>NC_041233.1:94179445-94204359 GCF_002837175.3 Physeter macrocephalus
GGGGAAGGGTAAGCTGGGACGAAGTGAGAGAGTGGCATGGACATATATACACTACCAAATGTAAAATAGATAGCTAGTGGGAAGCAGCCGCATAGCACAGGGAGATCAGCTCGGTGCTTTGTGACCACCTAGAGGGGTGGGATAGGGAGGGTGGGAGGGAGGGAGATGCAAGAGGGAAGAGATATGGGAACATATGTATATGTATAACTGATTCACTTTGTTGTAAATCAGAAACTAACACACCACTGTAAAGCAATTATATTCCAATAAAGATGTTAAAAAAAAAAGTGAAGCAGTGTAAAATATTTTTCAATTAAACACAAATTTATTGTTTTGGTAGGACTACATTTCTCTTTAATCATTGAAACATTAGCATCTGAATTGAAATGTATGCTCTAAGTATAAAACACACTGAATTTCAAAGACTTAGCACAAAAAAGTGTAAAGTATCTCATTAATTTTGATTTGACAGCATGTTGAAGTAAAAATATTTTGGATATATCCATTTAAATAAGTTACTAAAAAAAAAAAAAGATCTGGGTTCTAATTCCAGCTCTACCACTCAGCTAAGAGAGACTCCAGCCACATGACAGGATATCTCTGTGCTTCTGAGGCCTCATCTGTGACTCAGAAAGCAAACTGATGTCTTAGCATCTTGTAGATTGAAAATGGGGGTCAGCAAAATACCGCTCAGGTCAAATCTAGCCAGCTGCCTGTTTCTGTACAGCCCACTAGCCAAGAATGGTTTTTTTACATTTTTTTTTAATGGTTGGGAGAGAAAAAAAACAAATGAAAAATAATGTTTCATGGTACAGGAAAAGTATATGAAATCCTAATTTCAGCAGCCATAAATAATTAAGTCATATTGGAACACTGCCACGTTTATTCATTCTCACACCGTCTGCGGCTGCTTTCACGCTCCAAGGGCAGATTTGAAGAGCTGCAGCGGAGATTGCGGCTCACAAAGCCTCAAATATTTGCTAGCTGGCTCTTCACAGGAAAAGTTTGCTGAGCCTGGTCTAAGTCATCCTTCCAAGCTGCTCCATTAATACACCAAACTCTACGAGAGAATTCCTCACTCGTATTCATATAAAGCATTCTTTCTAAAAGAAGTTGAAGGTACCAGGTGATTATTTCAGTACCAGGGTGTTTCAAGTATGACCAAAGCATTTGCACAGGCTTTTTTTCCATGGAAATAAGAATAATAGTAACTCACTTATTGAACACACACTCTGTTCCAGGCACTTCCAGGTGTTATGCCATTCAAATTCTCTGCAATCCCTTGAAGCAGGTTTCTTCATCCCCCTTTTTAAGGTGAGTAGACCAAAGCTTAGGAAATTCAAGCAATGTTCCCAAGGTCAAGCAGCCAATATGAGGTCAAGTGAAAATTCAAGTCTGCCTAACTCCAAAGCCCAGTTCATCATATAAGAATCAAATGTCCATCCCCAGGGAAGATAAATTGGGATTAACACCCTACTCTGTTGCACCCAAATTTTTTGTTTTCGTCAAACCCATCCCATCCCTAATTCTAAAAACCCTACACATGATAGACTCCCTTGACTTATTTTCCGCTTAAATCTCATCTTTCTCCTTCAGAAACATTGCCATGGAAGCTGAGGATACCCAAGCTTCCTCGATTTGATGATGCAATGCTTAGTCCTCATGAAAATAAAATCCCATTAGCCACTGATGCGCTCAGCCAGTAGTGGGTACACCCATGCTACCTTAATATGGCCTTAGAAGTCATGCCTTTACTGCCTTTACTGCATTCTTGCCAATCATGATGGCTGTTCATTTACATCCTTAATAGTCCCACTTTCATACCAGCAGTATTTTTTTCACTTTTGTAGTGAAAATCAGATTTTCTGGAAATGATGGAAACTCATCAAGCAGCACGTTTGCGCCTTTAAGCAAAAATAAACCACAAATGAAAGGAAGGAGAAAGAAAAAGAGTGGAGATAAAGCAATGGTGACAGGAGTGAAAAGAGATAAGAAACAGATGTGCCATGGAGCAGAGAGACAGACAGATGGATGGAGGGAAGGAAGAAAATAATGGTCCATGGAAGAGACAGAAAGAAGAGAGCATGAGAGGACAAAGGGAAGAAATAGAATCATTTTTCCCAGAGGAGAAAGAAAATATCCAACCACCCTATTTCCCTAATCCTTTTCCCACCTGGATCCATCTTCAGCTGTTCCAATTTGAATCCAAATAATGTCTGAGATTTGGGATTCACTAGTAAACTAGCTCTGATTCCTTAATCCCAACACCGGATGTTCGGGCATGTTGGGATTTGGAGTTAATTAATTCAGCCACCTGTAACATTCTTTCAGATGTTGTTACCTTTTCATCTCAGTGCAAAGTTATCTGCAGATGTTAAGAAAGGCTTTCCCCACCCCTAACTGCCCCAGCTCTGAAAAGCCGTGTCTTCGTCCTCATAGGCAATCTCTTTCACCCCACGCTCCTTTATTTCCGAGTGCAGATCTTGAGCTTTGGGTAGGGATCCCGTAGAATGAATAGTTTTCTCTACACTCTAAACTTCTTTATTTGTGACCTCTTTACTGTGCAGGTGCATGCCCATCTTGCTATGAAAAACAGAAAGAAAAATCTATATTAGGTAAAGAGGGTGTGATTTTAGTTTCTCAAACGTAAGTGCTCCTTACTTTGTGAGAGACAGCAGATACAAAATAATTTTACAAAGGGAATTTGGGCTACCCTGATGGCACTCCCTCAGCTTGCCTTCACACAGATGGAGAAGTCTGATTTTCAAGAAAGTGACCTTGCTGGGTGTCTCCTCAGGTTTTTGCTGTCATATCCAAGTACAGTGCTTATAGGCACTCACCCTGCAAACAGCGATGACAGTCATCAGGGAGTTTAAAAATATTGAGTTCCTGGGCTTCCCTGGTGGCGCAGTGGTTAAGAGTCCGCCTGCCGATGAAGGAGACGCGGGTTCGTGCCCCGGTCCGGGAAGATCCCACATGCCGCGGAGCGGCTGGGCCCGTGAGCCATGGTCGCTGGGCCTGTGCGTCCGGAGCCTGTGCTCCGCAACGGGAGAGGCCACAACAGTGAGAGGCCCGCGTACCGCCAAAAAAAAAAAAAAAAAAAAAATTGAGTTCCTGGGACTTCCCTGGTGGTCCAGTGGTTAGGAGTCCACGCCTCCACTGCAGGGGGCACAGGTTCGATCCGTGGTCGAGGAAGTAAGATCCCACATGCCACACAGCCAATAAATAAATAAATATATAAACGAATAAGTAAATAAATAAATAAGAATACCAAACTCCTTACCTCCCAGTATTAACTGAAAGTTTTAAGAGGTACAATAGACAAGGTGGTTTGTTTGAAAGACATCAATTAAAATCACTCCTCAGACTATTTGCTTAGCATGTTTTAGAACCTTCTCCAGCCAGTCTAAGACATGGGGGTCTTTGTGAGCCAGAGAAGACATCCAAGTTGTCTACCGTTTTGATCCTATTTAGTAGCTCCCCACGAAAAAAAAAAATCTTATGGCATATATTTTCTACCTATTTTATAGTTAAGAGAATTGAGACTAAATTTAGACAAACTTGGGGAAGGATTGGAATTAAAACCCACGTCCCTGACGGCAGAAATAGAGACACAGATGTAGAGAACAAACGTATGGACACCAAAGGGGGAAAGTGGCAGGGGGGCGGGGGATGAATTGGGAGATTGGGATTGACATGTAGACACCAATATGTACAAAATGGATGACTAATAAGAACCTGCTGTATAAAAAAATAAAATAAAATTCAAAAAAACCCCACATCCCTGACTTCAGGTTCATTGTTCTTCCTACTCTATGCCATTCCTCCTACTTTTAGAAATAAAATAATTCATTCCAGGAACACAGATACCCTCTGGTTTATACAGTAAGTGTCTGACCAACAAGCAGTTTAAGAATCTCCATTTGTAATATCCTGTTAGATGTTGAAGGACATTAAAAATGGTGGCCACTAATAAGCATGCTGGCATTGCTATCCACATTTCAAAGGATCTCTTGAGAGAAGGAAAAAGGTTGGTCAAGCACAATTATCTTGTATAGCAGTTAAAATGTTAACTACTCCAATATGTTGGTGGTAAGATTTAATCTTAGTGTAAGGATACCTTTATCACCCACTGGGATTTATCATGCACTCAAAGCAATTTAGACACACATGCTTCTTGCCTTTAAGAATCTTTCTCAAATGGAATTCCTCTCCATGGATCCTCATTTGTATGGGTGGAATTTCTTGCTAAGAAAACAAAATGTCTTTCAAAATCCCAGGTTGTTACCAACTTGTCGTATTGGAAAGATAACACAATTTCAGCTGCATATTCCCTCTCCAGTCAAAAGTTAATGAGATAATGAGCTCAGTTTAATTTCTTGGTAAGGATACCATTTTCAAATCACAAAGGCCCCTGACAATTCTGGCATTTCTCACTGCCTTCCTTTTTGTTGCCTTCCTTTTTGGTGCCCTTCATTTGCAAAGGAAAAACAGAAGATGCAAATTCCAAATTTAGCATAATCTTTCCCAATTTGAATTTCATCTTAGCCTATATTTTATTCATGTATCTGGTCCCACTGTACACCTTTTTGTTTATATATATATAATTATATATATAATATATAATATATATATAATATATAATATATATATATAGAGAGAGAGAGAGAGAGAAACAGAGAGACAGAACCTGCAATGAACAAGATATTGATTGTGCTAGGAACTAAAAATACAGAGCTGGTATAATTATATATATAATATATAATATATATATATATAGAGAGAGAGAGAGAAACAGAGAGACAGAACCTGCAATGAACAAGATATTGATTGTGCTAGGAACTAAAAATACAGAGCTGGATAAGAGCCTGTTCTTAGGGCATTTAGCCTAGTGTAGAAAACTGATCGAACCCCCTTAAGCAATCTGCCTGGGGGATGGGGTGTAGGCATGGAGGGTGAATTTAATCCTCCTTGGGGGAATCAGAAAAAGGCTTCTTAGAGAAAATATATTTGAGCTGAGCCTTCAAGGATTAATACAAATATCCAACATAAATGAAGGAAGATACAAATGCTCTCTAAACTCTTTAAATGTATCGGGGACTTAGGATGTATGGCTGGAAAGCCAAAGTGCATGGATCTGTTGTGACCCGATGAGGAACCTGAATCCTAGGTAAAGACTTTGTACTTTATTCTACGGTCTAAAACTGTTACCAGCGATTTTTCAGCAAGGGAGCCACAGTGTCAAATGTGTATTTGAGAAAGAGGAGTGATTCAAGTAGAGTAACGAAAAGTGAAGACAGAGAAACTTGGCAAAAGGGAAATTTCAAAGACAGAATAGGAGACGGGAGAACCGAAACTAGGATGTTGGGGATGGAAAAGAGAGAAAGGGGTGTGTATTGGACACCTTCCCTCTTCCTAGGGTCACAAGCAGATGGCCCATGAGCGCCTCCATTCTCCAACCCCCTACACCCTTTAAACTCTATACACAGTTGCCCGAACGTCATGCATACTTTGGCTGAGAGCTAGAAACAAGGATCCCTGCATTCATTTGAATCTCTTTTTATTTTTGAAAATGAAGACTGTCAGGTAATAATATCTCATCAGCTCAATCCCCAAAACACCAGCTGGTGGCCTCTTAGGGGCGACCTGGAACAAGCAAGAGGGAGCGTGGATGACCGTGTTGGCCGCTGATTAAGTCTAACTCCGGGTACCATAAGCTGCCCCAGCAAGCAGGCATGCTTTCATCTTCCAGCAGACACCCCACGTCCATATTCATCTGCACAGAAAGGCAGAGGCTCACACCTTTCATCAGAATAATGAGCAAAGATGCCCGCAATAACAAAATTGGATTCTTTGGGGGATGGCATCTCTTCCTAATCATTCCATCTGATCAATTCTTCATTCTGTCTCTCTAGCATGTCAGAAGGGGCTCAGTGACAAGCATACCTTCCCTCCTGAGAATGTCTCCCAATTCCAGTTTTGAATTAATTTTCTGAATTGGTACTGCAAAGTCTTCAGGATAATTTAGGGCAGGGGTCTCCAGGCAATGCAGTGGAATTTAGTGACATGGCTCAGTGTTTCCACGTTACCCGTCTTGGGGGATTTCTCTGGAAAGGTGAGCACAGCCTGATGAAGGAACTATTCCTGCCCTCTGACACGCCAAGATCTTAACTATTTTTTGTCACAGCTTTATTGAGCTATAATTCGCATACCATAAAATTCATCTTGCAAAAGTATACAATTCAGCAGTCTTTAGTATATTCACAAAGTCATGCAACCGTCATCACTATGTAATTTTAGACCATTTTCATCACCCCAAAAAGAAAGCCCAGACTCATAAGCCGAAACTCTCTATTCCCCCCTCCCTCCAACCCCTGGCAACCACTAAACTACTGTCGATTTCTTTGGAATGACCTATTCTGAACATTTCATATAAATGGAATTAGACAACATGTGGCCTTTTTGTGTCAGACTTCTTTCACATAACATAACAGTTTCAAAGCTCATCCATTTATCCTTTGACCCAGCTACCTCATTTCTGGGAACTGGTCCTAGATATATTTGCATATGTACTAACTGTTGTGTGTACACGTTTTTTTCCAGCATTGTCTGTAATAACAAGCTTGAACATGCAGGGGTTCTTCCATGGGGGACTGTTTAAGTTACTTATGGACATTCATATAATAGATTCCTGTGCAGTGCAACACAGAATGAAGAAGCTGTCTATGCACTGTTATGGAAAGGCTTCCAAATTGCATTGCTGAATGAAAACAGCAAGATTCAGGAGACTGTATATAGTATGCTTCCTTTGGTGTAAAAGGTAGGGTGTTGCGGAAATAAAAATATATGTTCCTATTTGCAGAGGATGGAGGCATGAGAAGAATCAGGGTGGTTCAGTGTGTACTTTTTATGTAGCTTTGATGTATGCTCCATCTACATGTATTACTGGTAAAATGTGTTTTTTTAAATAGGTAACTGTGAGTAAGGATCATGAGCCTTCTCCAGGTAAGAAAAAGCCTAAATCTCCCTTCCCTTTAAAAGCACCCTCTCATGTGGAGAAAAGAGAGCCCTCTTACACTCTTGGTGGGAATGTAAATTGGTACAACCACTATGAAGAACAGGATGGCGGCTCCTTTAAAAGCTAAAAATAGAATTACCATATGATCCAGCAATCCCACCCTTGGGCATATATCCAGAGAAAACCATAATTCGAAAAGATACACTGCACCCCAAAGAACATTGCACCCCAGTGTTCATAGCAGCACTATTTACAATAGCTAAGACATGGAAGCAACACAAATGTTCATCAACAGAGGACTGGATAAAGAAGATGTGGTACATATATACAACGCAATATTGCTCAGCCATAAAAAGGAACAAAATTGGTTCATTTGTAGAGACGGGGATGGACCTAGAGACTGTCATACAGAGTGAAGTAAGTTAGAAAGAGAAAAACAAATATCGTATATTAATGTATATATGTAGAATCTAGAAAAATGGTACAGACGAACTGGTTTGCAAGGCAGAAACAGAGACACAGATGTAGAGAACAAACGTATGGACACCAAGGAGGAAAGCGGGGGTGAGGCGGAGGGATGAATTGGGAGATTGGGATTGATATATATACACTAATATGTATAAAATAGATAACTAATAAGAACCTGCTGTATTAAAAAATTAAATTAAATTTTAAAAATTAAAAAATTTTTGAGAAAGAATGAAATAATGCCATTTGCAGCAACCTGGATGGACCTAGAGATGATCATACTAAGTGAAGTCAGACAGAGAAAGACAAATATCATATGATATCACTCATATGTGGAATCTAATTTAAGAAAATGATACAAATGAATTTATTTACAAAACAGAAACGGACTTACAGATATCGAAAACAAACTTATGGTTACCAAAGGGGAAAGGTCGGGGGGGAGGGATAAATCAGGAGCTTGGGATGAACACACACAAACTACTATATATAGGATAGATGACTGACGGGGACCTACTGTAGAGCACAGGGAGCTCTACCCATCATTCTGTGATGACCTATATGAGAAAAGAATCTGAAAAAGAATGAATATATGTATACATATAACTGATATACTTTGCTGTACACCTGAAACTAACACAACATTGTAAATCAACTATAATCCAATAAAAATTTTTAATAAAATAAATTAATAAATAAATAAAAGCACCTTCTCTTCATAAGATTCTCTTTTTGCCTATATAAACATGTCTTTATAACTGCTCACACACGGAGCGAAAGACTGGAAGGAAACCATAGACTTTCTGTTAAATCTACTGAAGGAACAAAAAGCCCTAAAGCCATCCAGGAGCTCCTAGGCACCTGAAAAAGCTGGAGAGAATGTTTATCAGCCATTCCCAGGGGTTGATGGGTTTCTTATTCTGCTGCTTCTTCACAATTGTCCTAGGCTGATGTGGCCCAAGGAAATGCCTGTTAATACCTGCTAAATATAATACAGGGGCCAGAGAAGAGAGAGATTTGAGTCACTGTGGGTGGTGTGAAAAAGTAATCTGACGTCAGAGACCACAACTTATTAGCTGTGTAACCTGCTTTCACTTTTGTAAAATGGAGGAAATGGCAATGCCTGCCCTGTCCATCCCACAGGATCCTTGTCAGGATCAAAGTGACAACGTATGTGACAGCATCTTGTAAACTCTAAAAGGCTACACTAATGATAGGCACAGTGGTTATTTTTCAAAACTACCTCTAATAACTAGACCTTCCAAGGGTCACAATTTCTCAGGAAACCAAATATCTTATCATTTCCTTTGCCCTTTTCCTCGCTGTCATCAGGCAAGTGTAGATTTGGCAAAAGAAAGAAAAGCATAGTATTAGCTGTGTGACATTTGTCATTACTTTTCAAAGCCTTACATCCAAGGCTAAAATCTTAGCGGCCATGGTCATGGGTTGAATTGTGTACCACAAAAAGAGATGTTGAAGTCCTAACTCCCCAGGACCCCAGAGTGTGACTTATTTGGACTCAGGGCCTTTGCAGATACAATTAGTTAAGAGGAGGTAATGCTGGAATAGTGTGGGTCCTTATTTCAGTCAGACTGGGATCTTCATAAGAAGATGGCATGAAGATAGAAAGGTGCCATGTGGGGAGGCAGGGATTGGAGCTCTGCACCTCTGCAAGCCAAGGGGCGTCCAGGATGGATGGGACCACCAGAAGCTAGAGAGAGGCAAGGAAGGATTCAGGGTCTCAGAGGGAACACGGCCCTGCCGATACCTTGATTGTGGATTTCTAGCCTCCAGAACTGTAAGAGAATACAGTTCTGTTGTTTTAAGCCACATTGTTTGCTGCCCTTTGTTATGGCAGCCCTAGCAAACTAATCCAGCCATTCTCTCATTTCTTTCTTGATGCTTCCTTTGACCTGGGCAGTTGGCTCTAAGTGGAGAAAGGTGCCTGGACTCTCTATGTGGCTCCGGCCATCTCGGCAGAAGTCCCTCTACCTGAGGACCTCAGAGTTACTCCAAGGGGTCTTCAAACAACTGAAGAAAATTATAACTATTATCGTAGGGGATTGAATGGTCAGTGAAATGCATTTATATGAAAATATGACCTCATACCACTGACTGAGACTTTCACTAGACAATGATGAAACTGAGGCAGATGGAATATAAAAAGCTTTTCCTGGCTATCACTGTACATTTGAGATACGTAGCTTTCAGGAAAGATCAGGAAATGTTTTCCCTGCGGAGAACTCTCCCTTTCCTAGCCGTTTTGTTCTATTCAGGTCTTTAATGGGTTGGATGATACCACCCATATTGGGGAAAGTCATTCACTTTAATGATTCAAACTCTAATCTCACCTGAAACACCCCTCACAGACACACCAGAAAAAACATTTAATATGGGCTCCCTACATCCCCGTCAAGTTGATGTATAAAATTAACCATCACAATTACCATCACTATAAAAATCATTATCTGTCTCAATTATTGTGTTCAGAAGAAAAGAAAAAAAACTGAACAGGTTACAAATGTCTCCTCCCTATTCCATGCTTTTGAGGGTGTGTGTGTGTGTGTGTGTGTGTGTGTGTGTGTGTGTGTTTAATAAATGTAATGATATAGGTAAAATCCTTAGACCTATTTAAAATAACAGTATTGTATTACTTGATGGTAATGTTATTTCAGATCATCCTGATTCTGACATTTTCTGAATTGGTTTTAAAAGGCTACACTTATTTAAAACAATAAATGAAAATGCAATTAAGATATTTCCCAATAACACTGAGTTTTAAAAAATCAGACTACAAACAATATTATAGTATAATCGTATCTCTATTTTTAAAGATAAATAGGTATTTTTCTGTGAATACAGAAGGAGATTATAAGAATACAAAATAACCTAATTACTATGATTTTTAGCAATTCTTATCTCTGGGTGGTCGAATTGTGGGAGAGATTCATTGTTTGCTTTTTGTTTATCTCTATTTCCTAAATTATATATAAAGGACATGTTTTACTTTAAAGAAAATAAAAGGTTTTTTTTAAATAGAAGAATGTCTCATCTTCTCAAACAATCATGCCAGGGTTTTAAAATCTGTACCTGTGCTTGTTGTCAACCTTCAGATTTTGCCAAATGCAGCAACCCACAAACATTTTTAGAGTCTCATAAAACAATGTGTCCCCAGGAAGTTAGTTGAGTAAATATTCCCCAAAATACATGGAATAAACCAAGAAAGAAGATGTCTTTTGGTCCAGGCAACCATGAATCCCACCCAGGAGAGAAATGAAAGGCCATAGAAAGACTAGGTGGATGTAGACAGGGCTTGGCTCCTGGAGAGAGAACTCTGACGTTGGGTGGGAGAAGGAATGTCATTGAGATATGTGTTACCATCTTTGGAATTTGAAAGTTCTTAAACACAGAACTTAAACTCAATAAGTGCCAAAATTATGGTTACAGAATAGAATGTAAATGTTATAAACATTGACACAGTAAAAATAGTAGTTGGGAGTCTGGGAGGAGAGAGGAGGTGCCGAAAGCTGTTCAAAGTGCTAATTTCTTCATCTTCATAGCAAGGAGCCGCTCAATACTGTCAAAAATGGAAGCATCGAGTTATAAAACACACAAGAGGGTTTCCACTTCCTAATATTTTTCCTAGTCTTTGCTCATAAACTTAACAAGATCTTTTCAAAACCTAAAAACTCTTGAGGTGAAGAAACATTTATGTAAGTTCAGCAACGCCTAAAATTCACTTGTTTCTTTTTCTTCTGTTGACGTCATATAAAACTAAAGTTAAAACTTTGTTCAAAAAGCAACATATTGGTCTATCCTATCTTATGGGATTATTCCTTTCTCTCTGTCTATATGTACAGTGTCTATGAATAGAAGGATGAACACTTAATGTGATGGAAAAAGTCTGAGAGGTGGAATTTGGGTGCAAGAATTTTTGTTCTTTTTTCTACTCTTCTCTAATTTTGCAAAAAAAAATTTATCAAAAATAAGAAGTATATATATTCCTGTAAGTTTTATTAAGAAAGCAGTCACCTCAGAGTTGGAGGACTGTTCTTTATTTATTCATCTGCAAAGGAGTCTGGCTTCCTCAGAATAAGAAACAGAATCATTTTGCAGCTATAATCTTGCCCTTCCCCACACCCCGCCAGTGCCCTTTGTTAGAGGTGAGGTAAGAAACATGGTCTGAATCCAAGTTTCAGTGAAATCTAGGACGACAGAAGTAATTTTCGTAACTGTCCTTGTTTAGTTGAAAAGAATGAAATAATTAACTTGGCATAATTTGTACGAAAATCTAGCCAGAGTTCTATCAGGGGAAAAAACAAAGAGGAAAAGAAAAAGAATGAAATCATTGACTAACAAAGCCATTTTAGCACGCTGTATCCACCATACCCACATACTCCTCATCTCAGTCCGTCACACACTCAGGCACGGGCACACACACTACCACCTCTCTCGTATCTCTCTCTCTCTCTTTCTATCTTTTTTTTTTTCCTTTTGGCCGGGCCCTCAGCAGTGAGAGCACAGAGTCCTAACCACTGGACTGCCAGGGAATTCCCTCTTGTGTCTCTTAAAGTTGCTTATTTATCAATACCTTCTCAAGAAATTGTGTGCCAGATTCCATCATAGACCCCAGAAAAATCCATTTAACTTTCAGACGATCACTGTTCCCTCATCAGCAGTTGTTATTGGGTCAACCTTAAGAATAAGGACTGGACATGGAAATATTAGAATAAGATGATCCACCCTAGCCAGGTAACCATGATTACTCTGCTCACCAGAATCTCCAACAGGGAGACACGGGTAGGAATCTGTTAGCCAATGACAAAGAGCATCCACATGTACCAATTGTAATACGGCAACAGAAGGCTGGCACTCAATTCCCAAAGGTATATCCCGAATATGTAGAGAATGAGATAACTAGTGGAAAATTTTCAGGAAGAAACCGGCAGTTCTATGCCTATCTTATAACTTACAGAGTTCAAAGTAGTCATGGTTTATATTAGATCTGTTTTCAAGACTCCAAAGATAAAATAGCTCAGAGTCTAAGAAGTGGGTCTGATTATATTAAATTCACATTAGCCAGAAGCACTCTTTCTTCCCTTATTGGTTCAATATCTATTTATACATGGTCTCATTCTGAAAAAGAATTTGCCGCTGACTGAGTAAACCGTCCCCCAGCTTCTCATTCTTCAAGCTCATCTTCATGGTCACGGCCAACCCCACAGCAGACAGGGAGCCACACAGACCCAGGAGTCTCCCGGGGCTTTGCTCCAATCTCCTCTTCAGACTCTTGGATCTATGAGAATCAAGGGACCCCCTCCAATCCCAGGATTTGGTGTTTGTCCCTGATCTCTACAGGATTAGGATCCTGACTTTTCTTTTTCCTTCCAGTTTTCAGCATCTTATGATCCTTCAGCCAGAAAGCTCCACCCAGTTCCGATTCCACAGAAGCCAGCACCTAACACAGCCTTTTGGCTTCTGTCCCTTTTGAGCCAACTGTTGAGGCCAAAACTGAATATACTGGCATCAAAGAGCGATACTTCTAGGCTCAATTGGACCCACCTCCAAAATTCAGTCTCTCTCTCTATGTTGGACTTTGGCCCTGGACTCAGATTCCTTATCTGCAAAATGGAGATTATTATATCTGCTCTGTCTACACCCAAGTTCTCCGTATTGATCAAATCTAATGAAATGATGAATGTGAATGTACTTTAAAGCCTTAAAAGATAAAACATATGTAGATGAATATAATAATCCCAAGCCTTGGATTTCATTTTGGTTAACTTTAAATGTGTTACACTGTATAGTAGAAAAGACATTTTTCTGTTGGAAATAAAGAAAAAACTGAATTTGAACCATTATTCCATCACTAATTTGCTGTGATTTGGGGTAAGTTCCTTGACCTCTCTGAACCTCAGTTTCATCATCTGTGGTCTTAATCAGTGCTCTTTTTTTTTTTTCTTTCTTTCTTTCTTTCTTTTTTTTTTTTTTTTGGAAGTAACAGAAGCCCTCTTTGACTTGAGGAAAAGGAGATGGGAAATAAGAGAACACCAGGCTTTTTTAATACAGAACCCAAGAACAGGAAGTTCAATCAGGCCTCACGGGCAAAGAACACCAGGAAACACCAAGTCCTCAGGAATCCAGACAGTCTGTCCCTTCACCTCCTTTTGACCCCATGAGTTATCACATCTGTGTCTCTTTACAGACTGGCTTTCCCAGCATCTCTGTGCATATGGCATAAAATGAAGGCCACCACTCCATCCAACTGGTATCCAGTGTATCTGTCCCTGGGGCAGAACAGTTGATTGGCCCAACTTGATCCAGGATCCATGCCTGGTCCATTCACCTAAGGTCAGGAGAATGGTGTCAAAAGAAAACATGGCCACTGGGACCTGCCAGGATGAGTGAGAAGCATTTTTCAGAGATGAAGAGCACAGGCTCCATGGACATCAGAAATGTGTGCTGAGGGCCATGCTGCGTCATGAAATCCCCCCTTCAGAAGTGAATGACTCGTTTCCTCAATGTCTGTGGATGCTGCCTGAGGCTGTCATTCCTCCTTGGGAATTGTCCCTGAAGAAAGAGAGCCACCTTGCTTTGCCCCAGATTGCATCCCTTCCCAGAGACAACACACATCCAGTGACTGCTGGCTGAGGTTATCAAGGCCTGGGCCCCTGATCCCAGCTCTAGAACTTCCCATGGGCTTGCTGGGGCCTTTGTGGTGACTGCACTGCAGCCCAGCTTCTCCCTGGCCCCAGTGCCTGCTTCCTGCCTTCCCCCACCCTCCTGCCCCCACTCAGGTGTTAAACCCTAGCCAGTCAATTTCCCACAGGACACTCTCCATCTCAGAGCCTGCTTCTTGGAGAATCCAACCTGCCACATGTGTGCACTGCGATTGTAACACAGAGATGCCATCTGGGGGGTAGCAATGTCTGTCATGTGATTAACATAGAAGACACTCAATATTAGTTTCTCTTACGTCTCTCAGCTTTCCCAAGGGGCAATTTCACAGCAAACCTGCTACTAAACTCTCCAGGATCAGGGCCCTTTTCTGTTGGACTCTGATTTGAGGCCAGAAATGATGACAAAGCCCAGAATCAGCTTCTCTCTATCAGATGGCAAAAGCCAAGCACAGCAGCAGCAGGACCAAAAATAAGAACTAGGAGCTTTTGCCTGTCGACCACCTCGGGCCCTGTTCCTCCTCTGGGACCATCTACACAGCCCCACCAGGGCGTGGAGCACAGAGATCATCACACACACTGTTTTTGGAAGGTTAATCAGCAGCAATACATCCAGTGCCTGTTCTGTGCCAGACTCACATCTCAGGTGGACAGATGAGGTTTGCTTTTATAAAAATATAATCAGCAACACAAGACACTGCAATGATAGATAAGTGTCCAAGACTGGAACAGACCATGAATAGAGGCATTTAGAAATGGACAGTATCATGTCTTAGGAGAAAAGGGAAAGTTTGATGGGAAGATACCATCCAGGACTTGAAGAATAGAACGGGTTAATGGATTTAGAGCTTTTGATAGTCAGGGAGTATGGCGAGGCATCCCTGAAGCAGGCAGTGATGCCTGCAAAACAGAACAATGTCCAGGCTGCCTGGTGGTGCGTCTCCATGTGTCTTGAAGCTCTTGGAAAACAGTATTGGATTGGGGGTCTCAAAGTTGTTCAGGCTGCAGCCCAGGCCAAAGAATATTTAAGGAATATTGAATGGTGTGTGGTGCTTACTAGTGATATTTAAATAATCTGATGGTGACAAGGGGAGATGCACCAGGTCCCTAGACCACACATGGTTCTTCTTTATGAGGACTGTACAGCCTGGCACCAGAATTTGAGTTCTGCAATCTGAGAACTCCATTAGCAGCAAAATTTTCCTCAAGCATCTTAGAAATGAAAAAAATAGAGAAAGTGTAGTTGTCCTCTAGACCCTAGAGAACTCACTGGAAGGTCAAAACCAGAGACATCTTGTCCTGAAGACTAGATACATGTTTGGAGCCGTGCAGTGGGGTAGGCGCCAAGCTAAGTGCTTTATAGACAAGACAGAAGAGGAGTAGTATTTGCAACGACCTGATGAAGTACATGCAGACTCACTCCCGTTTGCAGGTGCGGAAATCAGGACACAGGAGTGTTAAGGAACTTTCCCATGAGCAAAGTATTGAAGCTCAAACCTGCACTGTCCACCACCAGGGCCCTGGCTTATAACCTCTTTTTCTACAGCAACCCTGTTCCCACCTCTAGGTGGGAGTGGTGTGGTCTAAGGCCTGAAATAAGACCAATACTATGCGCTGCCTTGATACCTGGTGAGATTCTTGAATAGCCTAACTTCAAGTTCCGCTCGCCATTAGGCTCCCACAGGTAAAGCCCCACAGCCAAAGGACTCTCCCTATCATGGGAAGCAGGCACAGAATCATTTAAGCCAATCACTTCCTTCCAGGGGCACCCCAATCTCTTGATACTACAAAGTCAGCCTCCTACAGCCCCTGGCTGTTCACTTTGCTCCCAAGGACAACTGCTGGGTGGCCTGGCACGGCCCAGTGTCCCCCTCCCCAGGGCTGTGAGCATATGTGATTAATCAACTGCTGTCCATCTCATCTGCCCAGCGTCTGGTGTCATGTGTTTAGCCGTCCCCCAAATTCTAGGGTAAGAATCCCTCCCTCACCTGTAGGGTCAACAGAAGGTGCTTAAAGCAAGCCAGAAACGAGAGGCAATACCAACTGGGCAGTGGCCAGTGAAATACTGTAATGAAATTTGGGACAAGAACAAAGATGAGAACAGAGAAGACCAAATAATGACCATGCATGATTTACAAGTGTGTGTGTGTGTGTGTGTGTGTGTGTGTGTGTGTGTGTGTGTGTAAGCGTGTGTAAGCAGGCACATTACCTCCATCAACTTTGTGAAGCTGGGATAAAGGAAAACATTCAAATGAAGCAGCAATGAGTAATTGATGATCATAACTGTGATTATAAGGCATAATTACAATTAGCTGCACAAGAGTGCTAATCGTGAAAATAATTACACGTCAGCTTTCCTCCTAAAGAAGAGAGAATGTAATTAAGTGGCCCAGAGGAGGCGAAGAAAACACATCTCTGGGTGATAGACGTATGGGGTGAAGGGCTAATGTTTGAAGGGGTAAAGCTTTCTCAGTGCTTGAAATGAATCAAGCAATTTTTTCCACCAAAATATAGGAAAGTATGAACAAAGTATGGCTTGAGATTTCTTTTTTTCAAACAAAGCAAACCCAAACTTAAGGTATGAGGCAGAAAAATACAGTGATTAAATGCCAGACAGACTTGAATTCAACTTTTTTGTATTTTACTAGTTACCAGCTCTGTGAGATTAAACAAGTTCTGTAACCTCTATCCAAGCCTCAGTTTCCTCTGTAGTAGAATAACCATCATACAGGCCTCTCCAAGTTGTTGTAAGGAAATAACGCTTGTGAAACTGGTATGTCAGTGCCTTACACATATTTAGCTCCCAATAAATGTCTGAGATTGTTACATAACAGAGAAAGGAGAAAAGAAGAAGAAAAGACAGGTGTGGGTAAGTCCATCCCTGTCTTACTGAGCTTTTCCGCTCTGCTGCCTATCTGAATTCAAAGAAATCCTAACATTTCTTTCTTATACCTCTGGAGTTTCTTGTCTTTTTCCTGAAAGTTTCTACTTTTTATTTCCCTGATTTGAAGGTGTGAGATCGGGTATGGGTTTATAACCTGTGTTTCTTGGGGACGTGGTAACAAGTGGCTGAGAGAGGCCAGGTCAGATAGAGCTAGTAGGTTTTTGCCCCCTCAGATGCTGGTTGTCAAGCTGCTCCCGTCTCATTCATATACTCACCCATTCATTCATTTATTTTCTTTATTTTTTGCAGTAAAGGCAATGATATCAGTTGCATGCCAACTATATGTACAACAGTGGGTAAGATAAACATATATATGTGTTTACTGTATGTTAATATGAGAATCTTCCTGTGTATGTTTCAGCTGAGCCTTGAAGCTAAGAGATGCCACATTCTTAAGTGAACACATTGTAGAAATTTGAAAGGAAGTAGGATAGATCTCTTGCATCAATGTCTCCAATCTTTCACCCCTTCTTGTATCCATCCACTTTGCCTTCCAGTGCTCTGCCATGCTGACTCTGGACTTCTAGACCTGGCTATGCGACTAGGTTTGGTGATTGGGGTATTAGCAAATACCTTGTTCTGTAAACAAGGTTACAGAACTTGTTTAATCTCACAGAGCTGGTGACTTGTAAAATACAAAAGAGTTGAATTCAAGTCTGTCTGGCATTTAATCACTGTATGTTTCTGCTTCATACCTTAAGTTTGGGTTTGCTTTGTTTGAAAAAAAGAAATCTCAAGCCATACTTTGTTCATGACACAAGCATGACACACGCAGAGGCTTACAAAGCTAATTGAACTTGCCACACTCTTGCTCCTCTGTCATTGCCATGGGAACGTGTCCAAGCAAGCCTTCTGGAGGACGAAAGACACATGGGGCAATCGCCCCAACCAAGCCCCAGCCCAGATCCAGAAATGGCCAGTTGACCCCCAGATATATGAGCAAGTTCAGATGAACAGAACCCTAGTCGACCACACGAAGGACACAGGCAATAAATATGCACATTGTTGTACACCATGGAGGTTTTGAGGTTGTTACAGAGAATTCTTGCGACAATAAATAGCTGATAAATTTTATAATATTCAGTTAGATAACGCCTAAGTCCATCACCCACACCAAGGGAGTGAAAGTGGAAGCAGAGAGATTTATTAGGAAAATTTCTCTGAAAAAAGTTGTACTGTGTGCCCCACCCCCAAGCCAAGGAAGCCGGATTTCAGCAGGACCACTCAGAGAACTGCACTTAGGGGCATTCAGGCAAGGGACGTGCCGGCTGGCTGTTGACAGGTAAGCTGAAGGAGACGGACTGCAACGATAGCCACGTGCAAGCCCAGGATTTGTTAGCGCAAAGGATGTATGAGAGTTTTCCTTGTACTACAGTTGGGTTGCTCACCCTCGGTTCTATTGACATTGGGGGATGGATCATTCTTCGTTGTGTGGGGCTGTCCTATGCCTTGTACGACGCTTAGTAGCATTCCTGGTCACTATCTACTAGATGCCGATAGTTGTGACAACCAAAAGTGTTTCCAGATATTGCCAAATGTGCCCTGGAAGACAAAATCACCCCCATTCAGACCCTGTACTAGAGAGATGCTAGCTGAAGGTATTGCCAAATTCCCGAGGGCTGTAGAAGAAGTAAGTGACCGGCCAGAATACAGGTATCTCCAGCTGCAGTCAGGAGACAGCTGGTGAGAGACCTCCAGCAACTGGGAGGTGAAGCATGTCCAAAGAACGAAGCAGAGTACCAAAAGACTGAAAGATTCTATTTTAAATATCTGTCAAGCTTAGAGAGCTTGAAGCCAGCTCCCTACGGTGTCCATTAAATAATATTCTGCTCCCCTGGTCAACTCCATCTGGCCTCTCATCTCTAGCCTGGAAGGGTCAGAAATAACAGGGAGTCACACAGAAAATGTAGGAAATGTAGGAGAGCAGGAATGTAGGAGAAGGAAATGTAGGAGAAGCTGACCTCAACCCTCTTCATCAGCTATAGGCTTCTTTCTTAGACTTGGCTAGGGCTGGAGGAAGGGGAGAAGTCTTAACTGTGAGTTAGAATTGACTTACAGGTTACTATCAGGCAGTAGGCATTCTACTTTCTGAAACTAGGCTGTTAGCTATTGAAAAGAATTGTTGAATTTTATACTACCTACGAGTGACCAGAAAAGTCAGGAGATACCTGAGTTGTTATCTAGCAGCAAGAAAACCAGCTGCTGTGAATAGGTTTAAAGGGGCAGTGGGGGCAGGATGCTGCTCTGTGGTTAATTTCCATTCATCTCCATCGTTCAAAGGACCAGATACACACGCCACTTGGTAGAATCCCTTGTGCGCACAAGATCACGATCCATTCCGTTTCTGCCAGCCCCATTAGTACTGGCATACACCCAGCATTCTCCACTCCCTTGCAAAACAGCCCTCCACACACTGAACGCATATGCAACGGCACCAGACGACACAACCATCCACAAACGCCAAGCACCACAAAGCTGAACGCTGACTGTTTGGGACATTTGCTTGAGGCAGGCCAGGCCCCTCAGAACACGAAATAGTGATGCTGGGTATAACCGGACAGTAGAGTCCTAAAGACTGACAGTAGTCCTAAAGACTGCCCTTCTTGGGTGGCCGCTCCCAGTCTGTGCCGGGAGCAGAGACTTCACTTGAAATCCTCCCCCAGCGCACGCCTCCCACCCCGCCCCGTCTCCTTGAATAGCAGCCTTGTGGCGAGGTCACAGAGCCACAGGTCATCAGTCAGCAAGGCAGGTCCTCTGCCGCCTTGGGCTCCCAGGGGGCGAGAGCCATGAATCACAGAAGTGTCCTCCCCTAGGAGCCAGGGTGACGAGGTCCTGTAATTTATCTCACATGAAATGAGCTGGATTATTTGACTAGGCTGGAGGAAAGCAGTCCATTAATTCTCAGAGATAGCTCTTGGCTCTTGAGGATTTTATTCTGAGCCCACACCACTGACACGCCACCTCTGTCTCCTTTCCTGAACCCTCGTGGCATGCCGAGCGCTCGACTCACACTCCCCTGATGGCTCGATGCTAAAACAAGGCCCAAGACCACCCTTCATGCAGGGAGAATAAAAAGGTCGCTTAGCCTTTTAGTGCTTTATCATTAACCCCCTTGTTCTTGCCCTCTCACTACTCCCAGCCAACCCCCACCTTCCAGTAAAAGATCATTTCATTTGACACCAAAAGCACAATCCATAAAAGGAAAAACTGATAAAATTGAACTTCATGAAAATAAAAAATTTTACTCTGAAAAAAAAAAACTACCTGTGAAGAAAATGACAAGCCAAGCCACAGAGTGGGAGAAAATACACACTACACTACCTATTCAACAATGGACTCAGATATAAAGTATATAAAGGACTCTCAAAACTCAGCAATAAGAAACAAACGATCCAATTAGAAAACAGGCATCACACATGAAGAGACATTTCACTGAAAAGGATATACAGATGGCAAACAAGCACAGGAAAGCATAATCAACATTATTAGCCATTAGGGAAATGCAAATTAAAACCATAATAATATATCATTATGCACATATTAGAACTGTTAAAATGAAAAATAGTGATAACACCTAATGCTGGTGAAGATGCAGAGAAATGGGGTCACTCATACACTGCTGGTGGGGCTGTAACATGGTTCAGCTACCCTGGAAAGCAGTTTGGCAGTTTCTTAGAAACTAAGCATGTCCTTACTCTATGACCCAACATGGTACTCCTGTGCATTTATCCCAGAGAAATGAAAAAAAAAATTTTTTTTGTCCATACCACACAGCATGTTGGATCTTAGTTCCCCAACCAGGGATTGAACCCATGCCCCCTGCATTGGAAGCATGGAGTCTTAACCACTAGACCACCAGGAAAGTTCCAGAAATGAAAATTTATGTCAAAAAAAAAAAAACCTGTACTTGAATGTACATAGAAGCTTTATTTATAATAGTCAAACAAACTGGAAACAACTAAAATGTCCTTCAACAGGTGAATTGTTAAACAAACAGTGATACCTCCTCACCATGGAATACTACACAGCCATAAAAAGGAATGAACCACTGACACATGTAACAACTTAGATGGATCTCAAGGGCATTCTGCTGAGTTTAAAAAATCAGCCTCGGGGAATTCCCTGGTGGTCCAGTGGTTAGGACTCAGCGCTTTCACTGCCGAAGGCCCGGGTTCAATCCCTGGTCGGGAACTAAAATCCCGCAAGCCCCGCAGTGCGGCCAGAAAAAAAAAAAGGGAAAAAGAAAATCAGTCTCAGAAGGCTAAATACTGCATGACTGCATTTAACATGAGTCTTGAAATAACAATATTATACAGAGAGATAACAGAGACATGGTTGACAGGGGCCATGGGGGTGGTTATAAAGCAGTTGCACAAGGGAGCCTGGTGGTGATGAAACAATTCATATCTTGACTGCAGTCACAGCTACACAAATGTACACGTGTTAAAATTGCAAAGAACTATACATATATGCACACAGATGAGTATATGTCAAACTACTGAAATCTGAATAAGTTTTGTGGGTGGACGTTTGTACCAATGTCAATTTCCTGGTTTTGATATTATACTCTAGCTATGCAAGATGTTACCATTCGGAAAAAATAGGTCTTCCCTGTATATATATATTTTTTCTTTTCTTGTAACTTTCTATGAGTCTCTAGTGATTTACAAAAAAAAACAGTTTCTAAAAAAAATATTAATTGTCGGGACTTCCCTGGTGGTGCAGTGGTTAAGAATCCACCTGCCAACGCAGGGGACACGGGTTCGAGCCCTGGTCCGGGAAGATCCCACATGCCACGGAGCAACTAAACCCGTGTGCCACAACTACTGAGCCCACGTGCCACAACTACTGAGCCTGCACTCTAGAGCCCGTGCTCCATAACAAGAGAAGCTACCGTAATGAGAAGCCCGTCCACCGCAACAGAGTGTAGCCCCTGTTCGCCACAACTAGAGAAAGTCCGCGTGCAGCAACGAAGACCCAAGGCGGCCAAAACTAACTAACTAACTAACTAACTAAATAAATAAATAAATAAATAAATAAAATGTTAACCGTTATTTTTCTAAAGATGATTTCCTTTCTAATCACACTAAAGACAGTTTCAAAGATAATTCCATTTGGATTTGTTTATGATTTTCAAATTATAATTTGGATTCAGTTACAGAACTTCCTTCCCTAGAAATTAATCTTATCCTTTCTCTGTCTTGGAGCATCCTGGTCTCTTGGAGTAAATTATATGGAAAAGGGTCCTGTAAACAGGAGGTAAGCATTATTATTATTATTAGTTGCTTTTTCTGTATGCGGTGTCTGAAGGATGAGCAGCTTCATCCTGGAAGAAAACAGAATCCTCTAAGAAAGATTCTCTGTGCTGAGTCACAGAGAAGGAAACTAGAGTTAATATAAATGTAAATTCTTCTTTTTTTCCCAAAGAGGAAATAAGTGCTTCTCCCCATTACGACAGGCCCAGCATCAGAAAAGAAGCAAGAATGTTGTATGCAAGGGGCTATTAAGATGAGGCTAGCCCTAGAGTTTATCTTCACAGGTCCAAACCCCAGCCCTACCATGTTCCAGCTCTGTGATAGTGGCCATGTGACTTTACATCTCTGTGCATCTGTCTCATCGTCTTTGAAATAGGAATAAAAATAACCCCTACCCCATATGTTTGTCATAAGAATTGATGACATACCCTTACAAAGACATAGCCAGGGCTTGGCACATAATACATGCTCTGTAAATGCTGGGACCTAAGCCTCCTACAGCAGAAAAACTAAAAATGTTAAGTTGAAGAAGTTGACCACACCTAACTATGAATTCCCTCTTACTGTGGACCCTGCCCAAATCTCCCACTGTGACCTCCCTGGACCCCAAGAGTCACCATGCTCCAGACCTTTCCTCCCTTTCGCTTTTCAAAAACCTACTCTTCATAGGACCTGATTCCTCCTGATGTAAATGCATGGTAACTGGAGAAGCAGAACCTTGAGCAGGTATGGGCGGTACCCTGTGATGTAGGCCCAGAAGCACAAAGAGGGAAACAGAAAAGATGGTTTCCGTTCAGGCTCTTCCTGGTGCAGCCACAGGACCCAGGGCAGGTCACTCTACCTCCCAGGCTAGTGTCCTCACGGGATATGAGAAATGAGAGGGCAAACCAGGTCAGAGGTCTACAGGCTTTTTCTGTAATGGGCCAGAAGGCAAACATTTTAGGCTTTGGGGGGCTATGTGGTCTCTGTTGGAACTTCTCATCTCCGCTGCTATTAGGAGAGCAGTCACAGACAGTACAATGAGTGTGTCTGGGTTCTAATAAATTTTTATTTGCAAAAACAAGTTTGGCCTGCCAGCTATAGTTTGTTGACCCTGGTCTAGATCAGTGGTCCCAAATTATTTCCCTACTGGGAAACCCTTTTATTAGCTGTCACCTAATAGATGCCATACTTAGAAATATTGTATCTATCAAATCCACTGCATTTTCTGGACAAGAATTAATTCTCCAACTGAATTATAAATATACTATATGATATCTATTATATATTTGCACAGTAATAAGCTCTGATTTATATGTATATATATAAACATATATATAATGCCAACCAGAGTTTTCTAGCTGCAGGCAAGAACCAGTGTTAACACACTGGGTTAATATATTTCTAACCAAAATAATGAAACCTGACATTCAAGTTAACCTATTTGACCTAAACACGTATAAATATAGGTACAGAAAACCACTCACAAATCTCCTAATAAAAACTTCAAAACAGCCTAGAGGTCTGGGGGTCCCACTGAGTCAGACCTTTCATGTCACCTTCTTTAATGACGGAGCATTGGTTTGTGACTGACAGTATGGCTTTGGATTGGTCTCATCGCATTTCTGGGTCTCTTTTTCTGCCTCCTGAAGAGGATGCAGTTGGATGGTCTCTAGGGCCTTGCTGTCCCTGTCATTTTGTGATTCTAAGACCCTAATCCTTCAAATGCATTTGTTAGTTTGGGAGTCAGCTCCCCCAGGTAACAGCGTATTATAAATATCATCAAAACCCAGATCTCCTTCCTAAGGACGCTTCAGGATGATTCCTGAAGCCTATTAGGTATCAACCCTCAGGCTTCAGCACCTGAGAGGGACAGGGATGTTTCGGTTAAAGCTGGTTTATATGAGTTCTTCCAATTATACCACAAAGCCTGGTCCTGCCCCATCAGGCTTCAAATTCAAAGCATTTTCTGAGCATTCTCCTGAGTGAGCCCAAATCTCTGATCACTAGGAAAGTACACTGATTTTTTTTTTATGAGGCTGCAGGACTCCCTTCTGCCCGAAGGGAGTTCATGGAAACACGTTAACTCAAACACAATAAACAAAAATGCATTCCTATGCCTCCTGCTCTGGCATCTCATTCCTACCATCCTGAGATCCCAACATACAACTGCGTTCCACGATCAGAGAAGGATGGGTAGAAAGCCCAAAGGTCAAAAGAGAGGCCAAGTAGGAACAGCCAACACACTTCCCTGGCAGGGGATAAAGCCTGGTGCGCTGGCAGCCAGGCAGCATAACTCTGTGCATGAGATGCAGTGGAAAATACCACAGGGCTGCATTCTAAATATGACTGACACACACACATTTTGGAAAAATTAAGGTTGTGAGTCATACCCCACCTCGCCACATGTACCCCACCCCTAGTCTTCTTATCTACCACCGCTAAGACACTTTGCAAATTCTCCTTCATAGTTGTTCCTCCTGGGGCTTCCCTGGTGGCGCAGTGGTTGAGAGTCCGCCTGCCGATGCAGGGGACACGGGTTCGTGCCCCGGTCCGGGAAGATCCCACATGCC
>NC_041233.1:94204428-94239854 GCF_002837175.3 Physeter macrocephalus
AACGGGAGAGGCCACAACAGTGAGAGGCCCGCGTACCGCAAAAAAACAAACAAACAAACAAACACCCATGAACATAGTTGTTCCTCCTGATTTTTATGCTTCTAACAGAGGTCGGGAAACTTCTTCTGTAAGGGCCAGAGAATAAACATGTTTGGCTTTGTGGGATGTACGGCGTCCGTCACAACTACTCAGCTCTGCAGTTGTGGCCTGAAAGCGGCCACAGACAACAGGAAACGAATGGGTGTGGCGGAGGCCCAATCGAGCTTTATTTACAAAAACAGGTGGCTGGCTGGGTTTAGCCCGCCGGCTATAGTCTGTGGACACCTGCTCTATAATAATACTTAGTGGGTTTTTTCGCCAGCAAAAGCCTATGCAGGAGGTACCTTTATTATCCCCACTTGACAGGTAAGGAATCCAAGGCACCAAAACAGGAAATACTTGCCAGGTCCCACAGGTAGTGAGTGCCTGTGCTGGGCGCACACCGAGGAATCTACGAGCTAGACCCATAACTACAGTCTCACGACTGTCTCCCTGGGCGACGCCTTGCAGCTGCCTGTTCATCCACCCTGAGGGCTCCCGAGCTCTTCGAGGGAGCTGCAGCCACAGGGTGGTATAGCCATTCTTCTGCCTCTGTGCAGAACTGTCCCTAACCCTGCCAGACAAGAAAGAGCTATATATCATGCCCTCTAGGTCATCGCTACAGGTGGTCGACTGGCAAGAAGAATAAGTTGATGGGTTTTACCTCTGCAGTAGGAACTTCGTGGCTAACACCCTCCCCTTCAGTGACCCAGGTTAGAAAATAACCCAGAAACCAAGAAATCATCACCTGCCTGGCTGGTGGGCATGGTGCCTGCTCACCCCAAAGTCCTCTCTCTTCCATCTCCAGGATCTATTTAGTTCATTTGACCGTAATCATTTCTCCCCATCATTGACATGACCACTTACATACCACAAAGCCTGGTCCTGTCCCATCAGGCTTCAAATTCAAAGCATTTTCTGAGCATTATTATCTTCAGAGGATTTATCTTGATTTATCTTGAGAGGATCAGTAACTTGTTCATTCTTACAGGTACCATTCTGTATAATACTCTTCTCTGTGGCCAGTTATACCTAGTGCCATGGCTTCCTCTGGAAATCAGTAACTGTCAGCCGCCAATGGACAGCTGTTGGAAATTTTCCCTCCCAAGCTATCATTTGAAGATGGCTGGCTCGGGGCTGGCTCAGAGGGGTTCCTTTTAACTGCTGGGGCCACCTTTGTGAATCTTTTAAGGGCACTGACTATCTCCCGGCCTCACTCTGATGCATTTCCCCAAGGCCCCAGGTTTCTCTTCTCCGGGCTCCATACATACATACATACATACATCAATACTATGATTTTTTAATTAGCTCTGTGAAACATAGACTTAAAATCAAAACCCAAAAAGAAGCTCGGGCTCATGGAGTAAAGTAACTTGGATGTCTACCTGCACGTATGGACTGAATCCTGATTTCCAGCATGACCACAGTCCGGCAGCCAAGAAGACCGTTTGCCACCAGTACCTGCCTATGTTTCACAGGTCCTACCAAGCTGCTGCTTGGAAGTTGGTCTTCCCATTCCCAGCTTGCTGATTTCCTCTTGAGTTAAGGAGAACGAGAAGGGGACTGCCTGACCAGGCTTTGACTGAGTCTAGAGAATCAAACTTTTGGGGATGAAAGTGCCAGTGATGGCAGCTCCAGCAATCCCATTAGGGATTTCCAAGGCCCCCTCGAGACTCAGAACCAACATCTCCTGGGGTTCTGAGTGCCTACGCCAGGGCTAAGTATATCTGTACAACTCCAGTTCAGCCCAAGACCGCAGAGAGCCTTTGTAGCTACCCGCTCTTCAAGGAAGGATCGGGTTAAGCTCTGACTCTGCTCACAACCTCAAACAGAGCCCTCCTCTTAGGGAAACTCCACAGAAGTCATCATTGAGGGCTTCCCTGGTGGCGCAGTGGTTGAGAGTCCGCCTGCTAAGGCAGGGGACACCGGTTCGAGCCCTGGTCTGGGATGATCCCACATGCCGCAAAGCCACTGAGCCCGTGCACCACAACTACTGAGCCTGTGCTCTAGAGCCCACAAGCCACAACTACTGAGCCTGTGTGCCACAACTACTGAAGCCCACACACCTAGAGCCCGTGCTCCACAACAAGAGAAGCCACCACGAGAAGCCGGCGCACCTCAACGAAGAGTAGCCCTGGCTCGCTGCAACTAGAGAAAGCCCGCGCACAGCAACAAAGACCCAATGCAACCAAAAACAAATAATTAATTAATTAATTTTTTAAAAAAAATCTAGCAGAGAAGACTCACCCATCTAGCAGAGAAGACTCACCAAAGAATAACCATAATATAAAGCAGGCTATAGGGACTTACCTGGCGGTGCAGTGGTTAAGACTCTGCGCTCCCACCGCAGGGGGTCCGGCTTCGATCCCTGGTCGGGGAACTAAGATCCCACATGCCGCATGGCGTGGCCTGAAAAAAAAAAAAAAGCAGGCTATAATGAGTGCTATAATAAAGATACAAAAGTGCAGAAAAAATAATAGGGTTGTTTGCTTTGTTTTTTCAAGGACCATGAATTTTAAAAACGTACGGAGGCATCCAGTGAGGGCAAGGGCTAATTGGCATCTTCAGAGCTTAGAAACAACAAATGAAATGAAAACAGGATTTCTCATTCCCCAAAATAAAACATACTGAATTATGACCACAGACACCTTCTCAGCACTCCTAGAAATGATCTAAACATCTCTTCTTCATTTACGACCTGAAAAACTCTGTAATAGGTCAAAGTCTAGAGAAGAGACTAAAATAAAATCTCATCAACTTTTCACTCATCATTCTTTTATCTCTGTACCTCAGCCTCCCAAGTCGTTAAAGCCTTCATTTCTAGATTTCTGCAACAAGAAAGGCTTTTGCCTATTGAGCAACCTGAAATGAGTCAGGATAATAGCCTTCCAACAAACACTTGAAGGTGTTTATTTTTCACATCTGTTCACTCCACAAACATGTATTAAGCACTTTCCACGTGCCTTACATTGTGTCAGACTCTGAGAGCAAGAGAAAAACAAGACATGGTCCACAGCCTCGATGAGGCCAGAGCCTAGTGATGGGAGGAAAGGAGGAGGAAACAAATGAGTACAAAGAAGGACATCTGAAAGTGATAGATGCTGTAATGGTTTATGCCCAGGGGATTATATGAGCGTCCAAATACTACTCGTTGTGCACAAGGCTAAAGAAAGAAGGCAGAAAATCAACAAATATTTTAGAAAAAGTCAAGTAGTCTAGTACTTGAGGTTTGGTTTCCTAAGTAACCTCTTACTTCTAGTCTCCCTCCTAATTCATCTTTCATCCTGCCACTAGCTAATACTCCTAACATTTAATTCTAATTGTGTTAATCCCCTGCTCAAAGAGTTGCAGTGCTTCTCCTCTTGATTATTAAGCAGAGTCCAGACTCCTTAGCATGGTACCAAGCACTCCAAAACCCAGCCTCCACCTCTGTTCCAGCCTTGCTTCTTTATTCAATACATATCCAGTAAGTGTCAGGCACTGTTCCGGACACGAGAGATACTGGGGAAATAAGACCGTCAAGATTTCTAGTTTCATGAAGTGTAAGATAAGCTACGAGGGTATGTTGGGAATTCCCTGGCCGTCCAGTGGTTAGGACTCAGAGCTCCCACTGCAGGGGGCACAGGTTCAGTCCCTGGTCGGGGAACTAGGAACCCACAAGCCGCACGGCGTGGCTAAAGAACAAAAAAATAAATAAGGATATGTTGTACAACACGAGGAATATAGCAAATGTTTTAAAATAACTATATATGAAGAATAACCTTTAAAAATTGTGTCACTATATTGTACACCTATAGCTTATATAATATACATCAACTATATTTCAATCTTTTTAATGTCAAAGAGAAATTTTTTAAAAAGATTCCTAGTTTCATAGTACAATAGTAGAAGGGAGATACATCAAACAAGCAAGCAAACATTTCAAACGGCGATAAATGCTGTGAAGAAAAAGGAAGCTGAGTGACAGAGGATGGCAGGGGAGTTTTGCTAGAGCATCAGAGCAAGTGACATTTAAGCTGAGATGTGAATAACAAAGGGCAGGTCACGTGACCCTCTAGGGGGTAAGGGTGTCAAATAAAGGACCCAGCCAAGACAAAGACCTGGCATAACCATGAAGAAGCCCACACAGAGGGCAGGTTATCTGATACATGGGGAAGAGCAGTGTAAGATGAGGGTGGGGAGGGGACATGCGTGGACCACTGAGGCCTTGCAGGCAAGGGGAGAAATCTGGATTTTTACTCCATGTCTGATGAGAAGCCATTAGTAGATTTTAAGCAAGGAAGCAAACTAATGTGATATTCCACTTAAGTGGGTCAGTTACAAGGGATGGCAGTGGGGCAAGGGATGAGGCTGAGAGCCCAGTTGGAAGCTGAGGTCAAGTTCAAGTGACAGAGGATTGTGGCTTGGACCAGAGTGGAAGCAAGAGAGACAGAGAGAGATGAACTGAGTCTTGGTATGTCGGGGATGTAGATCACCAAAATGTACTCTTGGATCACACGTGAGAGAGGCAGAGGAAAAAGAAGAGTGAAAGACGTCAGACATGACTTCGAAGTGCTTGGCTTGAGCAAGAAGGCTGACAGTGGTGCCATTTACAGAGTTGCTGTCGTGTCCTCTTACGTGTCCCTCAAGCCCCCAAACACTAGAGTCAAACTAGATCACATGTCACCTCTTGAGCACACCCTACTCTTTTCTAGTATGTTTCATTGTCCATTTCCTTCATTTCTGCATTTTCAAACCCTAGACATAGTTCAAGATTCAAAGCCAATGTTCTATTTCCTACCTTTGTCTGCTGAAATTCTCTCTTCTATTCACAATGCTTTTTGTACTTCAATTACCACATGTATCCCATTGCACCTTGGATTCGTATTATTAATATAGTGTATTAATAGTACATAGTATATTAATATTATTGCGTCCAGATATGCCACCTCCACCCATAAACCATAAGCCCCATCTGCGACCAGCTTTTCTTCATCTTTCTATCCTCCATGAATCTTTGCATATCCACAAACATTTGTTGAAGGTAGAGACGGTACAGATAATATTGCCTTCTAATCCTCGTTTACTTCTTCAGTCCTAGACTGCCTTATGATAATTCTTAAGGAGATTTGGGGGATTATTCTATTGTCAGGAGGAGAGAGTCAAGTTTGCATAACTTGCCTAGGTGACACCAAAGTGCCAGAATTAGAATTCATATCCTCGGAGTCTTACAATATTAGAGGGAGCCACGTGGATTACATCCATTTCCTCTTCAGATCCCTATGAGACTACACAGTACCTTATTTCATCAAGCCTAAAATGCCAATTCTAAGACCCGATATTATTTTATGGAACACTAAAAAAGAAAAAATGAGGTCAGTTAAACTTTGACACCTGCCCAAACACCATCTGTTACAAGGGCATCCTGATTTCAGAGATGGTAAAATGTGAGAAAAAAAAAAGTGCATCTTAAAACTCTCCATTTCGTAAGTGAGGAAACCAAAGCTTAGACAGACTAAACACTGGCCCAACATCAGACACCAGGCAGGTGGCAGAGTTAGGAAGCAAACTCGGGTCTCTTGGCTCCAAGGAATGTAGTCTTTGCATATTAGCAGTGCATCCTCGTCTGCGTCTCTTGGGTTTTTCTAAGGAGGCAAGACCCCAACAGGTGAACATAAAGAAATAAAGATCCAATGCAGAGCCCAGGCTGAATCTGTGTTCTACGTAGTGTAATGCACTCAATGCAAAGCCCACGATTTCCTGGCCTTTATTGAAATTAGGAAGGGAGATGTCTGGCTGAGCGCCTTCTCTGTGGGGGGCACTGCCCAGAATTGTCAGGGATAATGGTAATTTATGTTTTCTTCCACACCTGCTCTCTTCCCTGCTTTAGTCAACTGCGAACACAAATTCTCCCCAGGGCAAGACGAGAGAGGGGCCGAAATGAGGGAAAGGAAACAGCTCTTGCTCACCCAAGCTCAGCTAAATTGCCTTTGCCCTCTTTTGCACAGAGCAATAAAGTGTTATAGAAAATGCAGCACGGGTTTTTAATTTTCTCCTTGTCACTGGGTGCTGTAATCACATAATTAACCAAATGCTAGAGATAGTCATTTATAGCAAATGGGCCAAACAACCGCAGAGGTGAGCTACCCAGGGACCCAAAATGTTACGATCGATTGGCCTCTCAAAAAGCCACGTGTGGACAGAGCTGCACCATTCCTGGGCTGTTTGGAATCTGACACCCAAAGAATGCATCATTAGAGTAAAGCAAGGGCATGGAGTTTGTCCTTCAGGACAAATGAATTGCTATCAGCTCAGTGGTTTGGAAGGCCCTGAGGTGATGGGGAGGGGACAGGAACCAGGGGCCAGAGGCCACAGCTCTATCCGTGCTCCTGAGCTGCCTTCCATCGCTTCACCCAGGACGCGAGCTGTCTGGAGAAGCGCCTTTGCTCGGGCCCTTCCTCTGCTCGAGGTGCCCTTCCTGCCAGCTGCATTCCTCTTCCTTCAAGCACTGCCAGCCACCTCACCTGTTCCCCGGGGCCCTTCACCGCTACCACTAGTGTAGCGTTTGCCACAGCCTATCTTGGAAACAAGTAACAACAGCAACAAGTCACATCTACAGTATTATTATATATAGTACAATTTAATATATATACACATATAGAGAGCTAGTATTTATACATATATAAATATGTATCTATACATATTTTATATATTTATATAAAGCTATTATATGTACATATATAAATATGTATCTATTTTTATATATTTTACATATTTATATATAGCTATTATATATACATATATAAATATGTATCTATTTATATATATTTATATATAGCTATTATATATACATATATGTATATATATATTTTTATATATTTATATAAAGCTATTATATATACATATATAAATATGTATCTATTCATATTTTATATATTTATATAAAGCTATTATATGTACATATATAAATATGTATCTATTTTTATATATTTTACATATTTATATATAGCTATTATATATACATATATGTATATATATATTTTTATATATTTATATAAAGCTATTATATATACATATATAAATATGTATCTATTTATATCTAGTTTATATATTTATATATAGTTATTATATATACATATATAAATATGTATCTATTTATATATTTTTTATATATTTATATATAGCTATTATATATACATATATAAATATGTATCTATATTTTTTATATATTTATATAAAGCTATTATATATACATATATAAATATGTATCTATTTATATATATTTTATATATTTACATATAGCTATTATATATACATATATATGCAATATATATAATTTTACCATCTACAGTTATCATATATAGTACTACTTTATATATATAACATATATAACTATTATATATAGCTATTATATGTACATATATAAATATGTATTTATATATGTTTATTTTTATATATTTTTATATAGCTATTATATATACATATATGTAATATATATAATTTTACCATCTACAGAGTTATCATATATAGTACTACTTTACATATATAAATATATATAACTATTATATATACAGCTATTATATATACATATATATCTATTTGTCTGTTTTTCTATGTAGTATTTTATATGTATATATAAGTTTACACACACACACGCATGCACCACCAGCATCGCCACCAGATTGTGGGCAGAAACTAACAGAACCTGTTAAGGCCCAGGAAGGATCTTGCTTACCCGCTTGCTCTCATAGAGAAGCCTCTCCCGCAGCGAGCATGGCAATTGCAAAGGTGGTGCAAATACCCACTTTCTAAGATCCAGGGATGAGAACCAGACAGGTGATTTGGAGGAGGGTTTTGACCGACACCAGGAAGTCTCCGATCCACCCTCACCCCAAATGAGTTTTGCCTTGGAAGACTGAAATTCTAGCTTGGGTATTAAGCTTCACCTTCTCCACAGAACGCTCCCTTTTAAAAGGCGATTCCCATCGCAAAGGCAGCATCTGATGTAGATTGACACAGTTTATGTCTTTCTCCCCTAAAATGTGAAGCCCAGACAAAAGCAGACACTTCTCACCTGAGCAGGAGAGGGTGGGGCAATGGAGAAGGAGGCCCTAAATTTATCACCATCATCATCATCATCATTATTTTCATTTCATGGATGACAAACAAAGCTTAAGTATTTAGCCCAAAGTCTAAGCGGAGTTGCTAGAATTCAACCTTGGGCTTGTCTGAAGCCAAACCCATGCCTTTCCCTACAATCAAGGATGCAAAGTATACCTGATTGATTTCCGTTTTCACCCTGCCCCACCCATCTCACTCCAGGGCTTCAACTGGTCCTTATGCTTTTTACCTTTTCCTCTCTTTACAAAGCATGTCAGATACTGGGAAGAGACTGAAGGTTTCACTTCCCACGTGTGCCTGCAGCCCATTGAGGAAGGGTGGAAGGGGCAGGAGACAGAAGGACAGAGACGTCTTTCAGGGTACCTGACATCCCCCTGCCTCAGTGGCCAATCTAGATGACATAGACGATTTGGATCCTCAGAACCAGAGATAAAAAAGTGTCTAAGAGGCATCCGGTAATCTTTCTGAAGTTTCTTAACCCCATGTAGGGGAGAAAAAATATCTTTTTCCTCCACCCTTCTAAGTTCTCACCTGAGACCCCTAAAACCAAGACAGATTAGCAACAGAAAAGCATACAAATGTATTTAACACAAGCTTTATGTGATACAGGAGCCTTCATAGGAAATAAAGACCCCAGAAACGGCCTTCTGTGCCAGGTTTGAGGAGAAAAGGAGGGTCATGGGAAAACGTGACAGAACGAAAAGCTAAGAGTAGTAAACTGGAAGAAACTGAGCAAGGCCTGTTGGGTCACATGCTGTCAGCAACCCTCCATCTTCAGAGACAAGCGGTTCCTTCCCTCCAGGTAGAGGGAGGACATCTCTTATGTGAGGGTCTGTGACCTGCTTCAGGGGAGGGTCAGCAAATCCTTCCTGCACCTGCTTTTTCTCAAAACCCTTCGGCTTGAAATATTGAATATTGAAATATTATTGAATATTGAAATATTCAATAAGCCAAGGGGCTGCATTTGGGGGGTACGTTTTTTAAACCCGGTTACCGGCAACCCCTTCTGATAAACATACACTCTCCCAGCCCCCCTGGAGAGGAAACACAGGGCCGCCCTGCTGAGTATTCCCACCAGCCAAGAAGTTTTAGTGGAACCAGAAAAAACAGGTATAGATTTTGTCTTCCAAACAGAAATTATAATCCCATATTAAAGCCTCCCCACTCCCTGCCCCACGGCCTTAGCAATACAAATGCCCTGAGCTGAAAACATTACCTCTCATGATGGCACAATTCAGCTCCAGGTATTGTGGGGATAATACAAACCAGGAAAATTCAAGAATGCATGACTTTGCGCTGGTCAGAATGGCCATCACTAAAAAGTCTACAAATAACAAATGCTGGAGAGGGTGTAGGAAAAGGGAACCCTCCTACATTGCTAGCTGGGAATGTAAGTTGGTACACCCACTGTGGAAAACGGTACGGAGGTTCCTTAGAAAGCTAAAAATAGAATTACTGTATGATCCAGCAATCCTTCTCCTGGGCATATATCCAGACAAAACCATAATTCAAATAGATACATGCACCCCTACGTTCATAGCAGCACTATTCACAATAGCCAAGACATGGAAACAACCTATATGGCCAGTGACAGAGGAATGGATAAAGAAGGTGTGGTACATATATACAATGGAATATTAGCCATAAGAAAGAACAAAATAATGCCATTTGCAGCAGCATGGATGCAACTAGAGATGATCATCCTAAGTGAAGTAAGTCAGAAAAAGACAAATACCATATATCACTTATATGTGGAATCTAAAATGTGACACAAATGAACCTATCTATGAAACAGAAATAGAATCAGGGACATAGAGAACAGACTGGTGGTTGCCAAGGGGGAGGGGGATAGGAGAGGGTTGGATTGGGAGTTTGGGATTAGCAGATGCAAACTGGTGTATATGGAATGGATAAACAACAAGGTCCTACTGTATAGCACAGGGAACCATGTTCAATCTGTGATAAACCATAGTGGAAAAGAATATGAAAAAGAATTTATATATATATATAACTGAGTAAATTTGCTATAATTAACACAACATTGTAATTCAACTATACTTCAATGAAAAATAAATTTTAAAAAATTAAAAAATAAAGTTTATCATTCTTAAAATAAAACTTGGAAGAATATAAAAAAGAATGCGTGACTTTGAAGGTCTATACATGAGAAAGTCTGGGAAGAGCCGATTGAGGCAGCGGTTCTCGAAGTGTGGCCCCCAGAGCAGCAGTGTCAGCATCACCCGGGAACTTGTTAGAAACGCATATTCTTGGATCCCACCCGGTTCTACTGAATCGGAAACTCAGGGATGGGGCCCAGTTATCTGTATTTTAAAAAGCCCTCTGGGTCATTCTGATGTCCACCAAAATCTGAGGACCACTTGTGTCGTAGACTGAAGAAAGGAGAGGGATGGCAAATGCAGTCATTTCTGAATAGCTATTTCCTCCAGCTGAGACTCCAGCAATAATCCAGGCAAGGAGAGAGAGAGTCATGCAGCTTGGGAGTGTCAGCCTGACAAAGGCTAACTTGCCCTCATTCACGGTTCCTCTTCTTACGGCAGGCTGAGCCCTAGGCCAGAGTCCCGGGTGACACGTTCTAATTTCTTTTCATTTTTTTCTTTTTTTGGCATCCCCGTTATGGCATGCGGGATCTTAGTTCCCTGACCAGGGATCGAACCCGTGCCCCCTGCATTGGGAGCGTGCAGTCTTAACCACCGGACCGCCAGGGAAGTCCCAGAGGCCCGGGTGAAATAGAGCACAGTAAATTCAAAGGTTGCCTTTGACTACCTTGGATTTTAATTTCCCAGGCATGTCCTTCAGGCCAGCTTCACCTAGAACAAGCTCAGAGTCTCCCTAAAAAGAGAGAAAAGAAAGTGATTGCTGGCTCCCTCCCCCACCCCCTTGCCTTGAAATTGTTTTCTTCCATCCTAGCCCACTGGCTTTAATTAGGAGGCGTGAAGGCAGCATGCAGACTGGAGACAGCAGGCGGTCTTAGCACAAAAATGTGTTCAATAAACAGCTTTGGATAATCAGAGGTCACCACATCTCTGTGTCTGCGTCCTTGTCCCCCGCTTCCTTCCTGGCTTCTCCCTCCCCATCTTGTTTGTCTTACCATTTACACCTCATTAGTTATAAGAAAGCCACCAGCTCAGAGTGCTGTTGCTATGGGCTTGGGAGAGGCTCTGTCTTGAAGAGAGGCTGAGGACCAGGAGGTGGGAAGTCAGAGCAAATGAAATCATATTGCACGTTCACAATCGGCTATAATTAAGGCATCTTATAAATACGTATTATACAAATGCATTACAATGAAAAAATCAGCCACGTTTGAGTGCCTTTATACTCTGGGCAATAGAGGGTACTTTTTTGGACCCAAGAGGCATCTGCTATATTGAAAAGAGCATTAAGTGCATATTACTAAGTGAAAGAAGCCACCTGAAAAGGCTACATGCCTTACGATTCCAACTCTATGACATTCTGGAAAAGGTAAAACTAAGGAGACAGTAACAAGACCTGTGGTTTTTAGAGGCAGGAGGGAGAGAGGGATAAACAGATAGAGCTCAGAAGATTTTTAGGGCAGTGAAACTATTTGGTATGATATTATGATGGATATATGTCATTCATACATTTGTCCAAACCCATGAAACGTACCACACCATGAGTGAACCCTAGTGTCTGTCAACTAAGACTTTGAGTGATGGTGAGGTATCAATGTAAGTTCATTGATTTTAACAAATGTACCACTGTGGTCGGGGGCTATTGTACATGTGTGGGAACAGGGAATGTATGGGAACTTTCTGTATTTTCTGCTCAATTTTGCTGTGAACCTAAAACTGCTCATAAAAAAAAAAGTTTAGGGACTTCCCTGGCGGTTCAGTGGTTAAGACCACACGCTTCCACTGCAGGGGCACGGGTTTGATCCCTGGTTGGGGAACTAAGATCCCACATGCTGCATGGTGTGGCCTAAAAAATAGAAATAAATTTTAAATAAATAAATTTTATTTAAATAAAATAAATAAAATTTATTTTATTTAAAAAAAATAAAATAAATTTTATTTTATGTAAATAAATAAAATTTATTCATAAAACAAAAAAGTATTAAACTTGGACTCAAAATATATGGAGTCTAATTCTATCACGGTCTTGGTCGCAGTCTGGCTGTGCCAACTTGGACAAGTTACTCGGCTTCTCTGGGCCTCAGTGGCATCATCTACAAAAATGAGAATGATAATATCTTCCAGATAGAAATGTTGCAAAGGTTAAAATGAAGTAATAAGTATAGACACACAGTCAATGTTTGTTTAGCTAAGAATAATAGGAGAATTATATGAGGAATCTGGGGCAGAGACTGGGACTAGGATTCCATACTGCCATACTGAAAGAGGCAGGGCCAGCCCAGACGGCACCACCTATATTATTACCTGATTTGAGATATAAGTTTTTTCCTCCACCACTGAAAGCTATCTGCCCCACTGCCCTGCTGGAAACTTGAAAAGCAAACAGTAGCAACTCCTGAGAGTAGCATATTTGGTTTTTAGCATCAAAATATAGTAAGTCCCCTACATACGAATGAGTTTCATTCCGAGAGCACATTCCTAAGTCCAGTTTCTTCATTAAGTCCAGCAAAGTTAGCCTAGATACCCAACTAACACAATCGGCTATATAGTACTGCACTGTAATAGGTTTATAATACTTTTCACATAAATAATACATAAAAAACAAACAAACAAAAAAATTTTTTTTTTAAATTTTTATCTTACAGTACATTACCTTGAAAAGTACAGTAGTACAGGACAACAGCTGGCACACAGGGGCTGGCATCGAGTGAACAGGCAAGAAGAGTTCCTGACCTGAGGAGGGAGAGCAGGTGGGAGATGGTAGAGCTGAAGGATCATCAGCAATAGGAGACGGAGGGCAAGCTTCCATGTCACTCACGCCTGACGCTGATGGAGCGCATGTTCACACCTTTGAAAGTTCAAAACTTGAAGGTTTGTATGCAGGGGACTTAACTGTGTATTATACTGTAAACACCTCAAAGGGCAAAAAAATGAACGATAGCATCGTAGCAGGGATGACTGAGTAACATTATCACCTAAAAGTAAAGTCCCCAAAGAACAGAACACAGAATGTGTAAGTTTTTATAAGGAGGGTGGATAGAAAATCTAAAAATATCTAGAAGCTCAAGGCATTGCCGGGGAAGGTAGGTAAGTTTACAAGGTCAGAATGAGTAGTCAGAGGAGAGTTTTTAAGGCGAGGGCACAAAACTAAGAGAGGAAATCAATCAAAAAGCAAGCAACCCATATCCTGAGCACCTATACTGTGCAAGCCATTGTTCTAAGTATTGGGAATACATCACTGATGGACACAGCAGTTCATGGAACTTACATTCTGGTGAATGTAAGGAACAGACCAGAAAACAGGTAAATAAGTCAACATAATTAAGTTGATATAGTATATTAAAAGGTAATATATTCTATAGAAAAAAAGAAAAGGTAAAGAATGATTGGGGCAACAAAGAGTGGGAGATTCCATTTTAAATAGGATGATCAAGGAAATGATCATTGAAAAGATGAGCAAAGCATCGAAGGAGGTGACGGAGTTAGCCACACAGATCTCGATGGAGAAGAGCTTTCCAGGCAAAGGGGACATCTAGAGCAAAAGCCCAGGGGAGCTTTCTGGGCTGTTCCAGGAATAATGAAACCAGTACAGTTGGAGCTGGGTCAATAAGGAAGAGACTAGAGGACAAGAGGTGAAACAGCTGAAAGGGATGAATCATGTAGGGCCTCGCAGGCCACTGTAAGGAATTTGGTTTCGCTCTGTAGTAGGGAGCTATGACCAGGTTGTGAGCCAAAGTGGCCTGATCTGGATTACGATCAGATGGACCACATTGACTATTGTGCTAAGAACAGACTCAAGCCTAGAGAGACAAAGGTAGAAGCAGGTGAGCTTCTGGGAGACCCTTATATTGAACTTCACAGGCAAGCACTGACAGTGGTGGAGCCAGGATGACAGCAGTGGAGGCATGAAGAGGCTTAGCTCCTGTCTAGATGCTGAGGGTGGGACCACCAGGCTCACCGGAAGGAGTGATGTACAAGGTCTTGGCCCTGAGCTACTGGAAGGATGAAGTGGCTGTCAACTCGTCAACTGAGACAGGGAAGGCTGCCACTGAGTAGGTGTGGGTGGAAGATCAGGAGTTTGGGATGAAGTGGCACGAGGAGGTGTGGGCTTAGAGGGGATGCAGCAAGCACAGACCTCACACCTCCCACATCTCCCTGTAGCTTGGCCTGGATGTAAGATGCAGCACATCATTTATCGATGCCATTGGCCTTCAGGCCACGTTCAGCAGGAATCGTCCTGAAGCATATTTTAAGCCCTCAGTTTCCCCCATGCAATGGAACAAACAAATCTAAAGAAACAAAGATTGAAAGAAGCATGAGTGTGTTTGGTTCCCCCTATATGAATGTCTCCCCCTGCCCACGCCCACCACCTCTGCCACCTCTCCAAGAGTGTTGTCGAACCCAAGTTCATGTGCCTGACGCACAGTGAGGCCAAACCAGCTGAAACATCAGAGTCTGGGGGAGAGAAAGGTTTGCTGCAGGGCCAAGCAAGGAGAATGGGCAGCTCGTGCTCCAAAAGCCCAAACTCCCAGATGGTTTTGGGGGAAGAGTTTTTAGTCGGCAAAATTTGAGGGGAGGTCTGCAAGGTATGTGACCATCCTCTGACTGGTTGGTGGTGAGGTGAGAGGGTGGCGTTCCAGGCATCAGCCTTCTGATTCCAACCAGTCTGGGTCCCCGTGCTTGTGCTCAGCCTGAAGTGACCATCCTCTACCTGGGTGGGGGCCTTCGTTCCCGTAGAAGAACTCAGAGATGTGTATGAGATCGTCATGTACATCACCCAAGGAGGGACCAGGACCCTAGCCCATGATTGCACTATTGTTACTTTCTGCATCCCCTCACTTCCCTAATTAGGATCTGTTTGAATCTGCCTCTTGGGACTCAGGGAAAGTCTAGGAGGCTGAAAGTCTTTTTCCTACAAACAAGAAATGGGGGGCATGGAAACCCTTTTATACCTGGTAAGGCCCCCAAGGTCCCACTCGATTTCAGGAGGACAGCCAAGTGTCCCCAGAGTCACATTCAATTAGATTGTGAGTGATCACATCCATCCCCCTAGACCGCAGGGCTAGTTATCTCCTAAGGAATCCGCTGGTGCCCACCATGCCCACTCACTCACCCCCTCAAAACATGTTCACGGGAAGGGGATCTAATAAATCAACTCACAGTAGCGGGTAAATGAGTAAAAGAAGAAACAAGTGAAAACACTCCTCCCCTAGGGATACTGGAGCTTTAAAGTAGCCAACACCCTAAACCAAGGGACAAAGTAATGAAATATCTGGCGACAGACTAAGGGAATGTAAGGGTCAGTGGCCTCGGACTCACATTCCTCTGTGGCCACCTCTGGAGAAAATAGTACGGCTGCCCATACAACTCAACGTGGTTTCCTTGACTGTTCCAGAAGGGAGATGTGGAGTCCCCTGGGGGTAAACACATTTCCCGCTTGCCTGCACTGTATTCTTTTTCTGCGGAGCACCTGTCCCCCCCACACACACAGCCAGAATGCTAGGCCTGCACGCAGGGACTCTTCTGTGACTCTGCTCCAATAAATAGCTAGCTCACGATGGTCTCGTTCTTTTTGCCCTTTGGCTGTGAGACCCCAGAAGATACCACGTGTGTGCACGTGCATGCATGCATGTGTGTGTTGTCTGCACAATGACCTTCAGAGTTCTTCAACTGTCTGGACACCCCAGGGTCAGCTAAGCAACAGCAAGGCTGGTGAAACAAGAAGGGAGCCCTCGGGACTTCCCTGAAAGTCCAGGGGTTAAGACTCCGTGCTTCCACTGCAGTGGGCGCAGGTCCCTGGTTGGGGAACCAAGATCCGCATGCTGTGTGGTGTGGCCATAAAATAAAATTAAAAAAAAAAAAAACGAATGGCTTCCCTGGTGGCGCAGTGGTTGAGAGTCCGCCTGCTGATGCAGGGGATGCGGGTTCGTGCCCCGGTCCGGGAGGATCCCACGTGCCGCGGGGTGGCTGGGCCCGTGAGCCATGGCCGCTGAGCCGGCGCGTATGGAGCCTGTGCTCCGCAACGGGAGAGGCCACAACAGTGAGAGGCCCGCATACCGCAAAAAAAAAAAAAAGAAAGAAGGGAGCCCTCTGGCTCTGAGCTAGCAGGAACATCCCCCCACACCCTGGGGGTCTCTCAGGTGCCAGTCACTTACTCAGCAGGAGGCAGACAGCCACCACCAGCAACAGTCACATCTCCTCCATGTTTTTCCAGGCTGTAGTGTTCAATCAATCCATCAGGTGTGCCACCCACAGAAACTGGGCCTGCCAACTCACTTAAGGGGTTTGAGGGAAGCAATCGCCACATCAGCTCCTTCTCTGGGCAGTTTTATTTGAGTCCAGTCCACTTTGTGAAGCCATTACACATCAATCCTTCAGGGGTCTTTCCTCCCTCAATGGCTTTGGGCTGCACTTGGCTAATCAGTAACTCCCAGGCAAGCCACATATATTCTGAAATGTACCCACACAGAAATAGGCTTCCCGGGGGACCAGGGAGCATCCTCCCGCAGACACTTGGAAAGATGCATACCCCCTGGGGCACAGGACCACTGGCAGTACCGCAGCCTCACTGACCAGGTCACGTGGTGCAGACCCCTCCCTGAAGAAATGACATGTCAGAGGAAAAGAGAAGATCCATCAACAATGTCCCCTCTTGACCTAATCAAACTTACAAGCTTTTGCACAGCAAAGGAAACTATAAACAAAATGAAAAGACAACCTAGAGAATGAGAGAAAATGTTTGCAAATGATGCAGCAGACAAGGGCTTAATCTCCAAAATATACAAACAGCTCATACAACTCAACAACAAAAAGACAAACAACCCAATCGAAAAATGGGCAGAAGACCTTAATAGACATTTCTCCAGAGAAGACACACAGATGGCCAGTAGGCACATGAAAAATGCTCAACATCACTAATCACTAGAGAAATGCAATTCAAAGCTACAATGAGGTATCACCTCACACCAGTCAGAATGGCCATCATCAAAAAGTCTACAAGTAATAAATGCTGGAGAGGGTGTGGAGAAAAGGGAACCCACCTACACTGCTGGTGGGAATATAAGTTGGTGCAGTCACTATGGAAAACAGTATGGAGGTTCCTCGGAAAACTAAAAGTAGAATTACTCTATGATCCAGCAATCCCACTCCTGGGCATATATCCAGACAAAACTATAATTCAAAAAGATACATGCACCCGTTATGTTCAGAGAAGCATTATTCACAACAGGCAAAACATGGAAAACAACCTAAATTGTCCATTGACAGATGAATGGATAAAGAAGATGTGGTACATTTATAAATGGAATATTACTCATCCATAAAAAAGAACAAAACAATGCCATTTGCAGGAACATGAAAGCAACTAGAGATGATCATACTAAATGAAGTAAGTCATAAAGAGGAAGACAAATACCATGTGATATCATTTATATGTGGAATCTAAAATATGGCACAAATGAACCTATCTACAAGACAGAAACATAGACATAGAGAACAGACTCAAGGTTGCCAAGGGGGGAGGTGGGGAGGTAGAGGGATGGACTGGGTGTTTAAGGTTGGTAGATGCAAACTATTACATTTAGAATGGATAACAAGAAGGTCCTAATGTATAGCACAGGGAACTATATTCAATATCCTGTAATAAACCATAATGGCAAAGAATATAAAAAAAGAATGTCTCTATGTGTACAACTGAGTCACTTTGCTGTACAGCAGAGACTGACACAACATTATAAATCAACTATACTTCAGTGAAAAAACATTGAAAAAAAAACAAACAATGCAAGCAGGCAGGCCACAGTAGATGAAAGGACAATGGTTTTGTTCATTTGCATTTTGTTTTCAGTGAAAAAGAAACAACTGGGCTTCCCTGGTGGCGCAGTGGTTGAGAGTCCGCCTGCCGATGCAGGGGACACGGGTTCGTGCCCCGGTCCGGGAAGATCCCACATGCCGCGGAGCGGCTGGGCCCGTGAGCCGTGGCCGCTGAGCCTGCGCGTCCGGAGCCTGTGCTCCGCAACGGGAGAGGCCACAGCAGTGAGAGCCCCGCGTACCGAAAAAAAAAAAAAAAAAAGAAAAAGAAACAACTGGTAAGCCATAATAGTCCATAGTCCAGTGTCCTGGGCTATTTCAGGCTGTGCTGCTATCCATATTAGATGACTTTATTTTAGACGTTTTTTAACGTCTTTTTAGAGGTAACTGATCTTGAATCTTAGGTTTTCTCCTTCCAAGCCCACTTTAATTTCTTACTCACACTCACCTGACTGTCCGTTCCACCTACCCAATACATATGCACTTTAAACAAATTCAGCATCCTTCTAGAAGAGACCAGAAAGGCCAGACCTTGCAAAATCCTCTTGGCTAATTCCACTGAGGCACTGGGGGTGTATAATAAAACTTAGCAATAAATAAAAAGAGGGAAATCCAGGGAAAAAAATGCATACAGAGACAGATGACAGACGCAAAGACACGTCTATGGAAACGCCACACAAATAGGCTGTATGCCCACACTTATGCCTCAAAATAAAAAACCCATTGCCTCACTCCAAGCAATGAGCTCCATCCCATGTCAGAAAGCAGGGAAATGGCACGCTCAGGAGTCCAGCGTCCATATTTAATTTATTAACAGGTAAGACAGCAGAGGCATCACTTTGAACTGGAGACATCAATATGATTTAAACGGCTGCCACTTAATGTGGGGAAGAGGAATCAGCTGTGCCCTGAAAACAGAAAACAAGGAGAAGCATCATCCTGTCGGTTTCCTGGGAAATAATGAGCCCTATTAATAATTGTTAACATGAATCAACGGATCACTCCTCTGTCAGCGGCTGTCAGGCTGGGCCCCAGAGTCAATCAGTAAAGAGAAAGAAAGCTGATGATTCAGGGCAAATCTCAGCAAGGGAAGGAGCCAGGGCCTACAAGGAAGGAGAGGAGGACTCAGCATAGCAACAAGGCCCCAGGGAGATGCACACCAGTTAGAGACATAAAGGTCAACCAGAAACCCCCCTACAGGGCCTCATAGCCAAGAAGAAGCCATAAAGGGCAGGGCTCCTGGCCCCCTAAAGACTGAGAATTTAGATCTGCTAATATCATGCTAATGAAAGGGTTTGTGAGGCCGGGTCTAACCTGCTAGGAAGACTACCACGTTTTGTTTGGGGTACAGCTTAAGTTTTGATGGTGTGGCCCTCCACCGTGTATATGACTGTACAGGTGTGTTTTTCCTCTCCATTTCTACCAGTTTAAAATATACTCTCACAAACATTTTGCAACATCCATGTCAAAGGATAAATAGCCTTAATAATTGAAGAGCTGCTAAGCTCCTGCAAATCACAAAGCATAAGCATTAATAATAACTAATATTTATGAAAACCTTACTACATGCCAGGCATAGCCTAAAAGCTTTAAATTATCTCCCTTAAATCTCTCAGATACTTTAGGAGGTAAATAATGTTATACCCATTTGGCAGATGGAAAAACTGAGGCTTAGATGATTTGAGTAACTTGCTCAAGCTCTCACAACTAGCAGATGATGAAACAATGATTCAGACCAGGTCTGTCTGTTGAAAGTCTGTACTTTTACACTATGTCACATCAATTTTTCACAGGTGGCCCACAAAGAAAGAACTATAAGTGACCGAAAAACATTTTTAAAACATTTCATTGTGATAGTAACCAAAAAGTCTAAACCAAAAGAATAATGATGAATTTATTTATTTATTTGCTTATCAGGTAGACAAAGATTAAGATTAACAAAGCCTAGTGATAATGACTCTATGGAAACACTAACTCACTTATGCAGTGTTGGTGAGCATGCCAGTTATAAAATCATCCTGGAAGGTAGCTGTTTCAAAATATATACAAATGTAATTTATGCATGCTCCTTGAAAATCTCCACTCCCAGGAATTACCTTTATGGGATATTTAAATGAGTAAGATAAGATAAAAAGGCATTAATCACAGTATTGTTTTTAAGAACAAAATATTGTAAACACATAAATGTCCATTTATAAGAATTGCTTAAATAAATTATGAAACATCCATCCAATAGAATAGTATTCAGTCACCTAAAATAATGGTGTGGACCTATATTTACTGACACAAAGATATCGATGAAAAATTGTCCAGTCAAGAAAGCAATTACAGGGACTTCCCTGGTGGCGCAGTGGTTAAGAATCCACCTGCCAATGCAGGGGAAAACGGGTTCAAGCCCTGGTCCGGGAATATCACACATGCCGCGGAGCAACTAAGCCCGTGCACCACAACTACTGAGCCAGCGCTCTACAGCCCGTGAGCCACAACCACTGAGCCTGCGTGCTGCAACTACTGAAGCCCAAGCAACTACAGCCTGCACTTTGCAACAAGAGAAGACACCACAGTGAGAAGCCTGCACACTGCAATGAAGAGTAGCCCCCACTCGCTGCAACTAGAGAAAGCCTGCACACAACAACGAAGACCAAACGCAGCCAAAAATGAAATAAAATTAATTAATTAATTAATTAAAAATTTTTTAAAAAAGAAAGCCATTACAGAAACATATATAAAAATATAAATATCATACACACATGCAAAGCAACTTTTCTGGAAAGATGTTTGTGCAAATGGTGTTAGCAATGACTTTTAGGTTATGCAATTTCTGGGAGCTTTTACTTTCTTTTGTGTATTTTTATGTATTGTTTGACTCTCTTTAAAGAAGATCTATTGTTTTTTCAACAAAAGAAAAAAAGAAAAACCACATCTTCTGTTTTCTAATTTAACTTAGTGTAGGATAGTGCTGGACCTGGAAACATTTTTAACCTGAAACATTATATAATGGAGAGAACATGGGCTTTGGAATATGATCTCAGGTGCAATCTTCACTTTTACTAGCTTTGTGACTATATTCGCTTTCCACTGCTACCATAACAAATTATCACAAACTTAGCGTTTAAACAACACAAATTTAGGGACTTCCCTGGCAGTCCAGTGGTTAAGACTCCGCCCTTCCACTGCAGGGGACATGGGTTCAATCCCTGGTCTGGGAACTGAGACCCCACATGCCCTGCGGCCAAAAAAACAATACAAAAATTTATTATTTTACAGTTCTTAAGAACTTAAGTTCTTAAGTCATACCTACAGACTCAGGTGTTGGCAAGGCTGTGTTTCTTTCCAGAAGTTCTAGGGGAGGGTCCGTTACCTTGTTCATCCAGTTGTTGGCAGAGTTCTGTTCTATGTGGCTGCAGGACCAAGATCCCTGATTTCTTGTTGGCTGTAGCTAAGGGCTGTTCATGGCTTCTAGAGGTTTCTAACGGCTGCCATATTCCTGCAAAGCCAGCAATATGGAATCAAGTCCTCACTCACATCTGACCCACCTACTGCTTCCCTCTTCCACTTTTAAGGATTCATGTGATTAGACTGGACCCACTCAAATTATCCAGAATCATTCTCCCTTTAAGTCCATCTGCAACTTCCCTTGTGCCATGTAAAGTACCATATTCACAACTTCCAGGAATTAGGGCGTGGACACCTTTGTGGAGCCACTATTATTATATGTTGGAGAATGACTTTGGCAAATCACCTGAGTAACAATCCTCAACTCTAAAAGGCAGGATGCTTTACTGAATTACTATTCTTTTGTTTTATTTTGTTATTGCTGCATTTTGACCTTCCCATTCTAAGAAGGTATCTAGGCCTCCCTCAACTCAGGGGGCTTTATGATGACTGAAGACAGCTTTTCTCTTGGCTTTTGTTTTCAAAAAGCCTAACCTGGCAGGATCCCTAAGAGAATGCAGTACATAAGAGGGGATGGCTGAATAGTTTCACAGGGAAGTAAAAACCATGAGTACCTTTATGCCCAGTCTTGACAAGGATGCCTTTAAAAAAACATGTGAACTTGGCAATGAGCAAATGAGCTGTGATCAGCATGGACAGGAAACCAAAGGGCTTTCTCCAAAGCTTCTGTTTGAGGTAAGACCCTTAAGACCTTTGCATGGCCCCAAGGGAGAGGGTGATAAAATAATTCCAATAATGACAGATTGAATTTCCTGCCACTCCAATGGATACATGAAGTTAGATTGATTCCATTAAGATAAGATAATATGACTTCTTTATTTAAATTTTTATTTTATATTGGAATAGAGTTGATTTAATTATATGATTTCTTCAACATCCCTGTCTATGACATAACAAATGCGTCTCTCTGCTACCTGGGAAAAGTGATAACTATACCCTGTGGGAATTTGCGCAGGATGCGTATATGTAAAGCACCTGGCACATAACAAAGAGACTCCAAAAATTGATACTGTTATATGAAGATATGACAAGGAAGATGAGCTAAACACGTGCAAACATTATCCTCTAAAGAACTAAAAATAAATAAATAAATGCACCTTTGGTATTTTGAGACACACTCAAAAGTCTGGTAAAAGACTGATCACACGGTGTTCAGTATAAAATACTCTTAAAACGTTGATGAAGAGAGAGGAATTACCCTATGCAGACATTTTGGAGCCATCTACATCACTTTCTTCTTTCTCAGCCCCTCTATTCAACTGGCCACTACCTACAAATACCTAGAAATACCTGTAGCGCCTCTCCCTGCCTCTCACCCCCATGGTCAATGCTGTGGCTCCAGCCCCCATCTTCTCTCTCCAAGACTGTGGATGATAAGAGCCTCCCGATGGGTCTCCTGGCCTCCTACCTCAGCCTCCTCTAAACCACCCGTCCCTTTCCTGTTTAAAATTCTTCCATGACTTCCCTTTGGCTCACAATCTCGCCTAATACTTCACTACTCCGAGATTCTCATTCTCACCTCCCTCCCTGACTTTGCACGGCTGGTACTACTTCCTGGGATCACCCCTCTCCCCATCTCTCCCTAGTCATATTTAAGAGACAAATCAAATATTAACTCCTCTGTTAGACACCCCCCCCCAGCTCCTCCACACGATCAGTTCCATCTTCCTTGTTCTTGTCATAGTATAGTATACAATGCCCTTTCCACGCTGTTTTATTGCTCTGTTTATATATATTTCCCCCGACGGACCAGGAACTTCTTGAGTGCAGGCACCGTGTCTTGTTCAACTTTGCATCTTGAGCGCCAACCCATTGTCTATCATACAAGAGGTGCTCTCAAGCGTTTCATTCAATAGAAACCAGGGAAGGTGCATTGAAGTTGTGAGGCTCTTGGTAGCTGTGAAGAAATGGAAAGGCCAAACGATGTCCAGCAATGGCTCACTATTCCACACGGACTCCTCAGGGGACAAAAACCCTTTACCTTTTCATCATTCCCTCCTATGCCAAAACAATGAAAGGGCACTTCCGAAAAAGAAATGGCGGTGGGTAAATCCAAATGAGGAGCTAGTGAGCAGTCAGAATTCAACTCAACAGCATTTCTTGAGCACCTGTGCTCTTCCAGGCACCATTCTAGGGACTGGGGATATGCCGTTCCCATCTTCAGACGCCTCACCGTCTCCCACAGGATTCAGGCACATAAGCCACACAAGATGGCGCGTGGCGTGGAGTGGGCAATAGAGACATGTTTAATAGATGTTTAAAAGTCAATGAAAGTACCACTTCACACCCATTAGGATGCATATTATCAAAAACAACTGTTAGGAGAAATTGGAACTCTTGGGTATCACAAGTGGGAATATAGAATGGTGCAGCCATTATGGAAAACTGTTTGGTGGTTCCTCAAAAAGTTAAACATAGATTTATCTCATGATCCAGCAATTCCACTTCTAGGATCCAGCAATTCCACTTTCAAAAAATTAAAAGTTGGGACTCAAACACTTAAACACCCATGTTCACAGCAGCATTATACATAAAAGGCAAAAGATAGAAACAACCCAAGTCTCCATCAACAGATAACAAAATGTGACACACACACACACACACACACACACACACACACACATATACAGAGAGGTATATTTTACAGGCTTCGAAAGAAAGGAAATTCTGATACATGCTATAACATGAAAGAACCTTGAGGACATTATGCTAAGTAAAATAAATCAGGCACAAAGGACAAATATTGTATGATCCCACTTATATGAGGTACCTAGGCTAGGCAAATTCATAAAGACAGAAAGAATAAGGGAGGTTACCAGAGGCTGAAGGGGATGGGGAGCTTAGTATTTAATGGGTACAGAGTTTCTGTCTGGGATGATGAAAACATTCTGGAGATGGATGATGGTGATGGCCGCACAACAGAGTGTATGTACTTCATGCCCCTGAACTGTAGACTTAATAATGGTTAAGACGGTCAATTTTATGTTGTGTCCATTTTACCACAATTTTTTTTCAAAGCAAGGAAGGGAAATTTTCACTCTACGAGAATGAAATTTAGGAGAACACTGATAACAAAAGTTACTGAGAAATTATTATGTGTGATCTGGGCTTTGAAGGGTGAATAGGAGTTCACTGGACAATGAGTCAGAAGTCTGACTTTACGTCCTGGAACTGCCACTTCCTTTTATGTGGTTCTTTTTCCTCATCTATAAAAGTAAGAAAAGATCTACCATACACTTGTGGTGAGGATCTCATGAGATAACATGCCTGAAATGGTTTTACAAACTACAGGAGGATTTTCCAATATAAATTTACTAATGGGTTTCCCTGGTAGCACAGTGGTTGAGAATCTGCCTGCTAATGCAGGGGACACGGGTTCAAGCCCTGGTCTGGGAGGATCCCACATGCCGCAGAGCAACTAGGCCTGTGCGCCACAGCTACTGAGCCTGTGGGTCTGGAGTCTGTGCTCCGCAACAAGAGAGGCCGCGACAGTGAGAGGCCCGTGTACCGCGATGAAGAGTGGCCCCCGCTCGATGCAGCTAGAGAAAGCCCTCACACAGAAACGAAGACCCAACACAGCCAAAAATAAATATAAAAAAAAATTTACTGATGACAAGTGATATAAAGTATAATTATTGAAGGCAAGACCTTCATGTTTCCATTACCTCGGTTTTGGCCAGCCCAGAATATTTTCTAAAGTTTAAACATGATATGCACTCCTTCCTGTCCATGCAGGATGAAGTTAAGAAAGATGTAAGGGCAGAGAAGGAATAAAGGTTAAAGAGCAAGGTTTTGAAAGTATGTTCTTACTTTAACATATGAATATTATCCCGCCATTAAAATTGAGAAAAAGGAAGATAGGAAGAAGAAATAGGAGAAGGCATTTAGTATTTGACTACCTTCACCTAATATATTACAAATTGCATCGCTGATGTAGAACTGTGTAACTATACCGATACAAGAATGGGAATCAATGTGCAAAAGGGAAAATAGTTGTGTAGAGATGGGGGGCTGTGGGTTACATTTTTTTTTAATTTCATTTTATGTTGTTTTATTGTTTTTGCTGTAACAAATGAGGACAAGAGAAAAAGTAGTACATTCTTTTCGTAAACGTTTATCAGCTGGTTTCTCTGCTGACTACTTACCCACAATCCCTGCCCCCACCAGCTTCCAAGATGCTCGGAGGCCCTGGACCATTAAGCCCTGGAGGCTCAGAGGGTAGCATTTGCTTCTAGCAATGACAGAAGCTTGCACAGAACCGGAGGATGCTCCAAGGTCCCTTCAGGGTAAAGAGCTGCCGCCTTCTATAGATTTGGGAGTCAGGGCTCCAGAGGATGCTGAGGGCACGGGAAGGGCCATCAAACTGTGTTTGGCCTTGGGCTCTGATTCAAAGGCTGCTGTTTCCAAGGCCCTCACCCTTCCCGCTCTGAAAGAAAAGGTACTGACTCCAGAGGCTTGCGACCCTCGTTTTGATTTGCTCAGTTGCTGGCTGAATTAGTGCAAGGACATTATTTCTCGGAGCAGGGTTGCCCCCAACATCCTCTCCAGACAGGAGAGGGTCATAAACTATTTTGGCTGCTAAGCTCATAACTAGATCAAAGGGAGCAACTAGGACTGGCAGGTTGATTTTATGCCCTGTGCTATCTCCCCAGTCTATCAATCTGTAGAACCAACGAGTATTAGCACCCCTGACATCCATCAGAAGCCGCAGACTATAAACAGGAGGAACAGAATCGGGGAGACATCTCAATTTCGCTCTGCAGACAGAAGGCCAGTCACATAGACAGAGAACATTTAACCCTGTAGAGACATGGGCTAAGCCTCTGATTCTTCCAGCATCAGGACCCCTGTTCCCAAGGTGGAGGCGCTGCAGTTTGTGTGCAAGCTGAATACACACAAAGGTGCCTGGCTAAGCAGGAAAGCGGGGTGACCTCCAGCATCTGGCCCCCGCGCCTGGTCACGTCCCTGGCACCTGGAGATCTGCCTTCGAGAAGGGGCGCCTTTCTCACAAACACATGATTGGCTCCCAAGCCACATTCCTAAGGGGCTATGCCTGCCCTGGGGGGGCCTTTTCCACACAAAGCACCGAATGTAACAGCAACAGCGCTACCTGTGCAAAACCAGAAAGCCATCCAACATGTGTCTGTATCCCATATCCGAATAGCACAGAAATCTGCCTAAAAACTGGGCATCGACTGTCCAGATAGAGAAGTCTAGCATTTTATTTTATTTTATTTTACTTTATTCTGTTTTATTTTGTTTTACTTTATTCTATTCAATTCTATTCTGTTCCATTCCACTTTATTTTAAAAATTCTTTAGACACTGACAAACTACCCTAGGCTTCATTTGATTTTCAAATCAGATTTCCCTTTTAGGTCCCACCATCAACAGTTCTTATGTTCAGTCATTTTCCCTTGCAAGTTCCACTGTGTTTGACCCCTGACAATGCCAGCCCTACTCCCTTCTCCTTGACTGTCCCCATCAGATCCTCTTGCATTGGCCACCCTCCCTCAGAGCCTTGTCTTCCTTGCCTCACACCTTCCTTCTTCCAGTCTTAGTGGCCCTTTGAGAATAATGTCATCATGTTCCTAACCAGGCCTTCTGTCTGAATTCACGATTTTAGAACTATGTTACAGAGCCCTGAAACTATATGAGAATTCAGGAAGGTGTCTAAAACGATTAGTTCCATAGAATTAAAAATCCAGTTTCTGGAAGGGATCGAAGCCTTCAACTGATGCAATTTTATCTTTTAAAAAGAAAATGAAGCATGACCCAGCAGTTCCACTCATGGGTTTATATCCAAAAAAGACCAAAAACACTAATTCAGAAAGATACATTCATCCTAATGTTCATAGCAGACTTATTTACAATTGCCAAATACGGAAGCAAGATAGGCTCAAGGATGTATTGTACAGCGTGGGGAATACAGCCAATATTTTTTAGTAACTGTAAATGGAAAGTAACCTTTAAAAATTGTATATTAAAAAAAAAAGAAAATGAAGCAACTGAGGCTAGAAATATTAAGTGACTTACCCCAAATCAGACAAGTGTCTGTGCAAAACTAGGAGTCGAGTGCAGCCTTTGCAATCTGTCCTTCCCTAGAAGCTGCATTTATCCATCTACCAGGGAGAGACCAAGCTTCTATATAGGGAAATGGTCTCTGATATTCTCAAGAAAGGCAATACCCAACAGACTGAGATAATGAAGGTGTTGTGCTTTCATGCATGACTGTTAGTGCAGGGTCCCCAGGGGTCCTTGTTAGAGAACACAGTAAGGAAAGAGCCATTGAACATGGACTTCAGAGTCCCCGGACCGGGTTCAAACCCCTCCTCTGCCATTTCCTAGCTTTGTGACCTTGGGCAAGTGCTTCAGTTTCCTGATCTGTAAAATGGGAATAGTAATAGTCTGATCCCATAGTGTTGAGGTGAGAATTAAATGAGATAACTCACAGAAGAAGTGATTAACATGGTACTGATGCGTAACTTACAAGAAGTCCTTCTGTCTTCTGCTAATAACCTCCCAATCCCAAAGTGTATCATAGCATATCTATTTTATACACATGCCAAGCCAAGGTAGATGATGCTAATGTGAGAGTCTAAGACTTGGTCTGATTTTCATGACCACTGGCATCACGTAGTATATTCACACATGTTCCAGGAAGAAAACATGCACTGGGCACAGCCAATAAATATAAAAATTGCTAAGTCAAGTTCATTTAAAAACCACATGGTAAATCCCTAGCAATTCTGGGTTAATAACATGTTAATTACCATCTTGTTATAGCATCAATGAGCCATACATTTGATGTGGGAACCTGCAGCAGAGATTAAATGCTAAAATGAACCTTCTCCAACTGCTGCATGAAATGATCCCTGATCACTCCATATCGCCACGGCTTTTCAGAAAAACCTCCTATGTTACTGTTTTTTTAAGAGCTCACTAATCGCCTAAAGTATCCTCCAACTAGAGTTTCTTCTAGTGTAGGTATGTAGTCAGTTAGCTAGTGGGAAGCAGCCACATAGCACAGGGAGATCAGCTCGGTGCTTTGTGACCACCTAGAGGTGAGGATAGGGAGGGAGGAGATATGGGGATGTATGTATATGTATAGCTGATGCACTTTGTTATAAAGCAGAAAACTAACACACCATTGTAAAGCAATTATACTCCAATAAGGATGTTTTAAAAAAAAGAGTAGCCAGTAACATCTACCACCTGTAACCAACTCTTCCCCCCAAATCCATTGGATCAAAGTCCCTTGTGGTGACAAGCTCCAGCCTACTGACCTCTACTGGGGTGATGATTTAAGTAGCTGCCAGTGTCTTGGCCCTTTGCCTCCACCTCCTTCCTGGGCTTTTAGAAGTTGACTTGTCCACTTTTTCTGCATTGAAATATGAATCCAAAAAGTAAGTCATATGAGCCCAGCTGAATTTCTTGGTAGAGGAATTATGTATAACAAGACAGTCGGCAAGGTTATATCACTCCATGAAAGCTGTAATTTCCCTGCAATCGATTTCCTAAAGATAACTCACTGTTTGCGTGCAGTGAAAGATAATTTAACAAGAAAGATGAGTCTCTTCAGAACACCTTGATTGGCAATTGTGATAAATTCCTATAATTACTATTGACTCAGAGGAGGATTTTCATTTATTAAGATGTTGCTGAAATGACAGCCTGGCGATGGCTTAAAAAGAGGAAATGGCAATACCACGTGCTGTTCCCATCTTCACAAAAGAAAAGGTTGGGGGCCAACATGGGTACAGATTTCAGAGAGTCCTTGAAGACCCCATTGAATCTCAGAGAGACCTCCACATCCTCCTTGATGGAAAATTCTCATAGGAACCATAGTTCTTAGGCCCAGAGAGTCTGGCTCGTTCTCCTAAGAAAGGAACAAAGTCAGGTCTGGATCAGTTCTTCCTTAGTGGAAGCAACAAAATCCTAGTATTAATGTTAAAAATTGAATAATATTAAAAGTCCAACAGTAGGCAATTGGTTAAGTGCATCATATTATGCAGCCATCAATATGATTTTATGGAGCATTAAAGACATAGGAAAATGACTACAGTATGTTTTTAAATATGAAAAGTAGGATGCAAAATTACATCTAGAGTTTGAGCTCAGCTATGTAAAAATATGTATAGAAAAACAGGAAGGAAATTTGTCCCAGAATGTTAACAGCAGTGGGTGCTAGATCTCTAGGTGGTAGGATGAACAAAACAACAAGAAAAAAAAAAAAAAAGAAATTCCACTTTCTAAAAAGTCCACACTTATAATAAGGGGTTCTCTTAAGTGGGCTCTCTTAAGAGAGTCAAACTACAGATATGTCTCTTTCCTAAGTAAAACTGTCTTTTGCTGTTTGAGAATATCATCCATGACCACCTTAACTATCATTGGCAGCATCACCAGAAAGCTTGCCCAGAAATCTGTTGTTTGTGTTTCTACGTGACACATACAAAAAGTAAACAAGCACTACTCTTTGTCTTCTATCATTTCACAAGCTAAGATAGTCTACTCTGACATAAAGCATAGACTTCCTATATAATTTGCCATGTAAATGTAAAGCATTACTAGTATTGATCATAATTTTATAATTATAATCATTAATATTCCTAAGTGCTCTTTTGCCATTAACTCATTCAATCCATTCAGTAATTCTAGGAGACACAAAGGATTATTATCCTCATTAAAGATGAAAAAACTATGGCTCAGAGATATGGAGTAATTTGCATGAGGTCACAGAGCAAAGTAATTATTTAAATCCAAATCTTCTGTTTCAAAGTCTAGGATTCTTCCCACTGTACCATATTTATGGTAATATTTACAAACTAGGAGTAATTAATACATTAACACATTGTGCCTTTATTGACTCTTTTCATGTCCATTTAAAAACTGTTTATGGAATAGCCATACTACCCAGAGCAATCTATAGACTCAATGCAATCCCTATCAAAATCCCAATGGCACTTTTTCAGAATTAGAACCATCCTAAAATTAATAAGGAATCTCAAGAAACCCTGAATAGCCAAAACAATCTTGAAAAAGAAGGATAAACTTGGAGGCCTCACACTTCCTGATTTCAAAACCTACTACAAAGCGACAGTAATTAAGACAGTGTGGTACTGGCATAAAGACAGATACACAGACCAATGGAATAGAACAGAGAGCCCAGAAATAAACCCCTGCATATATGGCAAATGATTTTCAACAAGGGTGCCAAGACTATGCAATGGGAAAAAGACAGCTCCTTCAACAAATTGTGCTGAGAAAACTGGATATCCACATGCAAATGAATGAAGTTGCACCCTTACCTTATACCATATACAAAAATTAATTCCAAATGAATTAAATATTTAAATGTAAGACCTAAAACTATAAAACTAGAAGAAAATATTGGAGGGGGAGCTTTGGGACATTGGATTTGGCGATGGTTTCTTGGATATGACACCAAAAGCATGGGCAACAAAGCTAAAAGAGACAAATAGTATTACATCAAACCTGGAAACTTCTGCACATCAAAGGAAACAATCAACAGAGTGAAAAGGCAGCCTAAGTAATGGAAGAAAATATTTGCAAATCATGTATCTGATGGAGTTAATATCCAGAAGATATAAGGAATTTCTACAACTCAACAACAAGAAAATAAATAACCCAATTTAAAAATGGTCAAAGGATTTGAGTAGACAATTCTCCAAACGCAACGGACGGGAAACCATATAAAACTGTTCCACATCACTAAACAAAAAAGAAATACAAAAAAAAACCACAACGAGATATCACCTCACACCCATTAGGATGGTCACTATCAAAAGAACAGAAAATAACGAGTGTTGGCAAAGATGTGAAAAAATTGGAAATCTTGTTGGTGAGAATATAAAATGGTGCAACCATTATGGAAAACAGTATGAGGTCTCTCAAAAAATTAAAAATAAAATTACCACATGATCCAGCAATCCCACTTTTGAGGATGTATCCAAAGGAATTCAAAGCAGGATCTTGAAGAGATATCTACACACCCAAGTTCATCTCAGTATCATTCACAATAGCCAAGAGGTGGAAGCAACCCAAATGTTGATCAACAGGTGAATGGATAAAGAAAATGTGGTATATACATACAATGGAATGTTACGCAGCCTTAAAAAAGAAGAAAAATCCTGTCACATGCATTAACATGAATGAACTTCAAGGACATTATGCTAAGCAAAATAAACCAGTCACAAAAGGACAAATCCTGTACAATTGCATGCATATGAAGCATCTAAAGTAGTCAAAGTCATAGAAACAGAAAGCAGAAAAGGCTGGGGTCGGGGGGTAACAAATTAGGGTTTAGTGGGTATAGACTTTCAGTGTTGCAAGATGAAAAGGTTGTACATATCTGTTGCACTACAATGTGAACACACTTAACAGAACTGAATATCCACTTAAAAATGGTTAAAACGGTAAATTGTGTTGTGTTTTTTACCACGTACACACACAAAAATGTTTGCATACCATTAAAGCTCCTTATCAAGGGCTTTGGCATTTCAAATGGATTTTCTTTAAGAGTTCCCTGTTAGGAACATTAAAACAATAGAAGCAAGCATGCTACTTTGCTTCCTCGTCCAACAAATATGATTTTAATGTGTTAAGAGCCTCAAATGAAATTTTAATTAACAACAAACAATCTACTACATAATGACAAAATCTGATGTTTAGTTTGTCCCTCTTGGACAAGTTTCTTTTTTTTTTTTCATTTTTAATTATGATAAAAACATAACACAAAATTTACCATCTTAACAATGTTTGAGTGTACAGTTCAGTAGTGTTAAGTATATTCACACTGATGTGTTGACAGATCTCCAGAAATTTTTTCATCTCGCAAAAGTAAAATCCTATATCCATTAAAGAAGTCCTAATTTCTCCTTTTCCCCAGGGCCTGGTAACCACCATTCTACTTCCTATTTCCATGCATTTTACTACTCTAGGGACCTCCTATAAGTGGAATCACACAGCATTTCCATACATGGCAAAATACAGTTTATAAAATATATGAAATGTTGCTTTGCATCAACTTTTAAAGAACTCACAAGTTTAGCATTCTGAGGGATACCAAACCAAAAAACCATTCAGAAACCAGAAAACAACCAAGATTATCATATCCCGGAAATTCTCTAGAGGCTGCTTAATCTCTCTGTGCCTCCTTTCCTCATCTATAAAACAGAGATAATATTAGTATCTTCCTTAGAGCCTTGTGATGAGAATTAAATGTATTAATACATGTAAAGCGTTTGGAACAGTGACTGGCACAGAGCAGGCCCTCAGTAAATATTAAATATCATTATTTTTACATGTATTCTACCAGTATTGATAATTAATACACCACAGGAGCTTCCCTGGTGGTCCAGTGGTTAAGACTCTGCAATTCCACTGCAGGGGGGCACAGGTTCGATCCCTGGTCAGGGAACTAAGATCCTGCATGCCACATCGTGGTGCAGCCCAAAAAGAAAAAGAAAAAAAAAGTGTTGATAATACACCATAATTAAGACACAATGGCTATTCTCGAGGAGCTCATAATCTAAGAATTTAAATGTTCTGAACAAAACTCAGCAAATGGTAGAAACTTGCCAGTTATTATTGTTAAAGAAGGCATTCTTCAAAATATGAACAGAATCAAGAAAATAAAATATGTAAAAGAATAACTTCTCCAGCTGAAAACTAATAGTCTGGCTTTAGCAACACAATGATTATTTTCAGACTGTAACCTCACCAAGATGTAGCCACTAATATTATTTTGTAAATATAATGAAAAGCAGATCTATTTTCACTGAGGGCAAGAATTTAACAGAATCTTATCTCTGATTTTGAAATAGCCACCCAGGAGCTTGTAACACAGCTACCTTATTTGCCTGCTCTAAGGACATATTGAAAATGTTAAATGATTGTAAAGCAATAAGAGTGGTCTTTCTCTTCCTAATGAAATTCTAAAAAGCTACAGTCTCTTGTAATGCAAACAAGCATTTCTGCCTTGTCGGATTCATCAAAGTCAGCCAACCATGGCTGAGCAGGGGTTGTTGGCCCACAATGCTGCCACCTGCTGTATGGAAGTGAAATAGCTTTCCTCGGACGGAGAGAAGGAAATGATCACTGATGCCATGGCACATGTGTGCTCCTTGTCTTAGGTAAATATTCTGTTATCCCAGTAGCTCAGCACATTATTGAAGTAGGTTACCCTTCCACTTACCTACACTCATCTGGCTGTTTTGCTAACTTACCCTTTTACCTACATTGTTTTACAAACTTTGCCCCTTATGCAGCAACTAGGCTTCGTTTTCTTTCATTTCGTTTACTCAAGATGGATTACTTAATGTTGAAACACTGTTTGACACTGTAGTGTCAGAATTTATGATGAGCCCCGTCATTATAAGACCATTATGAGACCATCTCCTCGTGTCTCAAAAATAGCCTGTGAACCACTACTATATATAAAATAGATAACCAACAAGGACCTACTACACAGCGGCAGGGAACTCTACTCAGTATTTCGCAATAACCTATAAGGGAAAAGAATCTGAAAAAGAATAGATATACAATCACCTATGTATAACTGAGTCGCTTTGCTGTACCGCTGAAACGAACACAACATTGTAAATCAACTATCCTCCAATTACAAAAAAAAATAGCCTGAATACAAGGGAGAGAGATAGTAAGTTCACACCCATCACATTTCTCCTCTTAAGTTTTATATATGTATACACCCAAGTATACTGAGTAGGAGACTTTGTTTAATATGTAGGCATTAAAAGAATATTTAGTTAAACATAGAATGTTCAGACCTTCTACTGCACCTGAAATGTACACACGCTGACCTAAGTACAATTAAGCAAAACAGAGATGGAGCCAGATTTCAGAAAACTTATGACATAAGCCAAGTTAATGTTCAGCATTCTACTCACCTTTTGGAGATGTATTTTCCCGTTTCTCTTGCTTTCCATGCCCACAACTTTTGGTGAGCTTTAGTTGTCCAATATCTTTCTGAGATACTCAACGAAGCGTATTGTAAAATCTGGGACCTCCCAGACTCGGACCTTTCCTGATTCCCCCTCAAGCACCACTGACCACACCCCCCCATGGAAACGTACTACCCCAGTTTCCACTCCTGAATGATCTGGTTAATTGTTTCTGGCAAATCACATAAACTGAAAGCCAAGTTACTATGCCTAATTACTTAATATATTAACTACCCTCAAATATTTGTATGTTGGGACTTCCCTGGGGGTCCAGTGGTTAAGACTGCGTGCTTCCACTGCACGGGGCGTGGGTTTGATCCCTGGTCAGGGAACTAAGATCCCACATGCTATGCGGTGTGGCCAAAAAAAACCAAAAATAAATAAACAAAAAAGAGAAATCTAAACTTTAATAGGAAAACTATGTAGAAGGACCCTTTGCCAGATGAGTTTTCCTTACAGCTCTAACAAAGGCTAAATTAAATGGCATCTCTTTTATTTTTTTAACATCTTTATTGGAGTATAATTGCTTTACAATGGTGTGCTAGTTTCTGCTTTATAACAAAGTGAATCAGCTATACATATACATATATCCCCATATCCCCTCCCTCTTGAGTCTCCCTCCCACGCTCCCTATCCCACCCCTCTAGGTGGTCACAAAGCACCGAGCTCATCTCCCTGTGCTATGCGGCTGCTTCCCACTAGCTATCTATTTTACGTTTGGTAGCGTATATATGTCCATGCCACTCTCTCACTTCTTCCCAGCTTACCTTTTCCCCTCCCCGTGTCCTCAAGTCCATTCTCTATGTCTGCAACTTTATTCCTGTCCTGCCCCTAGGTTCTTCATAACCATTTTTTTAAATTTTATTTTATTTTTTTATACAGCAGGTTCT
>NC_041233.1:94240038-94243826 GCF_002837175.3 Physeter macrocephalus
CCAGTAGTGGGATTGCTGGGTCGTATGGTAGTTCTATTTTTAATTTTTTCTTTTTTTTTTTTGCGGTACACAGGCCTCTCACCGCCGCGGCCTCTCCCGTTGCGGAGCACAGGCTCCAGACGTCACTACAAATAACTCAATCTCGTTTCTGTCTATGGCTGAGCAATATTCCATTGTATATATGTGCCACATCTTCTTTACCCATTCATCTATCGATGGACACTTAGGTTGCATCCTCCCGGACTGGGGCACGAACCCGCGCCCCCCGCATCGGCAGGCGGACCCCCAACCACTGCGCCACCAGGGAAGCCCTTATTTTTAATTTTTTAAGGAACCTCCATACTGGTCTCCATAGTGGCTGTATCAATTTACATTCCCACCAACAGTGCAAGAGGGTTCCCTTTTCTCCACACCCTCTCCAGCATTTATTGTTTGTAGATTTTTTGATGAGGGCCATTCTGACCCGTGGGAGGTGATAGCTCATTGTAGTTTTGATTCGCATTTCTCTAATGATTAGTGATGTTGAGCATCCTTTCATGTGTTTGTTGGCAATCTGTATATCTTCTTCGGAGAAACGTCTATTTAGGTCTTCTGCCCATTTTTGGATTGGGTTGTTTGTTTTTTAATATTGAGCTGAATGAGCTGCTTGTAAATTTTGGAGATTAATCCTTTTTCAGTTGCTTCATTTGCAAATACTTTCTTTCATTCTGAGGGCTGTCTTTTCGTCTTGTTTATAGTTTCCTTTGTTGTGAAAAAGCTTTTAAGTTTCATTAGGTCCCATTTGTTTATTTTTGTTTTTATTTCCATTTCTCTAGGAGGTGGGTCAAAAAGGATCTTGCTGTGATTTATGTCATAGAGTGTTCTGTAAATGGCATCTCTTATCAAATTCATACTGCAGTGAGTAATTTCAGAATTTTCTTTCCTAAGCTGGGAGATGGATATTATTGGCATATTACCACTCATTATTTGGTCCTGGTAGATAACCATTCGCTCACCAACTTGGAATTGATGAGATAGGATTCCTATAAGATCGGTTATGCAGTTAAAATAAAATCGTGTGCTCTGAGCTTTAGCCAAGGAGTCTCTAGGGGCCCAGAGGAAAACATCACTCTGCATACAGAAATATTTCAGACAACAGTAGCATGAACCCAAAAAAGCATAAAGTCCAAGGTGTGGATCTGGGCCATAATCTGTAACATTATTTACTTGCTATTTATATTCTCTTTGGTTTTGCTGCTGAATTCAAAAAGAGCAGGAGAATCCATTTCAATACGTACATGGCATTTATTATACATCTGCCTTTCATGCAGGGAACACAAAGAAACAGCAACAGAATGCTTGACTTCAAAACACTTAGCCTTGATGTGGTAACCTATTTCTCCAGTCCCCATCAGGCTAAAATGTAAAATTCCAGAATCATACCTCACAGTCATGGTAAGTGATGGGCTCTAAGCACCCACCAGAGAAATCACAGCCCACTGATAACATTTCTCCTTCAGAGTTGCCCCAGATTTTAAAATTCAACCTTGACTAGAAAATGTAACTGAAGCCAAAGGCTACAAAACCTAATTAGCAGGATAATGAGAACGCTTGAAAAGAATTGGAAGACTGTGGAATGGGAACTTTGAAAAGACAAAGTGTTCTACGAGATATTCCATCTGGTTAGACTGGAGGAAAAGCTTAGTGAACGTTCACAGGCAACAAATCATAAAATTCACGTTAAATGTAGACTTGTTCTGTGTCCTGTCAGCAAAAAGTTGAGTTTCTGTTTGAGACTGTTTACTGAGAATAGCAAAGAACTTTCCTGGAATATTGAAAGGTTTGTTTTAATAGTCCCAAGCGCTGTTGACTGACAATTCTGATACTATAAATATTTGTTATAGGAAACTACATTTGTTAAAGTATTTGCTACAGTAAACTGTTAGAACACTAGATTGGAAACTATTTTGGTCACAGAAGGCTTATTTTAACCAGCTACCTTGTGACAGTTTACTGAGTTTCCATGACCTCACTGTTTTGTTACTTCAGTTATATATAGGTGAATCAGCATGCTTTGTGACTCAAAGAAAATTATCTTTTTTTAGGCTTTTCCCCCTTTTAAACAAATCTTTTGTATTCTAAAAGTTTTATATCTACAACAGTTTTTTAATTATTTATATTTTTTAATTTCTATTTTTTGTTGTTGTTTCCATCATAGCCTATACCACTGCTTTGGTAATATTTCCTTTAGTCCTCAAACTAATGAAAAGATGTCCCTCATCCCAAAAGACTAGGTAACTCAAGTATTTGTTGAACACTAAGAATATATTGTCTGAACATTTGTCATGGTAAAAAAAAAAAAAAATTGTGTTTTAAAAAAAATTTTAGACTCATGGGGCAAGAGTTAATTTAATCATACTCTTCAGTTCATGGTACACTGTCATAATTATCTGTAAAAGCTTTCCTTTTTTAGTTTATATTTACTTTTATTTCCATCCTCCGCATAGCAAACAAGTTAGTTCCTCTCCATCTCTCGGCCTTATGGGGTGGCTTTTAATCGTCCCCTGTGGTAACTCAGATTACCTTCCACTCCTGACCTGTGCCTGTTACCAGTATATTGCCTGCCCTGCAAAAACGAATATGGCCCCTTTTAATGTTTTTCTTTTGTCAGCTAACACAATGGTAAGCTTCCTCAGTAGAGGCAGGAAGATGGAGAAACATTTCAGGAGGACTTCCCTGGTGGCGCAGTGGTTAAGAATCCACCTGCCAAGGCAGGGGACACGGGTTCGAGCCCTGGTCCGGGAAGATCCCACATGCCGCAGAGCAACTAAGCCCGTGTGCCACAACTACTGAGCCCACGTGCCACAACTACTGAAGGCCGCACGCCGAGAGCACGTGCTCCGGGGACACGGGTTCGAGCCCTGGTCCGGGAAGATCCCACATGCCGCAGAGCAACTAAGCCCGTGTGCCACAACTACTGAGCCCACGTGCCACAACTACTGAAGGCCGCACGCCGAGAGCACGTGCTCCGCAACAAGAGAAGCCACAGCAGTGAGAAGCCCGTGCACCGCAACGAAGAGTAGCCCCCGCTCGCCGCAACTAGAGAAAGCCCGTGAGCAGAAACAAAGACCCAACGCAGCCAAAATAAATAACGAAATAAAAGAAAAAAAAAGAAACCGTTCAGGAGGAAGGAGTTTCTTTCCTGGCCGTGCCCGCTCATCAGGGGTCTCAGTACAAGCAGGTCTCAGGTGCGGGGCACCTGTCGTGCAGTCTGCAGCACCCCGAGGCCACCAGTTTTCCCCAGGACTGTCCCCGCTGCTGCAATCAGGCAGTTCTGCAGCAGCGTGCCTCCGGCCGCCAGCAGGTCCCACTAGCAACCCCCTCCATGCAGTTCTGCATCAGAGCATTGGCAGTGACCCCCTCCCCACCAACAGCTTTGCCCAGCACCCCAGAGGGTGAATTTCTGGCAAACTCTAGAGGATGGATTTCCAGCCAGTTATACTATCGAGGCACCCCAGTGACTTCTCTGCCATGCAATGAGCCACAGACAAGCCCTCTCCAACAAGGTCTAGGCCGTAACCCTGGAAGAGGACAAGACCGTTCGTTGGGCACCCAATCTCAGGGCAGGGAGCATGGCTACTCCTTGTATCTGCTACTCCTGCATTCTTTAGCGTTCTCTTTACTTCTCACTAACCAATACCATATTACTCCAATACCCTATTAAAACCAATCATTCTTTTTTTTTTTTTTTTTTTTTTTTTTTTTTTTTTTTGGTATGTGGGCCTCCCTCTGTTGTGGCCTCTCCCATT
>NC_041233.1:94243917-94276719 GCF_002837175.3 Physeter macrocephalus
CACAGGCTCCAGACGCACAGGCCCAGCGGCCATGGCTCACGGGCCCAGCCGCTCCGCAAAACCAATCATTCTTTATATTCAATTTTCCTGCTCAAATTATTGTGTGATTTCTCTCTCCTGATTGGACCCGGACTGATACATCACCTCCCCAAACATTAGTGCAAAAAACATCCTCGTACATGACCCCCAATGGACTTGAAATTTTATTTGGGCATATTTACCCCCCAAAAGACTTGCTAGATCATAGGTAGACATTTAACTTAACTAAGTGCTTCCTGACTGCTCATTTAAAAGCTGCGCCTGTCTTTACCTTCACTAGCAGGTACACTGGTACTTGAGCCCCACCAGACCACCAATATTCGATAATTCAGCTCTCAAGTTTTTCTTCGTCTAATGATAGTATATTGGTACATTATTTTTCTAAATTGTATGTCTCTCATTATTAATGTCTCTTCATACACTTGTTGGCCTTTCAGAATCTCCTCTTCTGCAAATTGCCTTTTCATATCTTTTGCCCAATTCTTTTATTGGGGTTTATGATGTTTTCTGGTTGAATTGTAGACGTGCTTTGTATATCCTAGAAAACACACCCTTGTCAGTTTTAGATATTGCAAATATCTTCTTCGAATCTTTCCTCTCTCTGCAACCTTTGCCCATGGCGTACTTTATTGAAAATAAATCCTCTTTTTGATGTAATAGAAAAAGTTTTGTTTAAAAGTCCTTCTCACTCCCAAATATTCTGCCATATATCTTCCTCTGACATATAGTTTTATTGTCATAGTTAGGTTTTAAATACTCCAAAATACACTTTTGATTATGGTGTGAGAAGGGATCTGGATTTTTTTTTCTCCTAATTAGTGAGCCCAAAAAATAAATATTTTAAAGGAAAGAAGAATATGATTGTCAGCCTTTGTGGGAGACCAAAAAGTAGTGTACGACAAAGTTTAAAGTAAAAAGGAATTGTCAAGACTAATATACATAGAATGAGACAATGTATCATAAGATTATCTATTCCATATCATTATGGCAATTTCTAAAATGCTGGTTATGACTATGATAATTATTGGAATAGGAGAATAAAGCACTAAGCCAGAGTCTTCATCATGACTGCCTAACTGTGGCTATTCTACTTAAGAGAATGGCATTATTCTACTTAAGAGAAATTTCATCTCTCTACCCACCACCCAGTTTTTATGGATAATTGTTTGGTTTGGTTTGGTTTGGTTGCCTTGAAGTCATTCCTTTTTTTGTTGTTTTTTTAAATGGCAATAGTATGTCACATTTCCTTTTCTATTTGCAGGAACACAAACCTTCTCTGTTCTCAGGCCATATGGTCTGGGTGGCATCCACCCCAGATCAAGAGTAGAATCTGTAACTAAGCCTTGACAGTCATGGTCCCCAAATTCCCTAGTCCAGTGATTGGTCAGTGAGAATATATGACCCAGGTCTGGCCTATTGGCAAACTTCATTCCCTTGCCACAGTGATTGGTCCAGTCATATCAAATTGGTCCAATCACAGTTAACCCCAGGATTTATGCAGGAACTACAGGAAAGAGATTCATTCTCTCTCTCTCTCTCTATCTCTTTTTCTCTTTTCTTCCGTTGAACTTAACCTTGGGTAGATATTATCCTGCAGTTTCCAGAAACTACCGCATGAAGCCTGCCAATAAATCTGACTATAAAACCAAGAGATAGAGAGGAACTAATTTCTGATGACATTACCTAAAGCCAACTTCACCTGGGAGTTTTTAGCTAGATGAGCTAAAAGTCCCCCTTTGGATTAAGTCAGTTTGAGATGGATTTCGTGTGATCTACAACCTAACTTACCACTTAGAAGTAAGTTAGGGCATAACTTACCAATCTTGCCAGCTGAGAAACAGCACATTGAGAAGTGGTTCAGCAGAGAGGCAGGGACTCAGCTCTCCCTTGGTGTGAATTCTAACCCACAACATAACGGGACCCCACCTTTCCCTCACCACTCATTAGTCTAAGGCGAAGTGTTCCCAGACTTGGTTTGGGGAGGATCTAAGTGCCTCACGTTGGAGAAAGAGTAAACGCTCACTTCCAAGTTTTCCTTGGTTTTTAAACTTCTCTCCCCCTTCTCCATCCCCCCCTCTGTTGTTTGAAAATAAAAAGTGAAAGAGCCACTGCCGAGAAGGACATTAAATCAAGTGAAACAGAAAAAGTGAAAACAGAAAAAGAGGAAAATCAAAGGGAGAAATCCCGGGCACCAGCAAAGGCTTCGTTAGGCTCACAACAAAGACTAGCTCAATTTCTTTCTTATGGACGTTAACGAGTTTGATATGAGTCCAACAGAAAAGTCCGGCAAAGCTGCGTGCTCTTACCGGGCGGGGTAGGGCGTGGGTTCCCAGGATCTCTGCAGCTGCCTGCAAATTGCTTAATTCCACAAAAGGTCATCTTTCTTGATTGGTTTTCATTCCTTTCTATGTCCCATCAATCAAGTGCTGAGCAAGCAGATGGCTGCCAGACGGTCGTGATGGGCCAGGTCAGCAGCTGCTGCTTCATCCCGGAACTGGTCCACCCTCCCCTGCCATGAAAATCCTTCCCCCAGGAGCGGCTCTTTAACTAGAAACCATAGGGGCCCAGTGGATATTTCCTAATGAATAAATATGACTGAATAAACTCTGTACATAGCACTATGGTAGGGGCTGGGCATGAAACAAAGAAATGTAACTCAAGGAATAAAATAAAAACAGCTTACGCAGTGTAGAAACATAACAAATACAGTCAGTGGCAGGGCTGAGATTCAAACTCCCATCTTTGTACCCAGAGTTCTTTATTCCATCGACATGATATCTGTCTGGGAAAAAAGGGGGGGCAAGAAAAGAGGAATCAAGCAAAGAGATAGAAAGAGAAGTTGGGGAGAAAGAATTAAGCGTAGTATTATTTGTTGGTTTTCTTCCACGTGGCAAGCGTTAAACCAGACTGCTCAGTTATATTTTATGTTACTCCTTACAAGAATCCGAAAGGTCGCGGTTATTAACTCTATTTTTACTGAAAAGGATTCCAAAATTCAAAGAGGTGAAACAATTTCCCCGAGGATGTAAGACTTATAAGTGTCAGAGCCAGAATTAAAACACACTTCTATCCAAAGTCCATACCCCTCCAATGCCAAGTAAGACCGCTTCTTTCCACTCAAGTGTACCAGAAACCTAAGTGTTACATTTGTTTTATGACAAAGTCCTGACGTTGTCCCCATTTTCTACTACCTTTTTTAAATTTTAGAAATGTTGATGTAAATATGATTTAATCATAGAGAAATAGATATGTATTTAGAATCTGCTTTATTCTGGACACATGTTCAGTAATTCAACATTTACTGAGAGCCAAGCACTCTGTTAGGTCCTAGATATGCAAAGATAATTAAGACATGGTCCATTCCTTCAAGGAGTTTGGACACTACAGGAGAAAATGGACAGAGAAATAGACAATTACAAAATAGTGTGCATACTGCCCTTTAGTTTACAAGTCTATACAGGCTGTCAGGGCAGCTCAGAGGAACAGAAATTAGCCTAAACTGGGTGAAAGAGAAGGTCAGGAAGTATTTCTTACAAGAAGTGATGTATGAATGGAGAACTTTATTTAAGGTGGCGACATGTTCCATAGTCATTCTCCCCTACAGTCTTAGCTGACCTTCCTCATTTCCTCCTTTCTGCTGCCTAGAATCCCACACAATGGCAGGATCTCTGCAGCTGTCTTGGACCATGAGGTGACCCGGGCTACAGAAATCGTGTTCTATAATATTGAGGCAGAAAGACAGACATAGTCCAGGTGTGTAGAAGCCACCGTACCAGCCTGGATTGGCCTGGTTGTGAATTTCTTTTGTGGGAGAGCCCAACATCTATTTTAATGCACTGTTATTTGGGGTTTTCTGTTATTCAATCCTAATCCTAGCTAATTCAGGGTAGATGCTGACGCTATTCACAAATGGACCCTCTAAGAGCAGAGTTCGGTCCAGTAAAGGTAAGAGAAAAGGTAACTTCAATTTAAGACAAGTTCTCCTTAAGGTGTCTGTGGGACCAGGTAGAGGATAAATGTTCATTAAATAATAATAGTCATAGAGCTATAGATAAAGATTTTGAAGGGGATCAGGATACGTCACCCCAAGATACGCCATTTTGGCATAAGGATTACTTTGAGCTGAAGGCAACTGAGAATCAACACACGTAAGAGAAATTCTCTGGCCTCCTTTTGTCTGCCTAAAAGCAGGGCATAAATTTCCCTTGTGAAGGTGCCCGTTCTCCCATACGAGGGAGAGGAGAGTGACTCATATCACTGAAGTTGGCAATGAAGATAAGTCTGCATCAACAAACCTCTAAAATCATCTTTATCTTCCATTGGTTTCCCCCCCTAGATTTCCTAGCCACTTCCCATTGATTTATCAAACCCCGAAGCCCAAAGCCCCTTCCCTTTGTTAAAAATGATATGTAAGCCTTCAGGTCTAAACACCTTTGAGTTTCACTTCTTTGCTGTGAACTGCCATGCAAAAAATAAACATTTTACTAAACTTTATATAATAAAATGTTTATTTTTTATTTATTTTATATGTGTGGCATGTTTATGTCTAGTAATAGCACACAGAAATACATAACATCATCGTTAACACGATTAAGGATGAGCTTAGCCCAGCAGTTCCAGTTAATAATATTGTTCTAAGGCTAATTAATGAATATATATTTAGTTGGCCATAAGACATGAGACAATCAGCCTTTTTCTGACCAACTCTAACTACATCAAGTTAATTAAACTTGTAGTTAGCTAAAGTTCAGATTTAAGTCCAGAGCCAAGAAGATGATATTTTCACTGTTACAGTATTCAAAGGTTTTTTTAAAGGACCTACTGGTGTTACTGAGGTTTCATTTTTTTTAATTAAAAAAATATCTGTTCAAGATTTTTTAATTTCTGGGCTTCCCTGGTGGCACAGTGGTTGAGAGTCTGCCTGCCAATGCAGGGGACACGGGTTCGTGCCCCGGTCCAGGAAGATCCCACATGCCGCGGAGCAGCTGGGCCCGTGAGCCACGGCCGCTGAGCCTGCGCGTCCGGAGCCTGTGCTCCGCAACGGGAGAGGCCACAACAGTGAGAGGCCCGCGTTCCACAAAAATAAATAAATTAAATAAAAAAGATTTTTTAATTTCTAATTCCTATTTTAATTTCTAGTTCTGAGCACTTGAAGACTGTAGACACACAGTCTAGTCAAATAATACTCATGGTATCATACAAACATTTGGTTAAATTTGGAGGAGCAAATTTATTGTATATGAACAACCACTCCCATTGCAGATATTACTAACTGATCTTGGCTCTATTTCTCACTAATCCAGGAAACAGTATATACAAGATTTTGCTCCAAACAGCTACTCTCAATAGAATAGAGTTCATTTATGAGATGAAGCTTACTGATTATTGAGGCTCTAGAGGAACCACAAGATGAAAAGGAAAATACATATTGTGGAAGTGAGAGGAAAAAGATCAGCAAAAGTAATATCAATTTTCTGGGAAAGGTAGAAAGATAGTTGCTTTATTGATACAATTTAAGTTGGTAAACAGGGCTGGTAGTTTCGGATTATCATCATTTAAATTCCATTAGCTATTCATTCCTTTGAAAGCAATTCTTCTTATTCAACAGGAAATACCATCAGAAGGCCAAAAATATAATACTATAACAGTCATTAACAATTTTATCAAATTTCTTCTTTTATTTTATTGAGGTATAATTGACATACGACATTATATTAGTTTCTGGTATACAGCATAATGATTTGGTATTTGTATATATTATGAAATGATCACCACAATAAGTCTAGTTAACATCTATCATCATACATAGTTACAGAATTATTTTTTCTCATGTTGAGAACGTTTAAGGTCTACTCTTAGTAACTTTAAAATATGCAATGCAGTATTATTATTAACTATAGTTGCCATGCTGTACATTACATCCCCATGACTTACTTATTTTATAACTATAAGTTTGTACCTTTTGACCCACTTCACGCATTTTGCCAACTCCCACCTCTGGCAACCACCAATACATTCTCTGTATCTTTGAGCTTGTTTCATTTTGATTTGTTTTGCTTTTTAGATTCCACATACAAATGAGATCATAGGGTATTTGTGTTTCTCTGTCTGACTTATTTCACTTAGCCTAATACTCTCACGGTCCATCCATGTTGTCACAAACGGCAAGATTTCATTCTTTTTTATGGCTGACTAACATTCCTATATATATATATATATATATATATATATATATCACATTTTCTTTAACACTCATCTGTTGATGGACATTTAGGTTGTTTCTATATCTTGGTCATTGTAAATAATGCTCTGATGAACACAAGGGTGCCTATATCTTTTTGAGTTAGTGTTTTTGTTTTATTTGGATAAATACCCAGGGATGGAATTGCTAGATCATGTGGTAATTCTATTTTTAACTTTTTAACTTTATACTGTTTTCCATAGCAGCTGCACCAATTTACATTTTCACCAACAGTGCACAAAGGTCCCCTTTGCTCCACATCCTCACCAATACTTGTTATTTCTTACCTTTTTGATAAAGCCATTCTAACAGGTGTGAGGTGATAGCTCATTGTGGTTAGATAATATCTCAATGTTTTTTATGTTTTTATTGTTATCCCTTGATAGTTCCCTATCAATGGCCCAACCTCCCATTAGTAAAAATTATGTGACTTTTCTCCTGTTAATCTCTCTTCTATAAGTTTAATTCACAGGCCCCTAGACCATGAACCAAACAGTGTAGAAGGGAAGTTTTTCCTCCCTGACAACTTTGTCCATCATTCTGTGGTAGAAGTCATGAAAAAAAATAAGAGGAATCAGGGAAAGGTGATAAAATGAGAATTAAAAATAGAACTCTGGGGAATTTAAATATTTCAGTGACAGCAGAGGAAAAGAAGCTATTGAAGAAAAATGAGAAGTGACAGAGAGAGGACAGGAAAATGTAGAGAGCAGTATTATGGAATTCACAGGAGGTGAGACTTGCAGAATCAGCATCAAATCCTGCAGAGGCATCAAGTTAGATAGGCCTGAGAAGCATCCATGGGATTTAGCAACAAAATATAACTGAAAACTTAATCATAAATGTTTCAGTAGAGTGATGAGGAGAAAGCTGAAAACACTGTGCAGAAGAGCAAATGGGAGATGAGGAAGTGGTGTATTGGCTTCCTGCTTGTGTCATAACAAATTACCACAGATGTAGTGACTTAACCCAACATGAGCTTATTATGCCATAGCTGGTAGGTCAGAAGCCAAGAGGGCTGCTTCAGGTCTCACCAGGCTAATCAAAGTGTGGGCTGGTGGGCTCTTATCTGGAGACTCTGGGGAAAAATCTACTCTTTCCAGTTGTTGGCAGAATTCTGCTCCGTGAGGTTGTCGGACTGAGGTCCCCATTTTCTTGCTCTCTGCCGGCTGTGGATTGTTCTCAGCATCTAGGGGCGTCCTACATTCCCCAGCTCCACCTTCAAAGTCAAATATAGCTGACTTCGGCCCAATCTTGATCACACTCCAAACCTCCCTGACCTCTCCACCTGGATCATCTCTCCTGCCTTCCTTTTCTGCTTTTAAAGGCTCATGTGATTACGTTGGGTCTACCTAGATAATCCCAGATAATCTCCCTATGTTAAATTTAGCTGATTAATTACCTAATTCTACCTGCAAAATCCCTTCACAGAAGTATCTAGATTAGTGTTTGATCGAGAAACCTAGGGACAGGAATCTTGGGGGAGACATCTTTAGGATTCTTCCTACCACAAGTGGCAACAGTGAGCACATCAACTCTGTCTAGAAGATGGGTTATAAATGTTCTGGAAGCAGACAGAAGGCAGCATCGTGTCAAGGAGAAGTTGTTTTTTGCTTCTGTCTTTTTTATATATATATAAAATGAGAGAGACTCAGATACATGCCTATTCAGAAGGGAAAGCCAGTAGAGAGAAAACTTTGGAAAATAGAGGAGAAAAAAATGAAACGTTGATTGAACCACCTCTGAGGAAGTAGACAGAACTGAGACCCAGATCATAGGTGGAGACATCTAGTCTTCTGCTTCATGTTACAGGTAGAAAGGAGGAAAGTGTAGGGAATTTACACAGGTCAAGAAGTGGCAGTAATGAGAGGGGTGGGATAGGGAGGGTGGGAGGGAGGGAGACGCAAGAGGGAAGAGATATGGGAACATATGTATATATATGGCTGATTCACTTTGTTGTAAAGGAGAAGCTAACACACTATTGTAGAACAGTTATACTCCAATAAAGATGTTTAAAAAAAAAAAAAAAAAAAGAAGTGGCAGTAATAGCAAGTCATCAAGGAAGTTTTTTTAATCACTGTTATTTTCTCTAAAGCAGTAGTTCTCGGGAGTCCCCTGCCAGTCCAGTGGTTAGGACTCGGCACTTTAACTGTGGGAGCCCGGGTTCTATCCCTGGTGGGGGAACTAAGATCCCGCAACCTGTGCCGTGTGGCCAAATTTAAGAAAATAAATAAATAAAGCAGTAGTTCTCAAAGTGTCCTCCCTGGACAAGCAGCATCAACATCACCAAAGGGCTTCCCTGGTGGCGCAGTGGTTGAGAGTCCACCTGCCGATGCAGGGAACGCGGGTTCGTGCCCCGGTCCGGGAAGATCCCACATGCCGCGGAGCGGCTGGGCCCGTGAGCCATGGCCGCTGAGCCTGCGCGTCCGGAGCCTGTGCTCCGCAACGGGAGAGGCCGCGGCGGTGAGAGGCCCGCGTACCGCAAAAAAAAAAAAAAAAAAAATCACCAAAGAGCTTACTAGAAAAATAAACTCTAACATGCTACCCCAGACCAACTTCATCGGAAATTCTGGGGGTAGGGCCCAGAAATCTATGTTTAATAATCCCCCCAGGCGGGGCTTCCCTGGTGGCACGGTGGTTGCGCGTCCGCCTGCCGATGCAGGGGAACCGGGTTCGCGCCCCGGTCTGGGAGGATCCCACATGCCGCGGAGCGGCTGGGCCCGTGAGCCATGGCCGCTGGGCCTGCGCGTCCGGAGCCTGTGCTCCGCAACGGGAGAGGCCGCAGCAGAGGGAGGCCCGCATACCACAAAAAAAAAAAAAAAAAAAAAATCCCCCCAGGCGATTGTGATACACGCCCAAGTTTGAGAATAACTCTTAAAGTAAGAACCAAGCTCATTTGCTAAGACTGAGAAGGAAGTGGTGATGTAAAAGACTTCAAGAGAATGGGAAGCTTTGAAAGAAGTTTTGGGAAGAAAAATAGAGATTGTTTGGGAACTTACGAAAGGAGAGCCGGAGATACATCCTGTCAAACTCCAGTAATCGAATTCCAGTCCTGGGTGTAAAGATGGAGTGGGAGGTCCAACAGCCTTCTGATCAAAAAAAAAAAAAAAAAATAGTATAGGGACTTTCCTGGCTGTCCAGTGGTTAGGACTCTACGCTTCCAATGCAGGGGCCACAGGTTCCATCCCTGGTCGGGGAGCTAAGATGCAGCATGCTGCACAACGTGGCCAAAAAAAAAAAAAAAAAAAACTAGCTTTGGGGCTTCCCTGGTGGCGCAGTGGTTAAGAATCCACCTGCCAATGCAGGGCGCACGGGTTCGAGCCCTGGTCCGGGAGGATCCCACATGCCGCGGAACAACCAAGCCCATGTGCCACAACTACTGAGCCTGCACTCTAGAGCCCGCGAGCCTCAACTAATGAGCCCACGTGCTGCAACTACTGAAGCCCACGTGCCTAGAGCCGTGCTCCGCAACAAGAGAAGCCCGCACACCACAACAAAGAGTAGCCCCCTGAGCGCAGCAAGGAAGACCCAACGCAGCCAAAAAATAAATTAAAAATAAAATAAAATAATTAAAAAAAAATTTGCTGACAAGCAGCTGTACATCAGGTACCGTGCAAGGTGATGCAGGGAACGCAGGACACTAAAAACACAAGAGTAGAAGTCTGCCTTTTAGGAGTTCAGTCTTGTGGAAGAGTCAGATACAATGAATAAACTGAATTTTAAATTGAAGTTCTGCACTGAGTTGTAGGAATACCAGGAAGAGAGATTAATTTTGATCAGGAGCTTCATAGAAGAGGTGGTATTTGAGCTAGACCTTAAAAGATAGAATAGACTTTAGATAGGAATTCCTGAAATTTATTTAGCACCGACATCTGCTTGACTCAAGAACCTGAAAATACCCCGCATCACTTTTCTGCAGATTGTCTTGTTTTATTTGGTCCTTCCTGCTCCTAAATTTCTGAACTTCCTGAAATATTTTGAGAAATATATACCTTAAATCGACGTAATAGAGAAAATATGGAAACGATTCATTTGCAGATCTGCCTGCTCTAAATCAAAGAACCACTAAAGCATTAAACATGTAGGTTGCAACACCAGATAAGCCAGATACAAAGACCTGGCGGTTCTTAACCTTTCCTTGGTCCCAAACAGTTGAGGGAGAAGACACATTCCTATCTCTATGAGTTTTCACTATGGCAGTGGTGGGGGCAGTGTAGCATGGGGTGCCCATGGCACTAGATACACCTAATCTGTTAACCTGTCAAATCATCAATTACCTTCTCTTGGATTTTATTATTTATTCCTATTTATGGAAAATACCAACAGTAAGTTTTCCTCTCTAGCTTTAAAATCCCCATTTCATAACATTTTTGTTGTATATGACTAGAGCACCATACGTCTATGTGGTTTTCACACCCCCTGTGAAACTTCTGGCCCTTTTAAAAATAGCTGCCTTATTTCTACATATTGACCTTAATGTGTTTGTACACCTGTCTCAAGGTCAGTAACGAAATCAAGCTCCAGCGACAATTCCTAGACCCTCAGAACTGTCTGGAATCTGTTCTTAACATCTGAATTATTACCTTTTGCCTGAAGCACTTATATTTGATTAAGTTTATTCATTTTTGGAGTTTTCCAACAATTTTTTTTCAAACTTCTTATTCTCTTATTTTTTCCTAACAGATATCTTCCTTGAAATTTTACTTTTAATTTTTTCTGATACCTGTTCTAAAGTTTCCCCCATTTTTCTCTCATTCTCTGTTATTGTTTACTTATTGGGAAGAATGTGATTAGGATATTATATGACTGTTTTATTTATTTATTTAATTTTATACATTTTATTATCTCCACTCTGGAAATCAGATTAGCATAGAATTTATAAAATTTTTAATATTTTCAGTTAGTAACAGATAAAAAGGAGGCCTCACCAATTTATATCCTAGTCATCAGCCTCAACTAATGAGCCCACGTGCTGCAACTACTGAAGCCCACGTGCCTAGAGCCGTGCTCCGCAACAAGAGAAGCCACCGCAGTGAGAAGCCCGCACGCCACAACAAAGAGTAGCCCCCTGCGCGCAGCAAGGAAGACCCAACGCAGCCAAAAATAAATTAAAAATAAAGTAAATTAATTTTTTTAAATAGTATAAAATAACTTCCTGCCAATGCATGGGGCACAGGTTCAATCACTGGCTGGGGAACTAAGATCCCGTATGCTGCATGTCATGGTCAAAATAAATAAATATCAACAAATAGATAAAGTTTAAAAAAAAAAAAAAAGCTTCTGTTTGGCAGGGAGTGAGGTATTACACCCACCCATGCTCCACCGGCCAACTCAAGCTCTAAGGCCAGAACCAAAGCCAGTCAAATGGGCATGTGAGTTTTGCTCAGGGAGATATGGCAAGGGTGGAGAGAGAATAAGTAATGAATAAGTAATAAGTAATGAACAAATAGCACATGCTATTACCTATCAGAATGACTGAGTAATTGCAAAAGGGATATGCTAGGCTCTAGTTGAAAGCAAAAGCCAGAGAACCCCCAGAAGGCAACCTGGACCCCACCAACATGGTAAAAGTTTTCTACGATTCTGGAAACTTAATTCCTTTTGCAGTGTGTGCACATTGGTTATTTTTGATTGGTGACCACCAATGGTCAGTGTATTCATTTGCTAGGGCTATTATAGCAAAGTCCCACAGACTGGGTGGCTTAAACAGAAAGGTAGTGTCCCGTTCTGGAGGCTGGAAGTCCAAGATCAAGGTGTCAGCGGGGTTGGTTCCTTCCGAGGACTGAGGGAAGTGTCTGTTCTAGGCCTCTCTCCTTGGCTTGTAGATGGCCACCTTCATGCTCACATGCCATTCTCCCTGTGTGCATGTCTGTATCCAAATTTCCTTTTTATTAAGGACTTGATAAAGGTGTCCTTCGATTAAAGGACCACCATACTCCAGCAGGACTGCATCTTAACTAATTATATCTGCAAGGACCCCATTTCCGTAAAAGGTCCTATTCACCAATATTGCATGATATCACGTACATGTATCTTAAAAAATGCTACAAATGAACTTATTTACAAAACAGAAATAGAGTTAAAGATGTAGAAAACAATCTTAGGGTTACCAGGAGGAAGGGGGAGTAGAATAAATGAGAGATTGGGATCGACATATGCACACTACTATATATAAAATAGATAACTAATAAGGACCTACCGTACAGCACAGGGAACTCTATCAATACACTGTAATGGCCTATATGGGAAAAAAATCTTAAAAAGGGTGAATGTATGTATCTGTATAAATGAGTCACTTTGCTGTACAGCAGAAAGTAACACAACATTGTAAATCAACTATACTCCAATAAAAAATTTTTTTCAAGGTCTTATTCTAAGCTACTGGGGGTTAGACCTCCATGTATGAGTTTGGGAGAATATAATTCAACCCATAAGAAGCAACAATAAAATCCTTGCAAGACCTGGCTTGTTTTTCAGAAGTAGCAAGAAATTGGAGAGCTGTCCTTTCACTCTACAGTATTTCTGGCCAAGAAAGGCACTGCAAGTAGTGAATTTCAGCAGCTTACAAAGGAGAGCTGTGAACTGAGTCTCCTTAGCACCCTAAACTGGAAACTGACCTCCTTGGTCCACTGGTGCAAACAGTGCACAGAACACTGTTCAAATGAACAGGTTCTTTAGAGACACAGTATCTATGAGGATTCTTGGTCGAGTGGAATTCACTGTCTGAGCTGAATACATGTAATTACCTAAAGCTCCTTCTCCCAGAGACCAGATAGAATCTGGGCTGCATATTTCTGACCAAACATGTGCTCAGCTGCTTACCCATCACAAAGAGGCGGGGTGGGAAGGGCGGCTGGGTTACCTGCTGTCCCAAGTGGTTGCGGCCTCAGAAGCCAGCAGCCGATAGCTAAGACCTCCGCTTCGGGGCACAGTGAGCAACTCTGCTACAACTCTGCCTGCTCTCAGCACCTGTCTTCCGCCGCCCTTTCTATCTTTTTTTTTATTTTTTTGACATCTTTATTGGAGTATAATTGCTTTACAATGGTGTGTTAGTTTCTGCTTTATAACAAAGTGAATCAGTTATACATACACATATGTTCCCATATCTCTTCCCTCTTGCATCTCCCTCCCTACCACCTTCCCTATCCCACCCATCTAGGTGGTCACAAACCACCTAGCTGATCTCCCTGTGCTATGCGGCTGCTTCCCACTAGCTATCTATTTTATGTTTGGTAGTATATTGCGTCTATTCCCGTCCTGCCCCTAGGCTCTTCATGACATTTTTTTTCTTAGATCCCATATATATGCGTTAGCATACGGTATTTGTTTTTCTCCTTCTGACTTACTTCACTCTGTATGACAGACTCCAGGTCCATCCACGTCACTACAAACCGCCGACCTTTCTTATTTTAATAAAAGCCGCAGTCCCCCTGGCACCGCCGAGAACAGTGCCTCCCCTCCGCTTCCCCGCATGACCCCTCGCTCTCCAGAATGGCTGCTCACCTCACTACGCCTTCTGCCCTTTCCTAGCGTAAATTATCATTGTGCACGTAGGTAGGAGTCACCGTTTCCCCAGCTCTTCCTCTCTCTCCGATACTTGTGATTCTTTTCATTTTCTTTAGGAACTCGTGCCCTTCCCCTGTGCTCACCCCCATCCTACCCACCTACACACAGGCGCACGCGCACACGCACAGACGCACACGCACAGACGCACACGCACACAGACGCACACGCACACGCACACGCACACCGACCTATAAAGGCTCACCAGGGCAGCTCCGGAAGGAGGAGTTGTAGCTGCCAACAGCTTTTGTGTTCACATTGAAAGTCAGAAACTGACTGCATTATAATAGACCCCGTGGTAACATTCCAAGCCCCGCTTTGAGGCAGAACAGAAGCACACACACCTTCTCCCGTCACACCTTTTCTCAGCATTACAGGCCCCCCGACTCAGCCACAGGCACAGGCAGAGAGGCTCAGGCCAGGTCTGCAGGGAAAGGGCGGGCTAGGGTACGATCACAGGTTCAATTCAGGCTCGTGGCAGCAGAGTGAAGCTCCTGGCCCAGCCATGTTCATCCTTCGGTGTCCATGACCTAGAGCAATACTGGGTTGTACAGACAGTAAAGTCTGGACAGTGCCTGCAGCACCCAGGGCTGAGGGCCTGACCTAACCCCCCACCCCATAGTAAAGATAACACAGCAACATAGTAAAGTAATTCTCATTAGAGAATGAACTTATGGTTACCAGGAGGAAAGAGTGGAGGGGGATGAAAAAGCATAGAAAAAATAAATTTAAAAAAATAAAAATAAAATAAAGATAACACGGGGGCTGGGGAGGGAGGTGAGACTATGAAGGGCCCGCCTGCACTCCCAGGGCCCCAGCTGCATCCACTTCCAGGTAAACCCTGAGTCAAGGTTCCTGTCCAGCGCCATCCCCTGACAAAATCTAGAAGGAAGTCAACATTATCTTTGGTAGTTTCCTCTATAGATTTTGCCCAAAAGCGTCTTCGGGGCGCAGACAACACTCCGAAGCTCCAGGCAAACATGGACAACTACCAACCTGGCCTGTGCGTGTCAGTGTCCCAGCGACTCACAAACACCGTGTCCCAAACCGAAGCCCAGCCCCCAACAATTCCCACCTGCTTCTGCCCACCCAGCGGCAAGCTCCGCCCCTGCTCCATCACACCCAACACCCATGGACCACCTCCTAAATGCTCCGGACTGGTCGTCCCTTTCTCTGACCCGCCACCTTTTCAGTTCTTCCTCTTTTCAGGTCTTCCTCGTTGCCCTTTAAGATCTCGGTAATAACCCCTCAAGGCAGGATCTGAGGCAGACAGACAGACATTCTGACCAGGCAGACCTGTGCTTAGATCTGAAGCCTTCCACTAACCTGCCACGTGGCCTGGAATAAGCTTGTTAGGCTTAGTTTCCCTACGTCTGAAATAGGGTATAATACCATCTTTGCAAGATGGTGGGAGGATGTGATGAAACCTCCTATGTAGATATTTGTCATTCTCCTTGATTTTTTTGTTTGTTTGTTTTTTGCGGGGGGGGGGGGCCTGCGGTATATTAGTTACCCTACCAGGGATCAAACCCGGGATCAAACCCGTGTTCCCTGAATTGAGACCACAAAGTCTTAACCACTTGATTGGACCGACCGCCAGGGAAGTTCCCAATCTCCTTGATTTTTTTTGTTGTTGTTGTTTATAAATTTATTTATTTACTTTTGGCTGTGTTGGGTCTTCGTTGCTGTGCGTGGGCTTTCTCCAGTTGCAGAGAGTGGGGGCCACTCTTCGTCGCGGTGCGCGGGTCTCTCACTGTCGCAGCCTCTCCTGTTAAGGAGCACAGGCGCCAGACGCACAGGCTCAGTAGTTGTGGCTCACCGGCCTAGCCACTCCGCGGCATGTGGGATCTTCCCGCACCGAGGCACGAACCCGGGTGCCCTGCACTGTCAGGTGGATTCATAACCACTGCGCCACCAGGGAAGCCCTCTCCTTGATTTCTGAATTCCCTTCTAGTGCCTTTCACATTATGGTCCGTGTGAATAGCGCCCCCTAGAGACAGCCACTCCGTGGTCCTGCCCCTTAAACAGTAATACAGAACCTCAAACTTTCTTAAGAGTTTCTAAAATTATTTCACCCTTTTACTTACTCTACGATATGGAAGCAATTTTATGTAGAAAAAATATTTTAGATCTATGTCTTGAAACACTGTATTATGAAATTTATTTTAATATAATCTTAACAATATATATTCATTTATTCAATAAACATGGCTTGAGGCCCTGATGTGTGCCAGGTACCGTGCTAATTCATATAGACACATGTTAACTGATTCTCATTTAGTAAATGATATGTCATTTAATTTCCCTTAAATTTTTTATATAGAAAAAATATTTTGGCAATGACATACACACACTACTGTATGTAAGATAGATAACCAACAAGGACCTACTGTATAGCACAGGGAACTATAGTCAATATTCTGTGGTAACCTATATGAGAAAAGAATCTAAAAAAGAATGAATATATGTATAGGTCTATGTATAACTGAATCACTTCACTACACCTGAAACTAACACAAATTGTAAATCAATATCCTCCAATAAAATTAAAATTAAAAAATGAAAAGTATGTCCTGGATAAACAACAAGGTCCTACTGTATAGCACAGGGAACTATATTCAATATCCTGTGATAAACCATAATGGAAAAGAATATAAAAAGAATGTGTGTATATATATATGTATAACTGAATCACTTTGTTGTACAACAGAAATTAACACAGCATTGTAAATCAACTATACTTCAATAAAATAAATAAATAAATTTTTTAAGTTAAAGAAAATATTTTTGTTGTCAAAAATTCTAAACTGGCATCAAATTACATTGAAGACTGAATTCATATCAAAATATGTATTCAGGGCTTCCCTGGTGCCACAGTGGTTGAGAGTCCGCCTGCCGATGCAGGGGACACGGGTTGGTGCCCCGGTCCGGGAAGATCCCACACGCCGCGGAGCGGCTGGGCCCGTGAGCCATGGCCGCTGAGCCTGCGCGTCTGGAGCCTGTGCTCCGCAACGGGAGAGGCCACAACAGTGAGAGGCCCGCGTACCACAAAAAAAAAAAAAAAATAGTTTGCATCTGCTAATCCCATACTCTCAATCCCAGATTTCCCATTTTCTTGTGTTGAGCCTGACATATTCTTTTCCAGTCCTTCTTCAAAACTGTCACCTTGATTTTATTTCATAGGATTCTATTCCTAGTTCTCCTATGTTCCCATCCAGCGCCCCCATTACAGTCTCTACCATAACAACACAAGCCCTTCTATTCTTGCTAAACATGAAAGTAAGCAGAGCAGTGACAGAAAGGGTCAACATCGGGGAACTGAGAAATCTCAAAGAGCCCCCCAGAGTCCCACAGCGATAACCTGACTGCCCTTCTTAGCAGATACATGGAATCTCCAAAACACCTTTCTGAAGATGGATTCTCCCCCCACCCTTCAATCTTTTGTCCCAAAGCCTAAAACATCAAAACAGTTGGGTTTGGTGTGAAGCTAATCAAACTTAAGCCTCAGGGTTGTATTACTTTCCTGTGCTGCTGGAACAAATTGCCACAAACTTGGAAATTTAAAGCAGCACATATTTATTCTCTCACCATTCTGGAGGCCACAAGTCTGAAATCAGTATCGTTGGCCCCAATTACGGTGTCGGCAGGACCATGCTCCCCAAAGAGGCTCTAGGGGACATCTGTTCTTGCCCCTCCCAGTTTCTGGTGGCTCCCAGCCCTCCCTGACTTGTGGCCACATCCCTCCAGTCTCTGCCCCCCATGGTCACATTGCCTTATCCTGGGTCCAATTTCCCTTTGCCTCCCTCTTATGAAGATACATGTGGGGACTTCCCTGGTGGTCCAGCAATTAAGACTCCGTGCTCCCAAAGCAGGGGGCCCAGGTTCGATCCCTGGTCAGGGAACTAGATCCTGCATGCCGCAACTAAGAGTTCGCGTGCTGCAACTAAAGATCCCATACATGGCAACTGAAGATCCCGCACGTGGCAACGAAGATCCCACATGCTGCAACTAAGACCTGGTGCAGCCAAGTAAATAAATAAATATGAAAAGAAAAAAAGAAGAAGATACATGTGATTGCTTTTAGGGCCCACTCAGATAATCTAGAATAATCCCCCCTTCTCAAAATCCTTTTTCCATACAAGGTAACAGGTTCCATGGAATAGATATGTCTATCTTTGGAGGGACCATTTTCTGCCTACCCAAGGGCCCTCACATACATAAGTTCTTCTCCATACCTGGGAGAGAGGGCTGCCAGAGGATCCCCTGGCAGGTGGCACCTGCTGGACAAGAAACTGTGGGGAAACCCAAGAAGGGGACCAGCCAGGGTGGGCTTGAGAAGCTGAAAGGAGCTTTTCTAAATGATCAGCCATAGAAAACTCACTGGGATCACCTGTGCTGGAGGAAAGGCTGAATTACTCTTCTATCCATGCTATAGAAAATATGGCATCATTCTTGCCATATAAAGAGGTAATTAAACTAGCAAGAGCCAAGCCTGTGAAAACATTTCCAGTCTGTCGTTTAATTAAATTCATAAACATATTATTTATACTCTGGATTTGTGAATTGTTTCAATTACAGCTCTGTGATTATCTGGGCTGGGTTATAATTATTATTCCCTGGATGGTCCATAGCATCCTGTCTCCCAGTTAGCCAGCCAAACCTTAGTTGAGATGCAGCTCTGAAGGGATTGGCAGATGTAAACAAAGTCCCAAATCCGTGGGTTAATCATGACTAAAGCAAGTGGGAGCACTTTAAACAGCCCATGGACGTTCACAGAGGCTCAGGACACCAGGCAGCAGAGGGGAAAGGATGGGGAAAACGAGTTCTACATGTCCCGACGCTCAGATCAATTCAAGCAGCCTACACGTGGGAAATGAAAAGAAGCGGACTAGTGCCCTGATGGCTGGAAGCTGATTGAGCCAACACTGGTGAGTTGGATCAGAAAATGAAGGAAGCTGAGAGAGAACCTCACAAAGGAAAGAGGCAAGCAGAATCTCTCGGGCCCATCTTCAGCATCAGAAACCCTGCTGCAGCCTCAAACTGTTTCATAAGCGCAAAGCCATCGGCCGAAAACTGGATGAAAACTGCCAGAAAGAAGGCCACGCAGATCCAGGCCTGATTGCCAGGTGGAAAACACATAGTCCTGAGAATGTGTGTTGTCTGCGATATATTCGGATGCTAGTATGCCGACTTTGGAAGCAGTGGCATCTCCCGGGTTCTCCAAAGCCAGCGGGAAACCTGCAGGATCACGAAGTGTGTGCCCAGTGGCTGCAGGGGCTGTTCTGGGGGATGTCGCTGTAGCCGGATTCTTGCATCATCCTGGTCTTTGAAGTCCAATCAGGACCCGGGCTGCACACTGACTCTGCTCCCCTGAAAATGACCTACTCTGAGGACCTCAGGATCTGCCACGGGTGCTCTGAACACTGAGCGCTCCGTGGTCATCATCTCCACGCCCATTTCCAACACACACCTCCGCCCCCAGCAGTAGTGGTGGACTTCTGATGCCTCAGAACCAGATCCAGAACTTCAGGGCAATTGGAACCTTGATCTCAATTCCATTTGAAAGACAAAAGGATATCCCAGTTCCATATACTCGTGACTTCTTCCTTTCCCCAAATCCAATGTCATGAACATAAAATTGAAAAAGATTAACAAATGAATAAACAGTCACCAGAAAGAAAACACTGACTCTTGCCACCTTCTGGTACTTCACGTGCAGGAAGACAGTAACCAAGGGACTTGGAGCAAACGTCATCCTAAAGGGAGGAAAAACGCAGTCTTGTATTTTCAGAATCTTTCCACCAGGTGGTGCTTACTGAGACTGTGAAAAAACAAAATATCAAAGATTTTGCGTAAGCGACTTGTATTTCCTTCCAAGTACAAATAGGAACTTTCTAGGAATGTGAGACTAAGCCCAGGAAAAACAGAATATGAATTCAGGTCCAAGATTATGGAAGCGTTTTTTGGTTTTGGGGGTTTTCTTGGCCAGACTTCTGCCTTCTGTTTTCTCCCTGGAACTGTCAATACTGAATGGGAAGCAGAGATTCTCCCTGATCCTTCCCGATCAATAAATGGTTACATTTTTCACCGATAAGTCACCTGTGTTCTCCATGACCTTAAGTGTGGGTAGCAGGAACTACTGTCCATTCTTAAGAGATAAAAGGGTACTGCTTTTCAGGTGCCCAAAATATTCATACTTGAAACAGAAAGGCTTGCCAGAACCTTGACTTACCTTGCCATGTAAAAAGAGTGTTAAGATTGCCTTGCACTGTAAGATGTTTAGAATTTAAAAAACGAGAAGGCACGTTGGAGTCAGAAATCCTGAATATCCCTTCTGGTTTGGACGCTGAAAACTGTGAAACTTCGTCAAGTCACAAGGTATAAAAGACTCAGTTTCAATATCTACAAAATGATGATACTAATCATGGTTTGGGGAACCAAGTGAGGAGGTGTTTGTGAAACCCACAAAATCTGAGATGTTCAACTTCACTAACCATTAGGGAAATACCAACGAAAATCACAGTAAGATACTGCTCGACACCCATTAGGATGGTTATTATCCAAAAAACAAGAAATAACAAAAGTCAGTGAGGATGGAGAGAAATTTGAATCTGTGTGCCTTACTGGTGGGAGCATAGCATTGTGTGACTTTTGTGGAAAACACTCTGGCATTTCCTCAAAAAGCTAGACATAGGGCTTCCCTGGTGGCGCAGTGGTTGCGCGTCCGCCTGCCAATGCAGGGGAACCGGGTTCGCGCCCCGGTCCGGGAAGATCCCACGTGCCGCGGAGCGGCTGGGCCCGTGAGCCATGGCCGCTGAGCCTGTGCGTCCAGAGCCTGTGCTCCGCAATGGGAGAGGCCACAACAGAGGGAGGCCCGCATACCACAAAAAAAAAAAAAGCTAGACATAGAATTATCATATGATCCAGCAATTCCACTCCTCAAAGGAATTGAAAGCAGGAATTCAAACAGACAGTTGCACACCAATGTTCATACCAGCATTATTCACAATAGCCAAAAGGTGGAGGCAACACAAGTGTCCATCAGCAGGTGAATGGATAAACAAAACGTGGTAAATTCTTACAATGGAATTTTTTTTAATAAATAAATTTATTTTTTTAAAAAAAGAGATGACTTAGTTCTGGACAGTTATTAAGTAATTGTTCAGAATTATCACCTCACCCCAATACCTGGAAGATTTAACACACCAAGCACCCAAATGGTCACCCCCCCACCCTCCCCATAAGGCCTTCCCTGCCACCCTTCCTAGCTGCCACTTCTGTTAGGGAGAATTTCTCAAGAGAGAAGTACTCCCTCCTGTGGAAGTATCATTCTTCTGAGGCTTAAGGACTGGCATGGTCCCTAAGAAAACTAGCCAGGGAACCTGGGGAGCTCTAAAGTGAGAAGGCAGGTCTTTTGTTTTTAACTGAAGTATAAGATACATATAGTAAGGTGCGTTAATCTTATGTGCACAGCAGAATAGAACACAAATGTTCAAGATACAGAACATTTCCTTATATATCAATTATATCTCAAAAAAACTGGAAAAAATGAGAAAAAAAAAAACAAAAAAGATACAGAACATTTCCAAAATCCCAGAAGGCCTCCTCATGGCCCTTCCCAATCAATACCCTCCCACGCAGAGATAAGCATTATTCTGATGATTAATTTTGCCCATACAATGGAATATTATTCAGCCATTAAAAAGGAATAAAGTTTGGACACATGTTACAACAGAAGTGAACTTTGAAAACATTATGCCACAGACTTCCCTGGTGGTCCAGTGGTTGGGACTCTGCACTTCCACTTCAGGGGGCACGGGTTCAATCCGTGGTCAGGGAACTAAGATCTCATATGTCACGGGGAAAAAAAAGAAAATATTATGCCAAGTGAAACAAGCCAGGAAGACACAAAAGGACAAATATTGTATGGTTCCATTATATGAGATGCCTAGAATTAGCAAATTCATAGACACAGAAGATGTAATAGATTAGAGGTTACCAGAGGATGAGGAAGGAGAAATGTGAAGTTATTGCTTGATGGTTATAGAGTTTCTGTTTGGGGTAATGAAAAAGTTTTGGAAATAGATACTGGTGATGGTTGTACAACATGATGCATGTAATTAATGCCACTGAATTTTACACTTAAAAATGGTTAAAATGGTAAATATAAATATATATATATATTTACAACAATAAAGAAATTTTTAAAATAATAATTGGGTGAACTTAGACCAATGTAACATTCAAAATCAAGAACAGATTTGCGGACGACAACTGGTTTCCCAAAAACAAGTTATCTGAAAAGAGCAGGGCAGAAAACCTGCGATTCCTTTTATGACCTAGTCTCAGAAGTCATACACCATCACTTTCATCACATTCTTTTCTTAAAAATCAGTAAGTATAGACCACATTCAAGGAGAGGAGATTAGGCTCCACTTTTTAAAGGGAAAACTATCAAAAAAATGTATGGATAGCTAAAAAAAATATGGATATCTTTTAATACCATCATACCTATCAACTTAAGAAAGAATTAATTTAAAAACACAAACCTCTTCCTTCCCCTTGGTGAGGATATAACCTTTCTCAGTGAAGTGCTCCAAGTGGTCCCAGGTCCTGAGAAGTTCCCACACATCAGTTATGCTTGACTTTAACATTTAAGATTGGTGTGAGCCCTTTCTCAGCTAGAGGGAAATGCAGAGATAAAAGACAGTGTCCGGGGCTCAGATGGCCCCAAGTTGAGTGTAAGTGAGAAATAAGTAACTAGTATGACAATGCAGTGTGATAAGCACTGTGATAGAATTGTGCTTCTGGGGGCTACAAAAGCACATAAAACCGATAACTATTCCAGATTGGATAGTAAGAAGAGAGAGAGCAGTACTTACTGGGTGAGATCACCTTGGAGTTGAGTTTTAAATGATGGGTAGATAGAAAGGACTTCCCTGGTGGTGCAGTGGTTAAGAATCCGCCTGCCAATGCAGGGGACACGGGTTCAAGCCCTGGTCCAGGAAGATCCCATATGCCTCGGAGCAAATAAGCCCGTGCACCACAACTACTGAGCCTGCGCTCTAGAGCCCGCGAGCCGCAACTACTGAGCCCGCGTGACACAACTCCTGAAGCCCGCGCTCCTAGAGCCCCTGCTCCACAACAAGAGAAGCCACCGCAATGAGAAGCCCGTGCACCAACGAAGAGTAGCACCCACTGACCGCAACTAGAGAAAGCCCGCGTGCAGCGACAAAGACCCAACACAGCCAAAAACAAATAAATAAATAAATAATATAAATAAATAAATTTCAAAAAATGTTGGGTAGATAGAGCCAAGTAAAAAAGGAGGGAAAACAGGCTAAGAGATCCCAGGCTCCTACAAAGGTATGAAGATGAGAAAGAACATGGAATATTTTGGAACTTGCACACGGTTCCTTGGAACTGGTGTGCAATAGAGTGGGAAATAGGAAATGAGGTTAGACGGGGCTGCCCTGCTGAAGAGTTTGGATTTCTCTCTAAAGCCAGTGGGGAACGATGAACCACTTGAAGCAACAGGGACAAAATGAAATGTGCACTTCAAAAAGTTACTACGGGGACTTCCCTGGAGGTCCAGACTCCATGCCCCCACTGCCGGGGGCACGGCTTTGATTCCTGGTCAGGAAACTAAGATCCCGCATGGCTCGCGGTGCGGCCAAAAAACAAAAAACAAAAATCGCTACTCAGTTAACAATGTAGAAATATATCTGAGGTTGTAGGGGATCAAAGTTTGCCACCCTAACATGTCTCTTTGGCATACAGATTATTTCGAGCCGGAAACAAGCAAGGCCCTGTTGACAAAAGAAGTTAATCAATAGCCGATCTAAGAAATAAATGGGAAATTTTATTCTAGCCAACCTGAGGATTATAACCAGGGAGACAGTCTTTCAGAAAGCTCTGAGGACTGTTTCATCCATTAGAGGTCAAAGCACGGTTATATATGTTCTTGAGACAAAGGGTTATACATCAAAGGATATAATGACAGTTCACACCATCCATATTTGCATGTACAAAGCAAGAGTGGGTCATTATGACCCCTTACAAGATTAAGGAGGAATGTTATCTCCTAAGGAGGTCTGGTTAATGCAGGGAGGAGGCTCCAACAGGCAGAGAAAATTTTTATGTTTAAATTTTCCTTGTCTTGCCACAAAATATGAATTTTATTTCTGCAGCCCAAAAGACTCAGGAATAAACTTTGACCTCCCCCCTTAGCTGCTTAAAGAATTTAAATAGAGGGACTGTTCCTGGAATAAAGCTGTCACCAGACACATCTGCAAAGGATATGGACCAGGTGGGATGGGGGAAACTCCTAGAGATCAGAGTCTACTCTGGGTCCCACTGTCTCTGCAGGGCTCAGCAAACATTTATTTACCAAACATTTGCTTTCCATCTCCACGTGAATTGCCTTCCTCCCTTCTGAAGTCCCAAACCACTACCAGCAACATCCTCTTTTGTCTTTAGCTGAAGATGGCATTTAAGCGGAGGGCTTGGGCCATTTTGATGGGCTACTCAGTTTTCCTGGATCTCTTCCACGGATACATGTTATTCAACTTTTGTTTGGCTTTCTCCTGTTTAACTGTCTCATATCCATTTAATTCTTAGACCAGCCAGAGCACCTAGAACGGTAGAAGGAAATGTCTTCCTCCACAACAGGGTAAAGTAGAGAGCGTTAGAGCCCTCTGGAGGCTCTTAGTGTGGTCCAACTAAGAACTGAGGAGGACACACCCACGGAGTGACAGTGATGGCAGAGAGGAGGGGGGCTTTGAAAGATTAACGCTACGGAAGTGACATAATTTGGTGACCTGTTGAGTCAGGTGGGGGTGGGGAAGGAACCAAGGAAGCCTGAGGAGCTTAGGTTTGAGGATTAGGGACCAAAAAGGAGCCGCAGCCTAATAAGACAAGAAATAGAGCAGGAGCAGAGGGGAGAAGGAAGAAATCGGTTTGGTTTGGAGTATATCAGGTTTGAGTGCTTCTAAGATAAACACTAATTGAAAAAGCCCCTCATTAGTTTGGGTTCACTGGGCAGAGACTAATTTGAGTTAATAGAAAACTAAATTATAGACTTTATGTGAAAAGTTATGATTGTGTTTTCATTTTGTTTTGCTTTATTTTCTTATGATGATTTTTTTATTTTGTTTTTATTTTGACTATCTCCTATTTGACCTGCCTTATTGAATCTCCTTTTGTAAACATATAAGAATTTTAGAATTGTTTGGATTGAAATGGTTATTTCCAAAATGTTTAAAGGTAGGAGGAAACTTCCTTTCCTGCATATTTCTTAAAATATCTCTTTCTAATTGGTTACACAGTGATGGCATTCACACAGTAAAATACGGTGTAACCGTTTAAAATGGTTTATATTAAAAAATATTTAATGAATGGGGAAATAATTATGAAAATACCCCCAAGTGGAAAGCCATTTGCAAAATAGTATGTACAATATGATTCTGATTTTCATAAAAATATCTGTGTATCTATACACAGGGTAAAAAATGGAAGGCAAAAGAGCCAAATATTATTCAGTCTATCTCTGAGTGCTGGGATTTTAGAGTGACTTTTTTATTTTCTTATTGTGACTTCAGGCATTTGCCAAATTCAAAATGATGAATATTTAACGTACTAGAGTTTAAAAATTAATATTGTTTCCCAAATGTTTGGTCTTATAAATTTATTCTATACCTACAGTGGCAAATCTTAAAACTGAAAACAAATTTACTTAATCAGCAGAAGTTATCTTTGGATTGTGGGAATAAGAGTAATAGATTTTCTTTATGGTTTTTTGCATTTTTTTCCCATAATGGAAAAGTTTATAATTAGAAACAGGTTTTAAGAGGAAACAGTTCTATTTCCTTCCTGTGTCTCACAAAAGCTTGCTGTCAGGAAAGAATTTGATGTTGGTCAGTGTGAATTTGACACTTCTCCCTCAGAGGTATTTACGTTCCCATTTTGTTCTCTAATTGGGAGGAAATCTTGAGTTCTAGAGTTCAGATGTCATGTGGCTTAGCTGACCTACCTCCCCACCAGACTTTCATAAATAATGCTGCTTTGTCCTCAGAGGAGACCCGCTTTTCATGACTGTCCCCCTCCTGCCAGGGATGAATCGTTCTGTGTCCATGGTGTTCCCCTTGGATCACGGGGAACACCCGTGATCCTTTCCACCTTGACTCTTGCCTGTTCAGTGTGAGATTCCTTGGCTGGTAAAGTCTGTTGGCTGCATGGAGCTACTTATAAGAACAACCAGAGCAGCCTCCAGTGGCTGGAGAGGTGAATTCCTCCCAGGTCTCTTTTCCTTCTCCCGACCCCAAACCTCTGCTTTTTGGTCTTTTTAGTCCCAGTTCATTTACCCCCTTCGACAAATTCCAGATTTTCCGAGGCAACCCAATTGTAGGTATCCTGTCCCATGATGCCCTAATGTTACTCATACTTTGCCTGATCATGCATTCTGATGCTTGGTTCCGAAAATGTGCTCCCCTTGGATGACCTCCTTAAATGATCTCTAAACCTGTTCTTGCTTCTCTGTGCCCACTTAAATGAGAGAAGACAGACACACACACACACACACACACATATATGTGAAACATAAATAAAGGAATGAATGAACCAATAAATTCTCTATGGGCGAGGAGTTAGTACGTGATTTACACAGGAATAATAATAATAGCTATTTGCTGAGTGCTTACTACAAACCGGTGCTGAGTAAGTGAAGTGCTTTATGTGCTTTATCTCATTCAATCCTCACAACCAAACAAGTCGCACTATAGATGAGCAAATTGAGATTTAGAAACTTTTAAGTAACTTGTCCACATCACTCAGGCAGAAAGCCAGGATCCGCACCAGGTATCTGAGGTCAAAGCCCGTGGTCTTCCTTAGTAAATATGCTCTCAGCCCTGGTGGGGTGATTGTGGAGAGGTCTGGGAAAGGCTTCCCGAGCCCCACCATTCAACCTGAAAATAACCCCTTCAATTTGCATCGCACTCTGTGTGTGTGTGTGTGTGTGTGTGTGTTCCTAGAACCAACATTCAAACACTGCATCCCTTTATTTACTCCTGCTCTCCTATGCTCTGAAAGTCCCTTCCTAGACACAAAACCTTTCATTCCATCATTAAAAAGAAGTCCTTGATGCCAGCTGAACTTGAAGGAAATGACTCATTGTGAACAGCTGAGCTTTCTAGAGAGCCAAGAGCTTGCTGGCGGCCCTATCACCAATTTTCACACCTTCCTGTTTCCTTTATCCCCCTTCCTCTCCTCTGTCCCCCTCAATTGCTTTTAAACCATTTGGGATAGTCCATATACAGCTGCCTTCCAACGTCCGCGATGCTGCTGTAGCCACTGGGGCAAGTTCCCAAGAAGAACATACTATGTACATGAGTTATACCAACCTGGGTGCAGTGAGGAGGGGAAAACTGGGTTAACATTTCTCAACAGCACAAGGGAAGACTTACCTGGCAGTCCAGTGGTTAAGACTCTCGCTCCCAATGCAGGGGGTGCGGGTTTGATCCCTGGACGGGGAACTAAAATCCCACATGCTACATGGAGCAGCCAAAAAAAAAAAAAACAGCACAAGGGAGGCACTGAGGTTTCATTACTTCCTTCACCCGTTCATCCAACACAATCTATTGCAAAGTGTCTTGCCTTCCTAGAAATAATAGAGCTGAATTTACCCTTGGTGTGACAACACAAGAATATCGTGATCAATCTAACAAGAGCTAATATTTATTCAAAGCTTGCCATGTGCCAGAACTGTTCTAATTGCTTTACATACATGAATTCATACATCAATGTCAACTCATTCCCTTGATTATTTTGCAATGCTGCAAAACAGCAATGCCCAAGGGGCTATTGAAGTATGAGGGACCATTTGCCTCTATGTTTTTTAGTTCGTGGATTTTTCCCTTTTCCTGTACCTCCATTGCTTTTAAGTTACTAAATATCACCACTCTGGATTTCTGATTTGCTTCCTTTAATTTCCTACGGATTTAGAAGTATACACCAATCGTGTTGGAATTATATCCAGAGAAAGGTAAATATGCTTGATAAGGGCATAAAAGTAAAATATATTAACAATAATGCATGTGTGGTACCTAGATAAAAATATACTCAATATATCTATTTCATTCATCTTAGGCACCAGAGTCCTTATTTTTAACATTTTTTGTGGAAATATTTTCAAATTTATAGAAAACTTGCAAGAATAGTACAAGGATTTTTTTTTTTTTTTTTTTTTTGCGTTATGCAGGCCTCCCTCTCACTGTGGCCTCTCCCGCCGCGGAGCACAGGCTCCAGACGCGCAGGCTCCACGGCATGTGGGATCCTCCCGGACCGGGGCACGAACCCGTGTCCCCTGCATTGGCAGGCGGGCCCTCAACCACTGCGCCACCAGGGAAGCCCCCAAGGAATTCTTATATACACTTCACCAAGCTTTCACTAACTCTAGATGGAATTCCCAGTGAATTCACTGGGTATAATTTCTCAGGATCACTGGTAAAGATTGTGGCCCTTATAGGTGTTTAGTCAGTCATACATTTAAGCTCCCAACTTTCCTCCCCCCATGGATAATTAAGATTCAGCTAAATTAATTTTCGTTACTTATTCTGAACCTGCAATCAGAAGTACAGAAAAGCCCTAAAAATATCACTGAGAGCCTCAACCTGATGTACTATAGAAGTTAACTTAAACCATTTCAGTTGAAGAAATTAATCCTGGCTTAAAGCTATACTATTTATTTATTCATTACAAGTATTTATTGCTGGCAACATTTTGTAACAGACACACATGGTTAGAAGTCCTTTTTATCTACTTTTATGCTCTAATATGGAATCACATCGGACCTCATAAAGGATGGCGGATACTTCGATAAACTGAAAAAAAAAATCTCTGAATTTCTCTTCAATCTTCCCTCTGCAGCCAAATTACAGATCATTTAAGCTTTTTTCTTCAGTGATTGTATTTTCTCATCTCTGGAATCTGTGTTGCTAAAATGAATAATGAAGATGGACAGGTAAGCATTGTGCCCTGCACACAATAGACTTCCAGTGTTTAAGCTAATGCTGAATTAAACACCAGGCCGGGGCTTCCCTGGTGGCGCAGTGGTTGAGAGTCTGCCTGCCGATGCAGGAGACACGGGTTCGTGCCCCGGTCCGGGAAGATCCCACATGCCGCGGAGCGGCTGGGCCCGTGAGCCATGGCCACTGAGCCTGCGCGTCCGGAGCCTGTGCCCCGCAATGGGAGAGGCCACAACAGTGAGAGGCCCGCGTACCGCAAAACAAAAACAAAAACAAAAACAAAAAACACCAGGCCGATTTAAATTAATGCCGAATTAAACACCGGTGGTGGTGGGGGGGTGTTGACCGTTTTGACAAAAATGTCAAGATGATCTTCCTCATGGTGTCTCTCAACCTCACTCCTCTTCATGCAAACCAGCATTGGGCATAACTTTTAAATTTGTATTTATTCATTCATTCATTCAATATTTGGATTGCCAGGCTATTTTAGGAGTATGGGATTAACAGATACAAACTACTATACCTAAAATAGATAAGCAACAAGGATTTACTATATAGCACAGGAAATTATATCCAATATCTTGTAATAACCTATAATGGAATATAATCTGCAAAAAAGTTTTAAAAATTAAACTGAAAGAAAAAAAAGCACTATTGTTGTGCTTTGTCCCAGCTGAAAACACATAAAAATGTTTAGTAAAATAGGAATATAAAATTATACTTGAAAAGTACAGTGCCATTTCTAATGTGTTGTGAAGTACACACTGCCATGTATGAGGGTTCTTGTCAAAATGTTTAAAGACTCACAGCTTTTGACAGAACTCTAAGCTTACAGAAAATACAGGAATAAAGGAAAAATTCAAATGACACTATGATAAAACAAGTCCAGTATGTGGGACATCCTTTAAGACAACTGGCCAGGGATGTCTCATAAGCCAATGTAATGGGGGGGAAACATGGTGTTCAAAAGGCAATGCAACCAGATGTAATCTGTGAACCTTGACTGGGTCACTGGTTAAAAAAATAAGCTATATTGGGACTTGCTTGGCGGTCCAATGGTTAAGACTCTGCGCTTCCACTGCAGGGGCATGGGTTTGATCCCTGGTTGGGGAAGTTTCACATGCCGCGCGGTGCGACCAAAATAAATAAATATAAATAAAAATAAAATGTAGGGGCCAAGATTTAAAAAAAAAAAACCAGAAGTATCCACACAAAACAAGAACCCTGAGTTTTTATAACACATTGGTCCTGGACTCAGATATGAACTGTCTTCTGAGAACAAAATTCTGAGACAGGGTTTTGGCTAAACTAAACTAAGGTACCATTCCACAATTCAATGGGCTGAAACCCACTATCCAGAATTTTTAATAATATCAAAAGAATATTCCTTGCAACACTATTTATGGTAAAAAAAGATTGAAACCAAAGTATATGTCCATCAGTGGAGTATTGGTTGAATATCCTATGGTATCACTACACAGTAGAATGAGGAGTATTTTTTATACTGCAAATAAATGATCTTCAAAATACATTGTTAAGTTTAAGAAAAAATATTTTGGAGAAAAGTATAAACAGTAAGCTACCAGTAAGCTATCAAAGAAGAAGATGAGCAAGATCATTTTTTCTTATACTAAACAATGAAAAATAAAGCATAATTTTTAACATCATTACACACAATGGGAAGAAGGCAAAATGGAGGAGGGAATGAGGATAGAAGCCAGACTTCTTCCCTGAATGTGGTGGCTTTGAAAATAGGTCCACAAGTTCTTTGATGCTCCTCCCTCCATGAGGTGGAAATTAATTCCCCTCCCATCCAGTGTAGACTGAACTTACTGACGCTCTTCAAAATAAATAGAATACCCCAGAAGTAAAGGGATATCTCTTCCAATATTAGGTTATGAAAAGACTATGGCTTCCATTTGGGGGTCTCTCTCTCCCTCTCTTTCTCTCTCTCTCACACCAGTTCCTCTACAGGAAACCACATCTTGAGGACACCCAAGCCTGTATCAAATCACATTTCAATACTCTTCATAAAACTACAGAACATTAAGAATGAGAAATAAAATAATCTACTTCCATATAACTTGGCCACTGAGAACCTAAACCATCTCTTCCACACAAATTAATTCTATATTAATAAGGTGACTTTCATTTTCTTCATTGGCATAACTTTGCTCTCCCAGGTGACTCTTGTCAAAAACATAAAAGTTGCAAATGAACCAACCATTCCCAGAAATTTGATACATGATTGTGATACCTCCAACAGCAGAGACGATCTAGATTGATTACATGCCCAGATACTAATGGCTTCAGCTCAGGCTGAAAAATGGCCACAAGGTAGGACAATGAAAACCAAAGCGATGGACCCCACACACAGTTTGTTGTCTGCACTGACATGACTTTACTATTTCACTGTCTTCATTAGCATCATTTTGCTATCCCAGGTGACTCTTGTCCAAGAAGATGAAAGTTGCAAATAACTTTACAGCTCATCATAGAAATTTGTCAAAAGGCCCAGCAACTCCAGAAAGGATCAACACACAGTTTACATTCCAAGACTCTTTAAATGCCTCATCTCAAAATCTTCATCTTGGAGCATGAGTTGCCCATTCTCCTTGCTTGACACTTGCAATAAATGTTGTACTTTCCTTTACAAAAATAACAACAACAAGAACTTTCACTTTGCTGTTTCCACAAATCCTAAACTCCTATGTCATGATAATCCAATCAAGTCCCTGCAATGAAAGACCCACCTTAAACCAGACTTGAAAGTCTCAATAGATCAGGTCTTATAGTTCCTTCTAGGAGATGCTGTCTGTCAAGTTAGAATTCTCCCTTACTCTAATAAGCAATAAACTCAGTTTTGTGTTACCAAGAGGCTTTTCGGGTACTAATTGGGAAGCCAGCATTCTACAAGGACAAAGAGAAAAACTTAAAGCCAACGAAGAGAAAAGGCAGATTACAATAAACTAACGATGAGAACACTGAAAAGAAAAAGAAAAAAGACTTCTCACCAGCAAAAATAAGTGCTGGAAGACAGTGACGTAATATCTTTGACGTGCTGAGGAAACATAATTGGGAACCTAAATTTCTAAAGTCAGGCAAAATACCATTTACAAGTTGAGGCAAATTAGACATTTTTTTACATTCAAGCACTTAGAAATTTACTATTAACAGTCCCTAACAAAAAGAACGACAAAATAAGAAAAAAAAAAAAGGACCTAGAAGAGATGAACAGGATAAAGAAGCAAGAGTAGGCAAAAGAATTGTTAAAACATGCTGGTAAAGCTAGATAAATATGGCATGTGAAAACAATTAGAATATCAATCATTTTTGTGTGTGTTTTCAAAAGCCAGCTGTCATTCCTGGTGAAAGATAGCATATTTAGAAAAAAAAAATTTAATTCTGCTTCTTCCTGAAACCCCACAAAAACGACAGTTGAAAGACTCTTTTAAAAAACATAAAACCAACCAGAATGAAAAGAACAGGAACTATTTCAGTAACAACAAAATATTGGATGCTGAAGAGCAGAAGGTAAGTCAGCTGGGGAACATTGTTGCTCAATCAGATTTACACATCAGAGCAACCAAAAGGCCAAGGAACTGGCAACTCTAGGTATCTCTGGAAGATGAATTAAAAACATAGACTGCACATATGGTCACCTTATCTTTGACAAAGGAGGCAAGAATATACAATGGAGAAAAGACAGCCTCTTCAATAAGTGGTGCTGGGAAAACTGGGCAGCTGCATGGAAAAGAATGAAATTACAACACTCCCTAACCCCATGCACAAAAATAAACTCAAAATGGATTAAAGACCTAAATGTAAGGCCAGACACTCTAAAACTCTTAGAGAAAAACATAGGCAGAACACTCTATGACATAAATCACAGCAAGATCCTTTTTGATCCACCTCCTAGAGAAATGGAAATAAAAACAAAAA
>NC_041233.1:94277152-94285444 GCF_002837175.3 Physeter macrocephalus
TGAGGGGCTTCCCTGGTGGCGCAGTGGTTGAGAGTCCGCCTGCCGATGCAGGGGACGCGGGTTCGTGCCCCGGTCTGGGAGGGTCCTGCGTGCCGCGGAGCGGCTGGGCCCGTGAGCCATGGCCGCTGAGCCTGCGCGTCTGGAGCCTGCGCTCCGCAACGGGAGAGGCCACAGCGGTGAGAGGCCCGCGTACTGCAAAAAAAAAAAAAGTTAAAAAAAAAAAAAAAAAACAACCTACAGTGAGGTATCACCTCACACCAGTCAGAATGGCCATCATGAACATGTACCACAACCTTCATTGCAGCGGTGTTTACAATAACGAGGACATGGAAGCAACCTAAGTGTCCATCGACAGAAGAATTGATAAAGAAGATGTGGCACATATATACAATGGAATACTACTCAGCCATAAAAAGAAATGAAATTGAGTTATTTGTAGTGAGGTGGATGGACCTAGAGTCTGTCATACAGAGTGAAGTAAGTCAGAAGGAGAAAAACAAATACCGTATGCTTACACATATATATGGAATCTAAAAAAAAAAAAAAGGTCACGGAGAACCTAGGGGCAAGATGGGAATGAAGACGCAGACCTACTAGAGCATGGACTTGAGGACACAGGGAGGGGGAAGGGTAAGCTGAATAAAGATGCAGACGTAGAGAATGGACTTGAGGACACAGGGAGGGGGAAAGGTAAGCTGGGACGAAGTGAGAGAATGGCATGGACATATATACTCTACAAAATGTCAAATAGATAGCTAGTGGGAAGCAGCTGCATAGCACAGGGAGATCAGCTCGGTGCTTTGTGTCCACCTAGAGGCGTAGGATAGGGAGGGTGGGAGGGAGAAGCAAGAGGGAGGAGATATGGGGATATACGTATATGTATAGCTGATTCACTTTGTTATAAAGCAGAAACTAACACACCATTGTAAAGCAATTATACTCCAATAAAGATGTTTAAAAAAATAAAAATAAATAAAAACATAGACTGGATTGGAAGTCTGTTTAAATTAAACTCCACAGACCTCCAATCACTGCAATCAGGCAACTGCTCCTTCCCTGAAGAAATAAAGCTTATTCTCTAAAGAAGTAAAACAGAGCCTTTCTTGAGTGGGGGGATATCAGGGATACTTGAGTATGGTGGTATCATATGAAGAACAGAGGATGCCCAGGAAACAGGGCTTCCAGAAGCAAAGAGAATTCCCAGCATGAGAGTAAAAGGAGATCGATCCCAGGGTAACAGCTCCTCACTAGTACTGAGAGCAACCTATCCAGATGGGGATAAGTCAGAAGGCTCCAGAAAAGACTTATTGAAAAAAACGATACTGAGAAAATAACTGATATGTTTACTGACAGGAAATTGAGGCAATTGGGGCAAAGTTTGGGGCTGAATTAGTGAGACATCCATTGAAAATTAAGCAATGAAACACGCAAAAAAATAATTATTAACTGAAGGGAAAACAAAGTCATGTAAGGAAAAAAAGTAATCATAACAAACAACACTATTCAACTGTGAATAACAATTATATAGTTGTAATATCTTAAATACTGAATACTTATATAACAAAATTATGATATAGCTGTACATATAAAAAATGCATAAAAAGGGAATGTTTATGTATATCTTGGAGGTATGAAATAGAAGAGAAATAAAGCCTCAGCATTCATAGTGAGAAATTAACAGATAATGCCTAAAACTGAAAAATTAAGAAATAGCAACATAAACATATTGAGAGGTACAAAAATTTTAATACCTGAAATTGTTCAATATGTTTCCTTGGGATATGGATGGAAGACAATAAGTAGAAGGTCGCTATTTTTGTATAAGTATTGCAGAATGCGTTGATTCTTTAAATTACGTGCCTTATGTGATTGATGACTAAAACAAAGAAATTTTTTTAAAGCTGGTTTCCAAGTAGTGGATAATAATAAAAAAGAAAATGGGAAAGAAAGTGTTTCTGAGGGAAATTAAAATAAAAATCCTTGTCTTATTCAGGGAGAGCATAAAAGTACCAATTAAATGTAGACGTTAACTTTCAAATCAACAGAGCTCAGTTACATGGATAAAGAACACTAGATAAATTCACCCAAAGAAAGAAAAGGACAAAAGAAGAAAGAGAAAGCACAACAGATAGAAAACACAAAATAAGATGGTGGAAATCATTTTTTTAAATACTAGTAAACACAATAAATAAAAAGAGAGTCACTCGAAGTGAGAGAGTGGCAGGGACATATATACACTACCAAATGTAAATTAGATAGCTAGTGGGAAGCTGCCGCATAGCACAGGGAGATCACCTCTGTGCTTTGTGACCACCGAGAGCGGTGGGATAGGGAGCGTGGGAGGGAGGGAGACACAAGAGGGAAGAGACATGGGAACATATGTATATGTATAACTGATTCACTTTGTTGTAAAGGAGAAACTAACACACTATTGTAAAACAGTTATACTCCAATAAAGATGTTAAAAAAATAAAAAATTTTTTAAAAAAAGAGAGTCACTGATTAAAATATAGATTAATTTTTAATCTGGCTATAAACAGTTTATGAGTTACACTTAAAATAGAATTATATGTAAAGATATATTATTCCAACAAAGATAGATTTTTTTAAGTCTTAGAGAAACTGCCTATTGACTAAAAAAAATTTTTTTTAATAACAAGAATACATTTTTTAAAACCCTATGAACCAGGGCTTCCCTGGTGGTGCAGTGGTTAAGAATCCGCCTGCCAATGCAGGCGACACGGGTGCCACAACTACTGAAGGCTGCGGGCCTACAGCCCGTGCTCCACAACAAGAGAAGCCACCGCAATGAGAAGCCCACACACTGCATCGAAGAGTAGCCCCCGCTCACCACAGCTAGAGAAAGCCCAGGTGCAGCAACAAAGACCCAGTGCAGCCAAAAATATAATTAATTACTTAATTAATTAAAGAATAAAACACCTATGAACTTTGTGTATCTAATAATACAGACTGGTACTGTCTCCCACCCCCCAAAATTGACAGAATTAGAAGAAGAAATTAACAAACCCACAAATATGTGGGAGGGGGTGATTCCCTCCCTCAAAAGCTAGTAAAACAAGATCAGAAATTAAGAATTTCGAATATTTAAAACCTTATACAGAAGGGAAATAAAGATAGAAATTTGTTCCCAAAACAGATTGAATATTCTCTCCAAGCACTGGTGGGACAGTTACTTCCACTAAGGAAGTCTCAACCAGTTTCACAGAACTGACATTTTAAATTAATTCATACTGATTGTAGAAAATGCGGGAAATGTAGACAGTTTAAAGCACAAGATAAAAGTTATCTGTAATCTCTGAGTTTACCTCTTTTAATATTTGGCATATTTCTTTTTCAATCTTTTTCAAAATGTGTATTCCTACATGATTTCTTTTTCTTTTTTCTTCTTTTTTTGTAATAGTGATATTAACTGTATATTCCTTCTATATCCTGTTTTGTTTGCAAATAATGATCCTTGTTTATTTCCACTCTAGGACCACTAGTCTCCCCAGAGTTTATTTTCATTACAATACCAGGCTAATGGAAAGAATATCTGCTCCTTGTGATAAATGTGTGGTTCTTAGAAGAAATGAATATTCATAGTGGTAAGATGTGTCCACCCCTAGTTAAATCTGAGAGCAAGTGGCTACAGAACGCTTTGGTGGAGAGACGGAGAAGGAAGATTGTAGAGTTGAGGCAAAACCCAGATTCTCACTCTATCGAGAGGACCCACTAGCCCTCCTCACCTATTCGGAGGTGGCAGGAGCCTGGGTGGGGAAACCAGCCCCTTAACCCCTGGCTGACGCCTGGGAGGACAGGCACACAAATCACATGCAGGGACCTGGGGAAGAGGAGGTGCTAAACAGGGGAGGAGGAAGAAGCCAAAGAAGGGCAGGGGCTGGGAGGATGGAGATCTGGAAGAATAAGTCAGCATCCATACAGGACATCCTCCAAGGAAAGACGTGGAGTCTTTCTCTGCCCCGCCTCCCGTCACCGTACTCCCATCGCTAAATAAAGTCACACCTGTCGGTCCTCTGCGGTTTGAACCTGTAGATGAAAGGGCTCTTTAAACCTGCAGCCGAGGTGAGGTCCGGGTGCACCAGCCCAGGACAGGCTGGAGTGGCAGTGCCCAGGGCGGGGTTGAAAGGAAGCCAGGTCCCTCTCGATCTGCACTTCTCTACTTAGGGGAAAGGACTGCAGAGCAGCAGCTGACACTCCCCGGGGACTAAAGGCCGCTGCTCCCAACCTCCAGCACCCGCAGATCCTGCCACGGGCGAGCCACGCCCCCTAAGGGACAAGCGGGGCGTGCGCGGTGCTTGAGAACGCCTTGCTCCAGATTCTTGCTGCTACATGCCTGGCACACAGTAGGGCTTCATACACTTTAACTATCAACTATGATTTTTCTTCAGGTATACTACAGTGCTTTGAGGCCCAGGTTTTGGTTTTAAACAGTTCTAGGTTTCAATCCATGCCCCAATCCCAATGATTAGTTATTTGGCTGGGTTTACCACCACTAAACCTGTTTCCTCAACCGTAAAATGAAATTAATAGTACCTATTTATGGGATTAAATTAGCATTTAACCCAGTACCACAGAGTCCATAGTTCAACAGCAGTTAGAATTACCAGTTAACATATATTTGTTAGTCTTCTTGTGTGTGTGTGTTTTCCCCCTCTCTACTCATACTGAACTTCTTTGCCCTCTCTCTCTATGTAATTATTTTTAGAAGAGAGTGTATTTCTTTAGAAACCACTTGGAAATCTATTCCTAGTTCTCAGTAGCCTTATTTTTCCCTCTCTGTTCTGTTTATCCCAGTGTGGTACATCCATTCATGACTTCTAGTAATGGGGACAGAGATTTAAATAAATGTAGAAACTCATGAAGTCCAATTAGCTCAGAAGTCCTTGGCTAGAAGTCATCACAGGCACAAAGAAGGAAACTGACAAATAAGAGTAGATCCAGAAAGGCTTTGCAGAGGAAGTGACACTTCAGCCTCGTCTTGGAATATAAAATTTTGGAATCGGATAGCCCTGGGTTTTGACCGCTGCTCCGCCACTTACTAGCTGTGGGTGAGTTAACTAATTTGGCCAAGTATCAGTCTCCTCAAGTATTCAGTGAGGAAAATAACACCCACGTAAAAGGAGGGTGGGATTAAATGAGTTGATAAAGGTGAAAGTTCAAGGAATTGATGAGAATAAATCATCATTACATGCTTCTTCTCTTTCCTTCTGCCTGTTACCTGTCCCACCTTCTCCATTACCTTCTCCTTGCTAACTCTTTCCTCCATTCTCTCTCCCCCCTCCATCCTTAGTTTAGTTTGGTATCACCTGGAAGCATAATAAGCCTTCTAGTGACAAAGAAAAGTATGAAGCCACTTGAGTTGTAGGTTGACCCCATCCTCATGAAGATGTTAATCCGTGGACAGTTCCTATGGTTACCCATAAACATCTGCCCATATTTTCTATCGTATGCTTTAAAGCATATCTTCCCAGCTTTTTGAGAAAAGCGCAATGCAGGGTTGAAAGAGAAATCTTGCTAAACATTGGGATGAAGTTCATCGTCTACAACATCTTCACAACCTACCAACCGTAAAGACTCCATCACTTCAGATGAGGTTAGTGTGTGATATATGCTCTTTGACAGTTTGATTTGTGACCATTTTTCACCTGGGCTTTCCTGGATCGATAAATTCAAATTTCAAATTTCCCTGGAGGGTTTTTGTTTGTTTATTAATTTATTTTATTTTATTTATTTTTGGCTGCATTGGGTCTTTGTTACTGCACGCGGGCTTTCTCTAGTTTCGGTGAGCGGGGGCTACTCTTCATTGTGGTGCGCAGGCTTCTCATTGCGGTGGCTTCTCTTGTTGCGGAGCACGGGCTCTAGGTGCGCGGGCTTCAGGAGTTGTGGCACGTGGGCTCAGTAGTTGTGGCTCGCGGGCTCAGTAGCTGTGGCTCGCGGGCTCCAGGGCACAGGCTTAGTAGTTGTGGCGCACAGGCTTAGTTGCTCAGCGGCATGTGGGATCTTCCCAGACCAGGGCTTGAACCTGTGTCCCCCGCCTTGGCAGGCAGATTCTTAGCCACTGCGCCACCAGGGAACCCCTGAAGGGTTTTTTGTTTTAAATGATGAGGATTTCATGTCTTCAGGGAAATTGCCATACCAAGAAGGCACAAGGAAAATAGAGAGGAATTGTGTTTGCTTCTCTAGAGATGAAAAGGTTGGGTGGAGGGGGGAATTACTCTTCGATGACACCCTGTGATGGAACTGAACTGGGGATTGTGTCACTTTCTCTGACTCAGATTTCAAAGCCTGACCTACCATCCCTCTGGGAATGTAGTCCATCCTGATTTCAGCTACTGTAGATACCGCCTACACATCCTAAGCCAGGTCCAGCATGACCTTATCTTCTTCCTGCCTTCCTCCTGTCAGGCAGCTCTCCTGGAGTCCGAGTCTTCCTGGTTCTCAAAGCGTCACCTGATAACATTCATTATTGCCCCCACCTCCCCATCACACAGTGAGCTGGGCACCGGGGGCCACAACACTGTCCTTGCCTTCCAAGTGTTTACAATACTGGAGCCTACAAGGTGCTTACGGGTAGAAAAGCAAGTGAAGTTAATATCCCCAAAAAGCAGCACATGAATTTCTTCAGGAGTGGAGGAAAGGGAAATTCACTAGGAGCTGAGCTGCCCGAAATGGCTTTCCGGATAGAAATCCACTGTGCCTTCTCCATTGTGCGGGGGACACTTGTTCAGAAAGCCCTTAAGGACTTGAACTTCCCAGCCAGGCAGCCAGGGTGCGAAGCTCAGCTCTGGCGATGCCTAGCGTGCCCTGGGCAGATCCCTTAGCCTCTCTGTGCCTCGGCGTCTCCTCCTCCCTAAAATGGGTACAATAACAGTATCACCTCCCTCACAGACTTGTGGTGAGGATACGATGAGCTAAGATATGTGAAGCACGTGGTATATAGTAAATACTGATCAGGGTTACGAACAATAGTTATCTGTACCACGGTGTTCTCGGAGAAGGAGAAATGTACAAGTAAGTGGGAATCATCCTCGTGTCTGTGTAATTAATTAATGCTGCCTGGGGAGGAGCGTGTGTGCTCAAGACACAGTCCGGGACGACTTACATAATGTCAGCTTTAGGCAAAGTGCCTGTCATTGGCGCAGCTCCGAAAATACACATACACACTAGCATGCCTGCGAGGCGGGGCCGCAGGGGGTGCGGGCTGCGTGGCCCACGCCGCGTGTCCACTCGGGCCACCGGGTGTGAGGCTGTGTCCCTGCGTGTCGCTGACACACACGCACACTGATACCAGCCCTGCTTCGACGTGCGTGTCATGGCTTAAAAATAGATGCTAATCCGTCAACCGGTCTGGCGCTGGCAGCCGAGGCGGCGGTGGCGGCCGAGTCATGGCCGTGGGGCTGTCTGAGCCGGCGATCTGCCTCCGGGACTGAGACCCGCGCCGCCTCCCGAGGTAGCGGGGCCGGGGCGGGTGGGCGAGGCGCGGGGAGCGGGGCTGGGGGCCGCGGCGGGGGAAGGGGCCTGGGAGCGAACCTGCGGGGCCCGCCTGGGCTCCCTCCGTCCGCCCTCCGCGCCAGGCTGTCTGGGCTGGAGAGGGCTGGGCGACAGCCGTGAACCTGTTACAACGCGACAGCAGAGGCGGGAGGGGCGGCGGACCAGGGCCCCCAGAAGCCTGCGGAGGGGGTTGGAGAGTGCCCGGGGGGCGCCCCGTGACGGAATGGGGAGAGGGAGTCACACGGAGCTCCTGCTACGCCCGGTCTGCTTCCCGCTCTCTTTGCACCGTTCAGCTTCACACGGGCGGCAGAATCTGCTTCCAGGAAAGGTTGTTTGGGACCCAGGTGGTGGGGTCGCGGAGGAAAAGTAGATGGCGGTGGTGATGCTGTTGAAGCTGATAGCTGTGGTGGTAGTGACGGCTCTCGTGCTCTGTTTCTGTGCTCCTTCCGACCCGCCGGGGGAACAAGCCCCGCCCCGAACACCCCAAGGCCCCATCTCCCCTCACCAGTCCTGATCCTCAGAGCTCCGCTCCTTTTGCCCCGTGAGCGCTACATCGCTTCTGGCCCCGGGGGTGGGGGGTGGGCGGAGCTGGGCCCCGGCTGAGAGCGCGGGTGGGGAAGCAGGCTGGGGGCAGGCCAAAGATGGCCTCTCACCGTGGGCTTTCCCTTGAGGCCCTGGGGCAGAAGACGGGACAGGGAGTGGGAGGGAGATCGCTCAGAGCAGCCCGTCTTTTCACAGGGTCAGGATCACGGTGTGAGAGAAGGGGGAGGGGGAGGGGGG
>NC_041233.1:94286020-94325450 GCF_002837175.3 Physeter macrocephalus
GAGGAGGGGGAAGAGGAGGAGGAAGAGGAAGAGGAGGAGGAAGTGGAAGAGGAGAAGAGGAGGAGGGGGAAGAGGAGGAGGAAGTGGAAGAGGAGGGGGGGGAAGAGGAGGGGGGGAAGAGGAGGAGGAGGGAGAGGGGGAAGAGGAAGGGGGGAGTGGGCATGGCTCTTGCCCTGAAGTTCCCAGGGCAAGTCTCAAAGGCTGGCTCTTCCCAGCTCTGCAGCTCAACGCATGGTCCCACGTTCAGGAGGCCCAGCTGTCCACAGAGAGTCAGAGGCACATCCACTAAGGCTCCTCATTGAGGACCCCATGTGCTAAGTAGGGCCACTTGAACTCCACCAGCAACACAGATGCTAATTCCAGACTCTGAGCCCCTGGGCCTGGCAGGATCCCCCACTTCTTCCCTTTCCTCCTTCCTCCTCTCCCCACCCACCCATACACACAGACACACACACACACACACAGACACACACACACACAGAGACACACACACACAGACACACACACAGACACAATGCTCCAGCCCTGCCTGGACCCAGAGGGATGAGGTTTAATCAATGATATCTGTATGCTGATCAAAGGAGGATGCTTTGCCTGTTGCGCACATAGGTTGGCGCTTCCCTCCATCAGCAAGGGCCTTCAGCGGGTAGTTTTCAAACACCGACACTTCGTCTTTACTACTATTCCCCACTCGTCCCATCCCCACCATAGACTTCCCAGAGCAGGCTCATCGCTGAGGCAGAGGGAGGGCAGGAACGGGTTAAAGTAGCCCATCCCTCTGGCACTGAGGGGGCAGGCGTGCTGTGTCACGGCCCCTGCGTGCTGTCTTCATGCTAATTCCCTCTGGATGGGTCCAAAGCCACCCCCAAGCCCCCTGCCAGCTCCCCAGCCTCTCCGCCTGTAACCTCAGGCAGACGAGACCCAGATCCTGGCTGGCAAGGGCTCCGGCAGCGGGCCCTGCCACCCAAATACCAAATGTCTGCGTGCGTGTTTACGTCTGCGCCAGGAGCTGGGGTGGAGTGGCGGAGCAGACACCCAGCAGCCGGCAGCTCCCTCTCCCGTAAACAAGAACATGTGACTCTCCCACCTCCTTGCCCGGCAGAGCCAAAGAGCAGGGAAAAGGAGCTGCCGCAGCTCAAAGAAGAGGATCGCCCAGAGCACTTCCCACACCAGAGGGCCAGACTTCACCTTCGTCCCTGGAGAATCTTCTCCCCAGGGGCCAGCCCAGCTGGCAGGAAGGGAAGCAGCTGCTCCAGACTCACTCAGGTGTGTCTCACATCCCTGCCTCTCCCAGCAGCAGCTACCTGGAGACTGACCCCTCATCACCGCGGCCACCCCCGTGGCTGCCACTGTTCCTGCCGCCTCTAAGATGTGCCCCGGGAACTGGCTCTGGGCTTCGGTGACATTTATGGCCCGCTTCTCCCGGAGTGGCTCGAGGTCTCCCGTTCACGCGAGAGGGGCCCTGGAAGAGATACCAGCTGTCCAGCATCCCTTCCTCAACGTCTCTGAGTTGGAGAGGCTTCTCTACACGGGCAAGACGGCCTGTAACCATGCCGACGAGGTCTGGCCAGGCCTCTACCTCGGAGACCAGTATGTACCCAGCAGACTGGGACCACAGCTGAGTGCCTGTGTGTGTGTGTGTATGTGCAAGAAGAAAGCAGAAGAGTGGCAGAGAGGCACTGAATTGTGCTGTTGGTTCCACGTGGAGGATGGAGGGGATGGGGTGCATGGGCAGAGTGGAGGAGGGTTTGGGGGAGTTTGGACAGGATTATTGATAGACCCAACTCTGGACAGACAGACTCTGTTCAAGTAATCATATCATTCATTTAGCAAAATGTATGATTGCGTGCCAGTGCTAAGGGCTGGACATTTAGATGACTTCTCTGACCTTCCACCTATTGTGCCCTGAGAAAAGGCCATCACTGGGGCCGGGGACAGTGGTTAGTGAGGCGAAAGGTGGACCAAGCCAAGCCGCAGAGTGCGCAGAGGCTCACTCAGGTGCGTGGGGTCGATGGAGAGAAGGGCGTCAAAGGAAGAGGAGGCTCCGATTGTCTCTCCCAAGGGCTTTAGAGGCTACAAGGAGTTTTTCACATACCTTTTCTCTCTTAATCTTCATGACAGCCTTGTGAGGTAGGTACCACTATCCCCAGGTTACAGAGGAGGCATCGGAAGCTCAGAGAAGTTGGGACTGGCCCAAGGTCACACGGGTCGTAAGTAGCAGAGCCAGGACTTGGAGGTTCAAGTTCAGGGCTCTTTCTGCTCGAGGAGTTGGCGCTGGACAGGGCGTTTCATATGATCATGTTGGCTGAGCTGAGGGGTACGGGCCACAGGAACATCTGAAGGTGACCTCCACCACAGGGTAACCATGAACGTGGAGTAACTGGCAAAACACAAGAAGATTCTGGGCATGAGAGAGAGTCTAAAGTAACGGTGGCGGGCGGCGGGGCGGGGGAGCTTCCCTGGGGGTCCAGTAGTTAAGGCTCTGCGCTTCCACTGCAGGAGGCTCGTGTTCAACCCCTGGTGAGGGAGCTAAGATCCCATAGGCAGCGCAGAGTGGCTAAAAAATTAAGATTAAAATTAAATTAAAAAAAAAAGGTTAGCAGGACATTAAGTGTGAGCTGGTCCAACAACCCATCCAATGTTCAGATTTGCTCTGCTGCTTCCAGACCCTATCCATTGACTTCCTCTCTCTACTTGAATACCCTGGTGTGAAGAAAGTCCCTCTATCCCAAGGTGCCCCAGTCTTTCTCCAGCTAGATTCCACCGTTGGTAGGTACTTCCCTACATGAAACACAAACCCTGTCAATCCTTTTCACGGATCCAGCTACCTCAGACCATTCTTTCAATATGTTATCATGGCTGTTGTTTGCCCATCTCTCAGTCTCCTCTCCTCCAGGCAAAATCTCCCCAGGACTCCCCACCTTTGCTCCAGGACGGAGACTCCGGCTCACTGCCTATCTCGGGTCCTCGGGAAGTGAAGTGGAGGCCTGGCGCCAACGACGTTGGCCGGGCAGTGGTCAGGGTACCGACAAGGACGTCTGGCCCCACTGCCCAGCTCCGCGCCCCCCTAACCTCCACTCCTCAATGCAGGGAAATAGCCAACAACCACCGGGAACTCCGCCGCCTGGGTATCAGCCACGTCCTCAACGCCTCTCACAGCAGGTGGCGAGGGACGCCCGAGGCCTACGTGGGGCTGGGCATCCGCTACCTGGGCGTCGAGGCCCACGACTCGCCAGCCTTCGATATGAGCGTCCACTTCCAGGCGGCCGCCGACTTCATCCACCGGGCGCTGAGCCAGCCGGGAGGTAGGGTGGGGAGCAAGGAGGAGGGAAGGACCGACAGACAATGGGTTAGAGAACAGCCCAGGGGGCTGGGTGTGGAGAGAGAGAGACTTGAATGATGTGATAAAATGCTCAGGAAAGGAAACTATTCTCTCAACCATCTTTTCAAGGCAGTCCATAAAAAGAAGGAAATAATCCCAAATGTAGAGAGAGTGGAAAGTTGCACCTGGGTGGTGAGATTATGGGCGATATGTTTTTCAATTGTTGTCTTCTTTATATATTTCTATACTTTCTAATGATTTCTACCTTGAACCTGTCTTGCTTTAGCAATCAGGAAAAAAAAATATATATATATATAAATATAATATATTGGGGCTTCCCTGGCAGTCCAGTGGTTAAGACGCCACGCTTCCAATGCAGGGGCTGTGGGTTTGATTCCTCGTCAGGGAACTAAGATCCCACATGCCAAAGAGCGTGGCCAAAAAACATTTTTTAAAAATTTTTAATAGGAATATATTAATATATATATTAATATATAATATATATAATAATATAAATATATTAATCATCCACCCCAAAATGACTGGGACATTGAGGAAGGACCCAGTTAGACATAAAGAGTTTTCCACGGACGCACTCAGCACATACAGAAGGAAGCCCAGCTCGGTGCATTGCGTTAGTGATGAGCCTCTCCCTTCGAGCCCCTTTTGGGCTTATGGATGCTGCGCTGCTGCAGGCTCTCCATCTCATCCCGTCCAGGCTCCCCCCTTGGCCAGGACCTGGGTTCTTACCGTCACCAGTCTGTGCCTCCATGCACCTCTGCTTACCTGTGTTCCTCCCCAGCTGTCCGTGGGGCCCTCTCCCCAGCCTCCTCCAGCCCGCCGCGAGGTCCCCAGCCATCTCTCGTGTCTGTGTCCACAGGGAGGATCCTGGTGCACTGCGCCGTGGGCGTGAGCCGCTCGGCCACTCTGGTGCTGGCCTACCTCATGCTGTACCACAGCCTCACCCTCGTGGAGGCCATCAAAAAAGTCAAGGACCACCGAGGCATCATCCCCAACAGGGGCTTCTTGAGGCAGCTCCTGGCTCTGGACCGCAGGCTGCGGCAACGTCTGGAGGCGTGAGGGGACAGAGGGAGGGAGGGAGGTCAGGCCAGGCCTGTGGGTCCCTGGATCCCAGCTGGAGAGTGGAGGCCCCGGGGGCAGGTTGGAGGAGGCCCAGCGAACCCATCCTCCCCTGAGAGGGCCGGGACGCGGCCCCAGGCCACGGCGGCTATCTATCGAGGGGGGATGGGGTGAGGCTGGCAGTGTGACAGCCACCCAGGAGGGAGCTGGCCAGGGAAGGAGGCAGGTAGGCTGCAGGTAGAAGACAGTCCTGGCTCCCAGCCAGGGTGGTCCCGGCGACTCACAGCCCCTCTCTGTGCTCACGTGCTCCCCTTCCCCGCGTATCAGAACAAAAGGACCAGCTCCGCCCTGTACCTCTGCCAGGAATCAGGGATGCGGCAAACACAAACATGATGGTGTCGAGTTGTGTGGAGGTGGTAGCTCAGGGACAGACGGTGAAGAGAGGGTGTGAAAAGCTAAGGGAGAAACCCACAGACTTGTTACTCCAAACCCGGGAAGAAGAGGCGTGGGAGGCTTGGCACGGCGCCCATGGGTGCTGGTCGTGGCCCAGAACTGCAGAGGTGCATGACTGGGGGCCTACAGATAATCCCTCGCTTACTGGATCCAAGTGTCTCCAGGAAAAATAAAAATGGTGAATACGAAGCAAGCCTCTTGAATCACTGACAGCTTGTACGAGGTCGGAACCTGTCCCCTGAGAACAGTCCCTGACTCCTTCCTAGGGTCATAAGCCCTCACTGGCCTTCACACCTCCACCAGTTCCTAGGGGGCGTTTCTCCCCAGTCCAATTTCACACTCCTGGGGCAAGGGGTAGCTTGAACTTATTTCCACTTATGTCCACACGGGGGAAGCAGAGGACCAAAAAAATTCAGATTTGCTAACTGTGTTAGGACTCAGAGCACACCCTGCATCTCCCAAGCTTAAAATAGGTCTCCGTTCACAAGCTCAGGCGTGTAAGAAATATAACTTATTTTCAAAAAGTCAACCTGATTTCTATATCAAGTCCCCCATGCTAGTAGAAGAACAGAATATTAATCTTAAATCAATCCCAGCCCTAAATCCCACATTCATGGGTTTGGGTTTTGCCTGGTACCAAGACACTGGAGGGGAGGGGAGGAGAGGTGATGAGATTGCTTCCTCTTCTAATCTTTCCAAGTTTTCCCCTGAGGAGTGTAACATAATCTCCTTAGTAAATTTTGTAAAAAATAAACTCAACCACCAGAGAGAATAGTATGATCTTATATCCCAACTGTCAAACTGCCAGCCACCACATCCCTCTTTTTGAAAAGGGTGTGTTGCACTTCCCTGGCGGTCCAGTAGTTAAGACTCCCCACTTCCACTGCAGGGGGCACAGGTTCGATCCCCGCCCGGGAACTAAGATCCTGCATGCCGCGCGGTGCAGCCAAATAAATAAAATAAAATAAATAAAACAAAATAGGTATGTTCCCAGAACAGAATATCCGCATGAGTGGGAGAAGGGGATGGGATGTAAGAGGAAGTGAAAAATACAGGGGGAAAAAAATCACTTAATATATCTAAAGTGTATATTCTACCCCAAAGTACAGAAACTCAGAATCTCAAAGCCAGAAGTCACCTTCACAGATTAACGATTTCCACTCTCCAACAGGGCATAAATAAATCGCCTTTTCAGTAAATCACTTGACGATAGTTATCAAGCATTAATTTGCTTGGCCATCTTTTTTTTAAAAATAAGTTTATTTATTTATTTTTGGCTGCATTAGGTCTTCGTTGCTGCGCGCGGGCTTTCTCTAGTTGTGGTGAGCGGGGGGGAGCTGCTCTTCGTTGTGGTGCGTGGGCTTCTCATTGCGGTGGCTTCTCTTGTTGCAGACCACGGGCTCCAGGTGTGTGGCCTTCAGTAGCTGTGGCGCACGGGCTCAGTTGCTCTGCAGCATGTGGGATCATCCCGGACCAGGGCTCGAACCCATGTCCCCTGCATTGGCAGGTGGATTCTTAACCACTACACCTGGATGGATTCTAACCACTACAACACCAGCGAAGTCCCTGCTTGGCCATCTTTGATGGTCGGGAATCACTGCATAACTCTCACACACAGTATTAGAAAGCTCTAATATTACACTTGCATCCTGCGATCACGTTACAGTGGTGGTGAGATGAGGCCAAAAGATCTGACAGCCTAGGATCCCTGGCCCTGGCACATATCCATCAGGGCACTGGTGACGGTCACTTTACCTCTCTCCCCCTGGTTACATGCAATAGTCTGTCTACTTCTGCAGGGTTGCTGTGGGCATTTAATTGGATATGCGATGGAAAGCTCTGAGCACACTCAGTACTTAATGTGTTCTTTATCTTGCTCCATCTCTCATGGCAGCCCTTCCCATGGTTTAAAGCCAGCTCTTGTGACTCTCCTGTGTCCCCTCACTTTCAGCCTAACAGCTCTGCTTGTCTCCACGAGTCCGAATTTGTCATATTTCAAGTTTCCTCCCCAGCCTAGCCAGTACTGGTACCCCTTTCTAATTGTGGCAACCAAAATTAGAACTGGTCTCAATGTTTCAGGCAAGACTTGTGGGATGAGAGGCCAGCAAGATCTGTTGGCTGGGGCCTCCCATTTTTATTATTGAGAGACAATTTTATCTAAGGGAAAGAGTGAGGGCTTCGCTATGAATGTTGATTCTATTGGGCTGGCCAAAAGTGCCTTTGGTTTTTGACTAAAAATAAAAGACCCATTTTTCATTTTTACCAAGAACTTTATTGAACAACGTATTCACGCTTTAGTTCCACTACCTTCTGCCATTTTTCAGGCAACTTCATAATTCCATCTTCCCAAAACTTTTTATCTTTTTGAGCAAAGAACTGTTCCAGGTGCCTTTTACAGTCTTCCAGGGAATGGAGATTTTTTCCATTAAGAGAATTTTGTAAAGACCGAAATAAATGGAAATGCAAAGGTGCAATGTCCGGTCAGTACAGCAGATGAATCAGAACTTCCCAGCCAAACTGTAACAGTTTTTGCCCGGTCATCAAAGAAACCCGCAGTCTTGCATTATCCTGATGGAAAATTATGTGCTTTCTGTTGACTAATTCTGGACGCTTTTCATCAAGTGCTGCTTTCAGTTGGTCTAACTGGGAGCGGTACTTGTTGGAATTAATCGTTTGGTTTTCCGGAAGGAGCTCATAATAGAGGACTCCCTTGCAATTCCACCATAGACACATCACCCTTTTTGGATGAAGACCAGCCTTTGGTGTGATTGGTGGTGGTTCATTTCGCTTGCCCCGATGATCTCTTCCATTCCACATTATTGTACAGTATCCACTTTTCATCGCCCTTCACAATTTGTTTTAAAAACGGAATGTTTTCATTACGTTTCAGTAGAGAATCGCGTGCGGAAATAGGGTCAAGAAGGTTTTTTTTCCAGCTTAACTTACGTGGAACCCAAACATCAAAGCAATTCACATAACCAGGCTGGTGTAAATGATTTTCAATGCTTGATTTGGATATTATGAGTATGTTGGCTACCTCCCGCCTGGTATAACATTGATTGTTCTCAGTTAATGTCTTGATTTGATCGCTATCAACTTCGGCTGGTCTACCTGACCGTGGAGCATCGTCCAGCGAGAAATCTCCAGCACGAAACTTCACAAACCACTTTCGATACATTCGACCAATCACAGCACCTTCTCCATACACCGCACAAATCTTTTTTTTGCATTTCAGTTGTGTTTTTAGCTTTCTTGAAATAATAAAGCATAATGTGCCAGAAATGTTGCCTTTTTTCTTCCATCTTCAGTATTAATATGGCTATACAAAAATTCACCAATTTTGATAAGTCTTTTATTAAATGCACACTGATATGACAACTCTCACGATACAATCTAACAACATTGTTTTGAATGAAGTTAAAGACAGCTAAGTGCTATTAGAGCCATCTTATGGAAAAAACTGAATGAACCTTTTGGCCAACCTGGTAGTTAGATTGCATTGATTTCCTGTCAGAACCATGGGCACCTTATGTATAACTAAAAAGAACCCAGAAATAACTCAGGCTCTTAGAAGGACTGACTATAGCTATGATCTGACCAATGTAGGCTACAATAGAGCTGTCACCTCCTTTTTCCTAGTACATATATCACTACTAATATAACCCACAGCCGCAGACCTATTTTTGTAGTCTGAATGTGCCTCGGCTAAATCCCTCAGACTTCTTGCAAACTGAATAACTTGAGAATTTAATTCTAACTTCTAGTACAGATATATAGCTACCAAAGTCTATTTGACCAAAGAACAGCTTTCCAGATTATCCTCATAGAGCAGATCATTCATATATATATATATATACATTTATTATTATTATTATTTAACAAAGCCATATTATGGCTCTGCCCAGGCACTCTTCTGTTTTTACAGATATTAAGTCATTTAATCCTCATTTAAAACCCTGTGAAGTGGTGTCACTGTCATTGCTTAGAAACAGGGAAACTGAGGTTAAGAAATGTTCCCAAGGACACACAAATAGTAAGCGGAGGAGCTCAGATTCAAACATGGGAGCTCTGGCTCCAGAATCTGTGTGTGTAGCCATCACACTGCTGTGCAACCCTCCACCTCCACCATTTAAGGGTGTGTGTGTGTCTTGAGGGTCAAGGGAGAGAAGGAAAGAGCACAGCCTGGTGATCACACAGATGGAATCAGTCCTCCTACCCTCCAAGGGGAATGAGGATGACACCTGTCACAGGTGGGTCTCGCTCCCACCTTCCAAAACCAGCATTAAAAGTCCAGACTCCTGGGACTTCCCTGGTGGCGCAGGGGATAAGACTCCATGCTCCCAATGCAGGGGGCTCGGGTTCGATCCCTGGTCAGGGAACTAGATCCTACATGCATGCCACAACTAAGAGTTTGCATGCCACAACTAAGGTACGAGCCCTGGTCAGGGAACTAGATCCTACATGCATGCCACAACTAAGAGTTTGCATGCCACAACTAAGGAGCCCGCTGCCACAACTAAGACCCAGTGCAACCAAATAAATAAATATTTTTTTAAAAAAAGATGCTTAAAAAAAAAGCCTTCCCACATGCTGTGGAGCGACTGGGCCCGTGTGCCACAAGTACAGAGCCTGTGCTCTAGAGCCCACGAGCCATAACTACTGAACCCGCGTGCCGCAACTACTGAAGCCCACACGCCTAGAGCCCGTGCTCTGCAATAAAAGAAGCCACTGCCTACGCACCTCAACAAAGAGTAGCCCCTGCTCGCTGCAACTAGAGAAAGCCCATGCGCAGCAACGAAGACCCAACGCAGCCAAAAATAAATAAATTAAATTAATTAATTTTTTTTAAAAATGTTGAGAGGGACAGTGAGCCCACGTTTGCACGTGACAACAGTCTGAGCGGGGGCTGTCCCACTGGGACAAGGACATGCCTGCCCTCCAGTCATCACTGCCCATAACTCTTTTCTCACACTGGACCTGCTTCACTCTTGAAGATCATTTGCCTCCAAACCTGGGGTAAATCTACCTTCCACCACTGTGTCCCAATGTCTTACCCGGAAATGTAAGAAGCCTAAGAAGCCCGGGGTGGTCCACTGGCCCTCATCTTCTCCCAGACCCCACTCCACCCCAAGCCATTCTTCTTCTTTTTTTTTAAGATAAATGTTTTAAAAAATTTTATTGGAGTATAGTTGATTTACAATGTTGTGTTAGTTTCAGGTATAAAGCAAAGTGATTCTGTTATACATATACATATACTCATTCTTTTTTGGATTCTTTTCTCATATAGGTTGTCACAGAATACTGAGTAGAGTTTCCCGTGCTATACAGTAGGTCCTTGTTGGTTGTCTATCTTATCTAGTAGTGTGTGTGTGTTCATCCCAAGCTCCTGATTTATCCCTCTCTGCCACGTTTCCCCTTTGGTAACCATAAGTTTGTTTTCGATATTTGTAAGTCTTTCTGTTTTGCAAATAAGTTCATTTGTATTGTTTTTTAAAATTAGCTTCCACATGAGTGATATCATATATTTGTCTTTCTGTATGACTTACTTCACTCAGTTTGATCATCTCTAGGCAATATATGTTGCTGCAAATGTCATTACTTCATTCTTTTCTATGGCTGAGTAATATTGCATGGTATATATGTACCACATCTTCTTTATCCGTTCACCCATCTATGGACATTTAGGTTGTGTCCATGTCCTCGCTATTGTAAATAGTGCTGCGGTGAACACTGAGGTGCATGTATCTTTTCAGACTATGGTTTCCTCCAGATATATGCCCAGGAGTGGGATTGTCCCAGCCATTCTTAGAATGTTGTTTGTGGGCAGTGGTTACTGGTCTTCTGAACAGCCTGGGATTGTTCCTTAAGGCCTCTATCAAATTCCCCTTCAGCATCTGGAGCCAGCCTGGGAGAAGGTGGCTGATCTCTGGAAGGAACCTCAGGAAGCAGGGAGGGAAATATTTATCTGTGGAGGAGCCAGCTTCTGATGGTCATGAACTAAAAGAAAGGAACTCTCTTCCCCCTAGGTAACTTTCCCTATGGCAGTCTGTATTCTTGAGAATTCTGAGGATAAGTTGGGTAGGGAAAAATCAGAGGGGGGAGGCGTGTCCCCTTTTGGTCCCTGGGGGTCACTCACAAACTTGGTCAGGGCTGAGCAAGTCCACATTCTCGGTCTACAACCTTGACAGAGCCTGAGCTCCTAATCCAGGTGAGGCCAATGGCAGCCCAGAAGAGACAAGAGGGTTAGCAAAAGTATTAGCCTGGGGAAGGAGCCCGTGTGCTCTGAGGATTTCCACGTCCCCATCCAAGGGGCGGAGCGCGAGGCCACCTATGGTGGTGTACCGGCACCTCGGAACACTCCTTCTGAGCTCCACGGCGGGCACCTGGACCCCTGGTCCAGGGACGGGGGACCCTCACTTGCCTTAGAAGAAAGGAGAGATATGTCGCAAGATCAGAAAAGGGATAAAAGGAAATGAGGTGAGGCTGGAGACCCAGGGCAAGGGCTCATTCCATCTTCCTCAGCCAATACATGCCGGGTACAAGCCCCCAGCTGCCAAGCAAGACAGGGCTGTGCACCAGTCCAGGGCAGGGAACACAGGTGAGTGATCAGAGCCTCAAAAATACCAGAACTGGAAGGAAACCAGGAGAACTTCTCACTCGGTGAGCCTGATCGTGCCTCACAGAGCTCTAGTGCTTGAAATAGCTTTCCATGGGGCCACTGATGGGGTGAGGGGAGTGGAGAGTAGAGACAGAAACCCCACATGATTCAAACAGATCAGCTCTGTTTTTATCTCTCTAATCCATGAGTGTCTGTTTTTAAATATTATTTAATAAACAACGTTCTACCACACACACACAAAATTGAAAACCACCAAGCTTATCCAATCCTTCATTGTATTTAAAATTTTTTTTTTAAGTAGGTTAGCTAATTGGGAAAAGAATTTGTAAACGAATAGATACCTGTCTGTGGGTATCTGAATCACTTTGTTGTACACCTGAAACTAATACAACATTGGTAATCAACTATACTCCAACATAAAATGAAAAGTAAAATAATAATAATAAAGTAGGTTAGAAACATCATGTGCAGTAATCTTTTTTTTTTTTTTAATTTATTTATTTTGGCGGCACCATGCAGGATCTTAGTTCCCCAAACAGGGACTGAACCTGAGCCCTCCACAGTGGAAGCGTGGAGTCTTAACCACTGGACCGCCAGGGAAGTGCCCAGTCCTTCATTTTATAAATGAGAAAACTGAGCCTTGGAAAAGTGTCACTGCAAGCCACAGAGAAAGTGCCAACACTGGTACTGGGGACGGGGATGTTCCTAGGCCTCCATCCACCACATTTCATCCTCCACTTCCTCCTGTTATCACAGACCTGCCCGAGCTTCAGCCCAACTGTCCCTCGGGAGCCTCCATTCTTCAGGCTTCTTTGCAAATAGGTGTGACCCCGTGACTAAGCTCTCATCAATGGAATGGGAACAAAAGTTAAAACTTGAATTCCTACAAGGAAAATGCTGTCTTTCCACTCTTTCATCCCCTCCCTTGGGGTTAAAACATCAGCTGTGTAACTGGTAAGTCAGCTTCCCCACATGAACAGGGAACATATCTCAGGACGTGGCCAAACAGCGAGAGAAAGGAACCCGGGTCTCTGATGGCCTCGTGAAGCGGAACCTACCTCCTTTCTTTGGAATATTCATGAGACAGAAGTAAACTAGATGGTTGGAGACCCTGTCCTTTGTTTTTATTTTTTATTTTTCCCACACTGCACGGCATGTGAGATCTTAGTTCCCCCACCAGGGATCGAACCCGCGCCCCCTGCATTGGAAGCATAGAGTCTTAACCACTGGACCGCCAGGGAAGTCCAGACCCTGTACTTCTCTGTCTCTTTGTGACAGTGATTATAGTGTTTATCTATGGCTCAATAGCAAATTACCCGCAGACTCAGTGGCTTAGAACAGCAAACATTGGTTGTCTCCTAGTTCCTGTGGGTCAGGAATTCAAGCGCAGCTGAACTGTGTGGTTTTGCCTCAGGGTCTCTCAAGAGGCTGCCGCCAGGACATTGGTAGAACCTGCCGTCATTCCAGGCTTGACTAAAGCCAGAATATCCACTTCCACTCACACGGCTTCTAGCAGAGACCTCAGTTCCCTGCCATGTGACTTCACAGGTGAATGTCCTTGTGACATGGCTCCTGGCTTCCCCAGAGCAAGTGACTGGCGGGGAGGGAGAGAGAGAGAAGGAAACCGCAATGCATTTTTATGACCCAGTCTCCAAAATCAACCACTGTCACCTCCACTTCACTCAGCTTGTTAGAAGGGTCCGCAAGCCCAGCCCAGTCTCTTCTCATTAAAGAGAATTGGAAGTAGGCTCCCCATTTTGAAGGGAGGAGTATCTAAAGATGTGTGGACATATTTTCAAACCCACCACAGTAGCTTGGCCTGCATCCTAACTAATACACTACAGGTACTGGCTCCTGGCCCAGTGCAACTTCTGAGCCATGATGCTTCATGATATAGTTCGATGATAATAATAATGAACATTTATCGGGGGCTTTTTATGGACCAGGTACATGCGAAGCATTTTTCAAACATGTGGCTTCTCGTATGACCCTCTCATCAAACATTTTTTTTCTCATATGACCCTCTGTGGTGGAGTTATGACAAGCCCTAATCTTCCAGGGGAGAAAATAAGTTAATACCACGCCAGATTCCAGAGCTTTCATTACAGTTGAGTGTTTAGGGAAAGAGCATGTTTCATGGAGAACAAGTTCAGTTGGAATTCTGTCAACAACACTTATGTGATTAGGGGGGAAACCTAACCTTCTTGGGCTTCTATTTTATCTCATAAGAAAGTAGAAAATAATCATACCCCGAGGGTTCTGGTGAGGAATCCATGAAAATATGTGAAGCACCGAACACAGGGTTTGGTATGCAGTAGGTGGTCAATCAAAGGCATTTTTCTCTCCTCCTCTGCTTTATTCTCCAATCTCCACTCTCACACATGGGATGATGGCTCAGCTCTGGCCTAGAGTATTGTCTTCATTCCAGAAATCCAAAGACATAGCAGCACCGTGCAGGATTCCTGGGAAACCAGGTTACCTTGAACCCCATAGCTTCTGTTTCCTTCTGGCCTCCCCTGGTACTTAGGATGATCACCAGGGATGCTTAAGAGATACCTGGGGGAAAGCCCGGGCCATCACCCCAGAACTGATGAGCCTCTGGGAGAGAGAAAGGAAGATTTGCCTCTGGGGTCACATGAAAGCCTTATTCTCCTGTTGGATTTCCCAGGTGGGTCGGGAGCTGGGGGCGGGGGTGGGGAAATTGCTGTTTCACTTCCCTAGAGAACCACAGACAGGACCTGGGCTTTGCTGGGAAAATTATGCACACCTTTGGCCAAATTCATCATACAAATGAATTTATTTGCAAAACAGAAACAGACTCACAGACTTAGATAATGAACTTATGGGGGGTGGGGGGTGGGGGGGAAGGGTGTGGGAGAGGGATAGAGTGGGAGTTTGGGATTGACATGTACACACTGCTATATTTAAAATAGATAACCAATAAGGACCTACTGTATAGCACAGAGAACTCTGCTCAATATTCTCTGATAACCTATAGGAGAAAATTTTAAAAAAAAAAAAGAGTTGCATCAATCAACCCCTACAAGCAACCTGGTACTGAGACCTCCAGGGTATCTGGACAGAGGGAGGCCAGATCTTTTAAGAATAAAATGAGTGAAGGGTGGGACTTCTCTGCTGGCACAGTGGTTGAGAATCCGCCTGCCAATGCAGGGGACATGGGTTCGAGCCCTGGTCCGGGAAGATCCCACATGCCGCAGAGGAACTAAGTCCATGCGCCCTGTATAGCACAGAGAACTCTGCTCAATATTCTCTGATAACCTATAGGAGAAAAGAATCTGAAAAAGAATTAATATATGTATATGTATAACTGAATCACTTTGCTGTACACCTGAAACTAATACAACATTGTTAATCAACTATACTCCAATATAAAATAAAAATTTTTAAAAAAAAAAAAGAGTTGCATCAATCAACCCCTACAAGCAACCTGGTACTGAGACCTCCAGGGTATCTGGACAGAGGGAGGCCAGATCTTTTAAGAATAAAATGAGTGAAGGGTGGGACTTCTCTGCTGGCACAGTGGTTGAGAATCCGCCTGCCAATGCAGGGGACATGGGTTCGAGCCCTGGTCCGGGAAGATCCCACATGCCGCAGAGGAACTAAGTCCATGCGCCACAACTACTGAGCCCATGTGCCACAACTACTGAAGCCGGGGCGCCTAGAGCCCATGCCCCACAACAAGAGAAGCCACCGCAATGAGAAGCCCGTGTACCACAACGAAGAGTAACTCCCACTCGTCACAACTAGGGAAAGCTCATGCACAGCAACAGAGACCCAACGCAGCCAAAAATAAATAAATAAAATTAAAAAAGAAAAGTGAATGAAGGGCCTCATTTGCCCAAATATAAAATGAACAACTCTAAACCCCTTTAAAGAATTGCAGAATTGCATGTTCCTCTGAAAATTGTTCTCTTAAGAAATGAACAAGCTTGGGGAAATGTGACATTTTGTCTAATTTTGAAGTATGACATGATTATTTGGGGTTAGTTATCACTTTTTACAACCAACCAGGGTTAGTATTCTCTTCCATATTTTAGGGCTGCTTTTGGAAGGCCCATGGAAGAGAGAGTTTCTTAGTAAAGGTAAAATGATGGGATTAAGGTTTCTGGTCTCAATGCTCCTCCACAGAATTAACCCTCTCTCCGAAATACATTTCTCTAGTGCTAACAAGCCCTTAAAATGAGGCGGCTTTGGGGGTGTATAAGAGGATGTTGAGGTGCGGCCTTGAAAATGAAGAGAGTCCCTGACTCCTTAGAAGTTTTTCTGGAGGTTTAATATTACTTTTCTCTCTTGCCATGGAAGATTTAGAAACATAACTCTACTTCAGACTTCTCAAGTGGCTTTGGCTTTGGATGTAGAATCCATCATCTTCTTTACTGTTTCCATTCACAAAACAACCAGACTTGTCTTCCTGATTTGCAAGAAGCTGGGCATATGAAGCATCATTGGTTGAAGTTGGGGGGAAGGTGAGTTATCTAAATTGTATTGACATGATGTGAGAAATCAACTTCTTTTTGATACATCCTTTAGTCCAAGAAAATGCTGTACTGAACCAACCTTTTGTTTGTTTGTTTGCTTTTTGGCCATACCACACAGCATGTGGGAACTTAAGTTCCCCAACCAGGGATTGAACCCATGCCCCCCACAGTGGATGCAGTGGAAGCCCAGAGCCCTAACCACTGGACCAAGGATGCTCGAGACCAAAGCCCTTCCTTCAACTTATATCTCCAAATCTAAGCCATTATTTGGGGCACTGCCCTAAGGCCACAATGGCCAGGAGGGATAAGGGTGGGAGATTGGGAAGGGATGCATTGAGTTTCCTAAATTAGAGTCCTTGAGTGCCTCAGAAGACCTTAGTGAATGCTTAAAATGTCAGGCTTAACACATGAATTGTTAAAGAACTTTCTGGTGCCTGTACTCATGGCCCAAGTCCACTGCCCTAATTGACCAGCTGTGTCTCCATGAGAATTTCCACAATTCTTACCTTTAGAGTGTCTTCCCACCTGGGTTCCTTAGCCTAAGGCAGGGAAGAGGTATTCCTCACTTCCTGTCCATTTTCCCTTCAAAGTCGCGCCCTCTTTCACAGGTGTGCCCTAGAGGCGCCTAGCAGGAATTCCTTAATACCATCTGACTCACCTATCAACACCTTTCCTCTGAGCCAATAAACAGAACTACTGAATAAGTAACAACTCTACTGTTGTTGTTTTAATCCTCTATAGCGTGCTGAGAATATGGCTCAAATTGTATGGTAATTTACATACTCACACGCACATACATTCCAAAAAAATTTATTGAACCAGACACTGGAACCACCACAAAAATGATTCATGCCCTTGAAAAATCTTTTATGAGGAGGGCTCATGAAGGGATCAAATTCAGGAAATCATATAATTATTTTGATAATCCCACTACATACTACATTGTACATGAAAAGTGTTCAAGGAAACACAGAGAGGGGAAAAAGCTGACAATGGTGGGCCACGGAAGAGGTGAATTTTTAGCGAATCTTACAAAATGTCAGGCACAGAAAGAAAAAGAGCATTCCAAACATAAGCACTACCATGGACAAAATCGCAGTCAAGAAAGAATATATTCAAGGAACAACAGTAGAAGCTTCGTGGCTGATTAAGTGTATGGAGAGGGAGAGGGTGCATTTGGCATTAGGGCGACAAGCAAAGGCCAGACTGAAATGATTTGAGGGAATTCCCTGGTGGTCCAGTGGTTAGGACTCCATACTTTCATTGCCAAGCAGGCGGGTTCAATCCCTGGTCGGCGAACTATAATAAGATCCCCACAAGCCACGAGGTGCAGAAAAAAAAAAGAAAGGAAATGATTTGAATGGCACACTCTAGAGTTTAACTTTGTCCTGTAAACACCAGGAACCAATAGACGTTGTTAAGCAAGATAAAGAAATGATGAGACTTATGTTTTAGAAAGATAACTCTGGGGCCAGCAGAGAGGATGGATTTGAGAGTAAGATCAGAGCATTATTTCTTTCAGCACAACTGCATGAGAATTTGGTGGTGGAGTGGGGAAGGCATGGTAATGAACACTTCTTGGGGACCACCCTTAACTACTGAATCAGAATCTCCAGGCTTGAGACCCGGGAGTCTGCATATGTAACTTCTCTCACATAACAGTGATTCTTGCAGGCTCTAAAGTCTAAGACATAGACTAGAGACAGAGAGACCAATTAGGAAGCTTTTGTAATTGTCCAATTAGGAGATGAACTTAGTTGGATCTGTCCATGATGCCCTTCCAGAGTAGCTCATAAAGAAAAACAATTGTTTTCAGACAATTTCGTAAGTGCTAAACTATTTCTGCAGATTGCTAAGTGATCTTGGCCAAGTCATTTGATACCTTAACCATCATGCTTTTAAATGACAAAGTACTGATTCTCATAGTCTTATCTGAGTGTTACAAGAGTCAGGGAAAGTACTTACCTTCAATTAAGACATTAAGTCTAATAGGAAGATTAGATTGAGTCAGTCATTCTTATTTGTTTTCCTGCTTGCTTACTGTTTACCTCCTCATGCAATGTAAATCCGAGGAGAGCAGGCTTGAGGACATTGATGGGTCTCCAGTGAAACAGTTCTTGGCATAAAGTAGGCTCGCAGTGAATATGTTCTGAAAAAATTAAAGACAGAAAGACAAAGTAAGGAAAAAGGAGGCAGAGGAAGAGACAAATGAAGGGACAGAGGGAGGGAGGGAGAAGGAAAGGAAGATAGAAAAAGAAGGAGAGAGAAAGAAAGAAAAGAAAGGAAGGAAGGAACGGAGGGAGAAAGAAATAAATGAAGAAAGAAAAAGGAAAGAAGGAAGGAAGGAAGGAAGGAAGGAAGAGAAAGGAAGGAGGAAGGGAGATAAAGAAAGGCAGGAAGAAAGGGAAAGAAAGACAGAAAGAAACAATGCAATGTCAGGTAAAAGAAATCATCACATTGGACAGGAAATTAAGAGATTCAGCCTTTCTTCCAACTACTATTTCAACACCTGTGTGGTGCTAGATGCTGAAGACGCTGCCCTTATGGTATTGCCAGTGTGGATGTCTGGGTTTGATTCTGCTGCTCAGGAGCGTAGAGCCCTGATAAGTCTACCTTAAGCTTAAGCTTCAGGCCTTAGCTCCTTGTTTATAAAACTGGGGGTGGGTGGTGGGGTGACAGCTCTCCACAAATAAGAAGACAGCTAAAGCACTTTCCAGATCTCACCTTCGTAATTCATCTGCCTCAAATCGTGGCTTCAGTTCCCTCTTTTTTGTTTGTTTATTTTGTTCTGAAAACCTTTATTTTTAATAGCCCCAAACTGGAAATAACTCAAATATCCAACAACTGGTGAACAAAGAAGTTTTGTTATAGTCATACAATGGAATTCTATTCAGCAATTTTATTTACTTTATTTTATTATTAATTTATTTACTTATTTATTTTATTGAAGTATAGTTGATTTACAATGTTGTGTTACTTTCAGGTGTACAGCAAAGTGATTCAGATATTCTTTTTCAGATTCTTTTCCATTATAGTTATTACAAGATGTTGAATATAGTTCCCTGTGCTGTACAGTAGGCCCTTGTTGTTAATCTATTTTATCTAGAGTAGTGTGTATCTGTTAATTCCAAACTTTTAATTTATCCCTCCCTCTCCCCTTTGGTAACCAACCATAACTTTGTTTTCTGTCTGTGAGTCTATTTCTGTTTTGTAAATAAGTTCATTTGTATCATTTTTTTTAGATTCCACATATAAGGTTTATCATACGATATTTGTCTTTCTCTATCTGACTTACTTTACTTAGTATGATAATCTCTTGGTCCAACCTTGTTGCTGCAAAGTTCCCTCTTCGGAAGCGAGCAAAAGAACGTGCGAGCCGCCGCCTAGGACCAAGTTCTTGCCCTCTGGGCAGAAATGTAACCACTCCCCGGAGCTGGCTTCTCAAAGAGCTATAGAAATGCTAAACAGTAACAGATCTAGAGGCAGAAAACAATGTGGCACTAATTGTTCCGTTTCCTCCGCTTTCCTAGCAGGGGAGGCTGGCCCCGGCTGCTCCAGCCATCCCACCGCGCCGCGCGCTTCTTTCTCAACTCAAGTATCCCGAGGACTGGGAAGGTGAAGGGGAGAGGCGCCCGAGGAGCAAAGATGCTCCCCACCCTCCGATCCCGGCAGACCTGCAAATAATGCCCAGGGACCAGAGGAAGGCTCCCATTGGCCAGAGGGCGGGTGACGGCAGGGGGGCGGAGTTTCCCGGGGCAGGGGGCGGGGGAGTATAAGGGATGGGGGCGTGCGCGCACCGTGTCAGTTTCGAAGTCCCTGGCTTCTGCCCTCTGCTCCCAAGCAACTGGATCGCGCCTCGGGCTAAGGCTTTTCCCTCCTCTGCCCACCGGGCGCCTCCACCCGGCCCTGCGGCGCCCCGCAGCTCCCCGCCCCCCCACCAGCCCCGGGGCCCTTCCTGCCTTTCCTCCGCGGTGCTTTGATCCGGGGGCCTTTCTGTTTGTTTTCTCTTCTTTCCTCTTTGTTGCTCTAAAACCCACCTCGCCGAAGCCCCCCCGCTGCGGAGGGAGTTCGACTTGCAAAGGAAGGCGGCTGCCGCGCACCGCATCCGCCCCTCCTGCGACCCCGCCAGCCGGCGCGCCCACCCCGCCTGCCAGACCCGCCGCCTGCGTTCGTTCGCCCGAGGAAGCCAGCCGAGAGTTCATTGATGCACCCATTCCAGTGGTGTAACGGTGAGTCCCGGGCCGGGAGGGCGAGGGGCGCGGAGCCGGCCGGAGACGCGGAGAGCGGGGCGCCAGGCTTCACAGCCGAGGGCTCGTTCTCCCTCTCGAGCCAAGTTTTTCCTGAAACGGGACCGGCGAGGAGGCGTCCTGGCGCCCGACTCTGCTCTACACACCGCGGAATTTGGGGGAAAAAAAAAAAAATTCAGGTTTAACTCCAGGGCTGGGAAGGATCTCTTGAGCGGGCGGCGGGCGGGCGGGGGGGGGGGCGTGGGAGCCGAGGGGTTCCCGGCCTTTGTGTGGCGGCTTCGCACTCCTACCCCCTTCCCTTGCCTTTGTGCGCTCAAACTCTGTTCTTTGTTGTGGTTGTCGGAGGAGAATTAAATCCGCGCTCGGGCTCGGATCTCCTAGAGGGAGCTCAAGTTCCTGGCCTGAAACTTTTCAGGCTATTTTAAATATGTATACAGTGCGGCGTGCGGGGCGGCGCGCCGGGACGGCTTCCTCTGCGCCTTTGTTGGCTTCGCACCGGCGGCGGAGGGGGCTTTGTGACGGTGGAAGACGCCGCACTAATGAGCGTGGCTTTTTATTGGATTGATAAAGCCTTGCAGAGTTTTCGGCGCCCGGCTACCCTTGAGAGCAGGGCTTGCCTGGAGAGCTGTGCTCAACGAGCCCCAAGGCCAGACCACAGTACTAGCTCCTGTGCCTCGGCGGTGGCCGCGCCTCCAGACCCGATCACCCCTCCCACCCCGGCCTGGGTGATGCTAAATTCATCCCACCTGAGGCTTTTAGCGGTTCAGGTGATGCATAGAGGTTGGGCTTGGGTCTGGTTCCTCGCCCAGGCTACCTGAAGAGAGGGCCCTTCTGGGCGGGTCAGTTCAAAACTTTGGCTCCTAATACCCTCCAGTGGCCCTAGGATCTTGACTGCGTTGTTCTAAAGCTTGGAGAGTTTCTGGTGAAAGCGGGGAGCGCGGCGGAGGCACTTCTGGTGAAAGGGGGAAGGGGACCGGCCTTATCTCTCAGTAGGGTAGGCTGGCTAGTTAGGGGGGAGAAAAATCCATTCTTGAGAGCAGACTCTTGCCAGATCTTGCATTAATTATTTCAAGAGGCTTTTGTTTTAAGGCAGGGTTTGGGCAGCATGTGTATAAGAGGGCCCCCATCCCCCTCTTCCTCTTGCTGGTAGGATCTAATTTCCTGAAAATGAACCCAGCTGTGTGTGTGATAGGCAGCATTGCTGGAGTGGGGACGAGGGGGTGGGGTGAGGAAGGACGGTGCATCCCAGCATCTGGGAAAGATTCCTGTTGGCTGGGAAGGAGAAGCTTTCCCAGATCCACTGGTCTTTCTTGGCCAGCGCTTCTCTTGACGTCACTACAGCTCCCGGCCCGCTGCTCAGATATGAAACATTCTGATGTCAAGGCTTTCATAGGTCGGGGGAAACAATGGAACAGACTTAAGGAGAAGAACCAAGGTGGCTGTCACTAACACTAGCCTTTCTTCTGGGCAGCCCCCTTTCCTGTGAGGGTTTAGACCAGCAGAGGACTTGCTGCTTTACCTTTTCACTTCTTTTTTTAAAATTTATTTAATTTTTATTGAAGTATAGTTGATTTACAATGTTGTGTTTCTTTTCACTTCTTTTTTTTCAATTTTTTTTTTTTTACTGAAGTGTAGCTGATTTACAATGTTGTGTCCATGTCTGCTGTGACTCAGTTATTACACATATAGACATTCTTTTTAAATATTCTTTGCCATTACGGTTTATCACAGGATACTGAATATAGTTCCCTGTTCTTGTCACTTCTTTCTTTTTTTAAATTAATTTATTTATTTTTGGCTGCATTGGTTCTTCGTTGCTGCGTGAAGGCTATTTCTAGTTGCGGTGCCCGGCCTTCTCATTGCGGTGGCTTCTCTTGTTGCAGAGCACGGGCTCTAAGCACGCGGGCTCTACAGCGCAGGCTCAGTAGTTGTGGCTCACAGGCTCTAGAGCGCAGGCTCAGTAGTTGTGGTTCACGGGCTTAGTTGCTCCACGACATGTGGGATCTTCTGGGAGCAGGGCTCAAACCCGTGTCCCCTGCACTGGCAGGCGGATTCTTAACCACTGCGCCACCAGGGAAGTCTCTCTTGTCACTTCTTAAAGTGACAGAGAGATGACTGTTCTGACTCCAGTGAAGAAGCAATCCTTCTCCCCACAACTTGGTGAAAAATATCTAAAACCCCTCTTTCCTGGGGTTGGTATTCTGTCCTTATAAGTTTAGAGGGAAAACTACTCCACTGTCAGGTTTTAGCCCAAGGTATACTTTTCTCACTTCTTTTAAATCAGAATGCAAGCAAATGGACCATCTCTTCTCAGCTATGAAGCTCTTCTCACCCATACTTCCTTATCACGGAAAGTCCCAAACTCACTGACTCAATCCTGGAGCCCCAGGGGAAGCTTCTCTCGGCAAGATAACATGGTCAAGATAAACTGATAAAGTGCTGAGGCCAGAGTGCCTCCAGAGTGAATACATGTAAACCCTCTGCATTCGCTATGGCCATTGCTGTGCAAGTTCCCAGAACAGGGAACCCAGTGAAGTTCTTTGGGACCCTAAACATGCCAGGATCCAGCTCATAAAATGTGCGTGGAGAGCAAAGGTAGGTTGAGGGTTAGACCCTCTTATAGCATCAACAATTGATGAGACAGGTATTAGGGAGATGTGCCTGGTGGGGAAGAAAGCCTCTTGGCCTTGAGGACAGAGTTCCATGGAGGAGAAGCTCAAAGGCCCTTTTCCAGAGTAGATGGAAAATTGTCCCTCCCTGACCAGTCCACCATGATGTCTTCATGGAAAATTGATCTCTTTTGGCCCACAGAGATCAAATATTTAAGTGGAGGGCGAAGGGGTGTTGAAAACGGCTCAGAAGCAAGGGCTGAACAAAGTTTAGTAGCTAATTAACTTTTTTCCAACTTTAACCAAAAAGTCTTTCAGGATAAGAACTACTTTTACTTTTTGTTTCCCCACAGTGTCTAGGTCAGTGTATAAATCAAGCCAGCAGCAGTACTTGTTGGTTGACTGGTCATCTGTTAGCTGAGGCAGTTTCTGGGCAATTTTCCCAAACTTCAGTCTCCTTACTTTGAAGTGGGAGCTTTTGCCAAGATGACCAGATCGTCTTGAGAAAAATCAGGAGTTATTTATCTGTTAACCAGTTATTGAAAACAAGCCAAACACGAGGGTAGGCACTGGAGAATGTACAGAAGTCCATGTTGCTGTCCTCAGACCTAGGAGCACTCAGGCTTGTTCAAGAACTCCTCATCTCTGATCTCAGGATTGTATGTAATCACACCTCTACTATGGCCTCACTTTGTATGGTGAAAACCTTTGTGTCTGTCTTCTTCCCTAGATGATAAAATCATCTTGTCTTTCTTCTTTGCTTTTTTGTCTTCAATGTCTGTTGTGGTACTTGTCATGTAATCACTGCTTAATGCCTGTTCGAGTTAAATGAAGTTGATTCTAGGAACAGGGGGGCAACATAAGACAGTTAACGGAGTGTGCCAGAGCCAGAACACGTGATACAGGCTGTGAGCACTGTAGATTTCGGGGTGGGGAGTCCCTGGAATATCACAAAGACCAGGTTTGGGGGACTTTGGGGAAGGAGAGGGAGTTTCAGGCAGAGAAAGCTTCATGAACAAAGGTGTGGAGGCAGGTAAAGACAGAGATGGGCAAGAATTAGAGAGGAGGCTGGCCCACCTGGGGTGATGCTGGAGGATAGAGTCAGGGAGGTAAAGAGGGGACCCAACGCACACGTGTTTAGGAGGACTTGAAGCCAGTCATGAGTTTGGGAAATACATGCTAGAAACCAAGTGGAAGGAAATGTCAGACATGTGGGCTAAATTAGAGGAGGGACTAGACATCAATGAATAGGCACTTGGAGTAGAATTGGGCTCCAAGTCTGTCTGGAATAGAGACTTGGCAGTACAGTTGGCACACAATCTGAAAGAGGTTTGGAAGGAGGTTCATTATATCGATCACTAGATTGATCTCAGAGATGAAGAGGGCTAAGATGTATGAGGTCAGAGATGACTGCAGTCTTTCAAGCCAGTCTTCCGCTGAGTCGGGGTTGCTTCGCTAATTACGGTGTAGGATTCCAAAGTGTTTTAATGGTGATCTGGCTCCTAACCGCGATGTCAGGAAAGTACTTAAAACCCACATTGAGGGCTTGAGTCTAAAAGAGGTTCACCCACCCCGCACACCTCGCAGGATCTCAGTTCCTTGACCAGGTATTGAACCCGCGCCCTCGGCAGGCAGTGAAAGCATGGAGTCCTAACCACTGAACCACCAGGGAATTCCCCAGAGGGCTTTGAAGCCTGGCCTTCTTAGCTGTTTGACTGTAGACACATTGTTTAATGATGATTGAGTCTTTTTTCCCCATGGCTGGGTGGGGAGTAACATTTCACAGTGGCCTTATTACAAATGTTAAGTTATAGCTTGAGAATGTGCTTGGGTGATAGCAGGTGTATGGTAAAGTCTAGCCTTCTTGTCCCAGCACTTTCTGAAATCCAAGAGTTTGAGGCTTACCTTTCAGATAATTGATATTTTTTGCCTGCAAACAGGAAAAAACACTCAACTGGCTTGTGGTCAAATCTTATCGTTTTTTTTTTTTCTTTATAAACATGATAGAAAATTTACTAATTCTCAGAACCAGTAGTCCCAAGATAGTGGCTCTAGGATTGCTTAATCCAGCAACTCAACTGACAACATCTTTCTTCTTTCCTTGTCCTCTCTGCCACCAGCTTGATATTGAACTTCTCTCTTTCCAGCTATAACTTGGCTGCCGTCCTTCCAGGTGCTTTGGGGAGATGTGACCCCCCGCCTCCCCACTAAAAAAAAAAAGAAAATCTTGTCTTTTCCAACAGGCCTGCTCTTTGTTTCTTCAGCCAGAACCCTGTCACATACCTACCCCAGAGCCAAACCCCTGGCAAGGGCAAGGTGATTACCACCTTTGGACCAATCAGGATTTACCCCTGAGTCATGTGAGAAAGGGAAGCATCCAGTGGCCACCAGTGCTTCCCAAGCTGAAGGGACCTTGTTAAACTGTAATAGATTCTGATTCATTGCAGTGGGGGTGGGCCCGAGAGTCTGCATTTCTGATGAGCTCTGGCGATGCCACTGCCATTAGGGGACTGCATGGCAAGGCTTTGAGTAGAAAGGGGGAAGGTGGCCAGTAAAAGTTAGCTGTAGCTCCCTGCCCTCACCCCCTCTGCCCCTTTCTGGAATGCTGGCCCAGCCTCAGAGTGAGCAATTTCTATTCTGGTCCTAGTGCAGTTTGGCTTCTGGAGCAGGTAGCTTAATAATGACAAATGACCTTTGCAACTGCACTTTGCAATTTACAAAGTGTAGCAATTTACAAAGTGTATTTCTTACACCACGGTTTTCGGTCCTCTAGGCACATTGCTTGTTTTCCTGTGACAAAGTGGAGCTTAGCGAGGTAATTTCCTAAAGGTCACATAGCTAGGGAGAGGTGGGATTGGAGCCCAAGTGTACCTTTCCTCACCTAACGCTCTTCATTTTGCTACTGCACTATATAGGCTTCACCCTGATGGAAGTGAGTTTTCCATTTTCTGCCCATTGCCTGAATCCTTGATCCCCTAGGTGGGGATGCTGGTTTAAGTACCGTGTGTATGATCCCATTTCATAGATTGGTTAAATAATTTACCAAAGATCATGTAGCTAGTAAGTGTTGGAACTAGGGTACAGATATAAGCCCGTGGAATGTAAATTGGTGCAGCCACTACGGAAAACAGTATGGAGGTTCCTTAAAAAACTAAAAATGGCCATATGATCCAGCAATCCCACTCCTGGACATATATCTGGAGAAAACTCTAATTCGAAAAGATACACGCACCCTAATGTTCACAGCAGCAGTACTTACAATAGCCAAGGCATGGAAGCAACCCAAGTGTCCATCCACAGATGAATGGATAAAGAAGATGTGGTATATATACATAATGGAATATCGCTCAGCCATAAAAAGAATGAAATAACACTATTTGCAGCAACATGGATGGACCTAGAGATTATCATACTAAGTGAAGTAAGTCAGAGAAAGACAAATATCATATGATATCACCTGTATGGAATCTAAAATATGATACAAGTGAACTTATTTACAAAACAGAAACAGACTCACAGACATAGAAAAGAAACTTATGGTTACCAAAGGGGAAAGGGAATCAGGGAAGGGTAAATTAGGAGTTTGGGATTAACAGATACAAACTACTGTATATAAAATAGATAAACAACAAGCACCTACTGTATAGCACAGGGAACTATATTCAATATTCTGTAATAAACCATCACGGAAAAGAATATGAAAAAGAATATATATATATGTATATGTATAACCGAATCACTTTGCTGTACACCAGCAACTAACACAACATTGTAAATCAACTATACTCCAATTAAAAAAAAAAAAAAAAAGTAAGCCCCCGAGTCAGAGGTTTGCCATTTCTCCCTGCATCCTTGCTCACACAAGAGTGGCCCCAACGGTACATTTCCCGCTATCGTAGTACTTTCCCTCCCCGTTCTTTGCAGGGTGTTTCTGCGGCCTGGGACTGGTGAGCACCAACAAGTCCTGCTCGATGCCACCCATCAGTTTCCAAGACCTTCCCCTCAACATCTACATGGTCATCTTCGGCACCGGCATCTTCGTCTTCATGCTTAGCCTCATCTTCTGCTGCTATTTTATCAGGTGGGTGGCTTGCTGGCTGACCTGGGGTTGGGGGAGTCTAGGAGGCGGCGGCCGTGGGTAGGGTGAGCTGAGTGAGGCTCCAGTCACAGAGTCACCAGCCTCCAGCCGGGGCCGCTGCTTTGAGGACAGGACTTAGTCCTGCCCTTGGCTGGGCCCCTGAGGCCTGGTGTTTCTATTTACATCAGCCTGTCATGTTGTTGGAGAGAATATAAGGTCAGCCTGGGTCAGGCTGCATTCCCACCCTTTGGCCAGTTATTCTCAGGTTGCCTAGAATGACTGTCCAAGTAATATCATCAGTGGTCCCTAGCTGTCTCTCTCCGCCCATTCACACTCTCTGGATGGCCAGGGATGGGAGGCCTCATGACACCAATGTCATGATCCTCTGCCCTCCTGGGAAATCCTGCTGTCATCCCTCCAGAGGCTAATATTAGCAAGCTGGTGTCTGCAGAGCTGCTTATTTGTTCTGCCTTGTAAGCTCTTATGTTTGAGAGAGAAAAAACTGAAAACCATCACTCTTTGAGCGTGGCAGTGCTAGCCAAGCTCCAGGAACTGTTTTCTTCGCTTGCAGACAAGGGAACTGGTGGCTGTTTTCTATCAAAAATGTGGGGCAGGGGAAAAAAAAAAAAAAAAAAAAATGTGGGGCATGCCTGGTATTCAGAGTGGAAAATACAGTAGTGTTTCTGACTAGGGTGCCCTATTGGTATTAACAATTCCTCATTGTATGGGACTGTCTTGTGCTTTGGGGAACACTGGACACCCCTGACCATTCGAGTGTGCTAATGGTCCTGAGAGCCATTGTGATAACCAAGCTACACAACCCCCCATACACAAACACATGATCACCCAACGCCTGGGTAGACGGATGTCAGCTGGGGTCTAGGCTGGTGTCTGATCAGATCACCTAAGAAGATTAAATTAAGATGAAGGAAAAAGGAGTTCCTGTTCCCCACTGAGATGTCCCAGTGGGTTTGAGTGCTTCACCTGGCAGGAGGCTAGAGGGAAAGTAGAAACTTGTCCGGATTCCTGGGCTGGAGGAGCTCCCTCTTAAGAAGGGGAGGTGCCCGTGGGCCCTGCTCTCTCGTGCTCCCCGTCCACTACCTTGGGCTCCTTCTTTCTCAGGACTTTAAAAAGCCCCCAGGACTGTAATTTTCCACTTACAAGTCTTTGCAGAAGAGGTAGAGTCTAAAATTTGCATCTAATTAGTAAGTGAGGGTAGATTTCCCGTATCTCACCACCTCTCCCCTTTCCCCAAGTCTAAGTTTTCTTCTGCAAACTCTTTCGTCTTCCTGACCACCAACCACTGCGCTCTCCCCATATGAAGCAATTTATGCAACTCCCCAGAGACGGAAGATGGAGACATAGCAAAGATTTTTGTGTGACGCTGGCAGGAGGCTGTAAAACCAACTCTGTTTGGCCCCTGCACACACACACAGAGGCACACCCATGCCAGGCTGCAAACGTGGTCAAGAGAAGAAAATGTACAAAATTACTCTGAGCCAGTGTGTGGGTGACCGGGCTTCATTTCCTGACGCTGCCACTAATAGGTGTGATCTTAGGGTTTTAGCTCCTCTTTACCAGGTACCTTCTGTGTGCCAGGCATCATGGTCAGCATTTTGTAAAACATTTGGCTTACTTAGTCCTCAGAACTTGCCTCCGGTTTCGGTATCAGCCTGCTTCTGCTTCATAAATGAGGAAATGCATGCTCAGACGGTAAAAGATCTGCCGAAGGTCCTATATCCAGGAAGATGGAGAGGTGAGCTAGTCTGATGACAATTAGGGAGAGCCTTTCAGATTCTAGATGTTGGTCTTCTCTGATTCCTCTTCCTTGAATGGGAACAGCTGTGGCATCCATGGCCACCCCCTTGCAGCTAGAGATCGTGGTCCTGCAGAAGGACGGGCTGGGAGCTCTGGGTATGGCTGATTTATTTTTTGTTTGGCTGGAGTTAAAGAACAGAGCTGCAACCACACCATACCAGAAGCTTTCCCCACTGCGGGGCTGCTCGGCGCCACCTGTTCCTCCTGCAGTAATCTTCCCCTTTGCCACCCTGCCCTCTGTCCTACAGCCTGCCCGAAGCCAGTTTGACCCTGGCTTGCTGGCATGTGGCAGCCTGGGAGTGTCTATATATAGAAAGACACACAAGCACAGAAGCCACTTCCTCTCCCTGCTTCTCGGTTTCCTCCTCAGCCAAAATAGGCCCGTGACCCCCCTCCTGACCTGGTGAGCTCATCGGCCAAGGCCAGCCTGCTCCCCCTCTCTCTGTCTCCCTGACTCCCACCCCCCGACCGCAGGAGCCTGATCTCTGCCCTACACAGGATGGAGGGGCCCGTGAAGTACAACTGGGCAGGAAAGGAACCATTATTTTCAGGACCTGGCTGCATTGTTTGTTGCAAAAGGGAAAAGCTGGGGAGAGCCCACTGGCAGCGGCTAGAAATGGTCTCATTGAATTCAGGGTATTTTTAGTTGCTTTGCTCACCCAACAGCTGAGAAGGCCACCTGTCCAGAGTTGTTGGCACTCCATCCCCTGCTGGGATGGCCCAGGATCTCTGCTTTTTGCTTTGTTTCCCTTGCAACCCTTTTGGCCCCATTTCATCACAATCTATACCTTCCTGATATAGAAATCTACATGCAGAGTGAATATAGAACGTGGCTCTGAAGCGCTTGACTGTTCCGAGAGATAGTCTTAGGCTCTAAGGGTCAGGCTTTTGGAGGATCCTCAGGTGAGACCATTAAAGGGAGCCAGGCAGATGGAAGGGCCGAGGGTGGAGAGGGTGAGGGCACCTCAGGCACCCTACGACACAGCAAGCAGAAAGGCCCTGCACGTACTCTGTAAGTGTAGCCATGTTGCAGGTGAGGCAAGCGAGGCTCAAGAGACGGACAACACCCCGTTCTGAGTCAGGAAGCAGACTCCTCACCACTTCCTTATTTACTCTGTACATACCTGCTAACAGCAACAGCGTCTCCCTCAGAAGGCAGCTGTGAGCACCCCGGCGATGAGATCACTTTCTTTCTTCCCCAGATTAACCCAATATCAGGCAGGTCGCACTTGATCATTTAAGCTTTGGGTACATCCTTCCCCTCCCCTCTCATTTGGAAGTGGGGACACGGTGTATATATGAAAGTACAAAGGTAAGGGTGGAACGGTGCAAGCCCTGGTTAGGCCCTTACCCCAACCCTCCAATGACCAGAAACTGTCCGATGCCACCCTCAGACCAAGGCAGGGGGAGACCTGCCCCACCTGTCCGCTGACCTCCTGTTAGGAGCCATGGAGGTGGCGGCAGCCCCATCTTAATCTGTCCCCCGGCTGTGCATCAGGCACGGCTCTTCCAGACCTTCTGCAACCCCTCCGCTCTGGTTCCAGCATCTCGGTGTTGCTCTTGGGGCATCTTACCTCGCTCCCTTCGACTGAGGCTCGTGATTGGAGATTCTCTTCCTCTAACTCAGGTCAGCAATCTTTTTCTGCAAGAGGCCAGATATTATAGGTTTTGCGGGTCATATGATCTCTTTCTGAACCACCCAGCCCTACTGTGCAGAAGCAGCCATAGACAGTACATAAGCTATTGGGTTGGCCAAAAAAAGATCGTTCGGATTTTTCCGTAAGATGTTGTGGAAACCCCCGAGTGAACTTTTGGGCCAAGCCAATATAACGTGGCTCTGCCTCAGTAAAATTTTATAGGCATTGAACTTGAGTTTCATATAATTTTAACATGGCATGAAATATTCTTTTGATTCCTGCTTTCAGCCATTTAAGAATAAGTACCGTTCTTAGCTTCTAGGCCCTATGAAACAAGCAGTCAGCTGGATTTGGCTCTCAGGAGGCCGTGGTTTGCTACCCCATCCTACCTAACCTGGTGGTTTTCTGATGTTTCCTTCCAATAACGCAGCTCTTTGGTAGAAATGATCAGTGGGAGAGAAAGCCCCATCTAGTTCCCAAGTACGGGAGGCCATAGAGCTCCCTGCGTAACTGAGAAGGTTTCCCTCAATGAAAATAAAACAGGAAAAAAAAAATTATGATCAGTGTGTTATCATGGTCCCAGCCATCTGCATAGTAAGCCATTCAGAGTCGGAGGCTTGTTGATGAAAGGGCGTTTCCCCAAAACCGTCTCACATTCTCAGGACCGTGGTATGTGCCACCTCATTGGTGAAGCAGGCCACAGCGTGTGTTGAAGAGCTCGGCCTCTGTCATCAGATCGACTTTGATTCAAACCCAGACTCTGCTGCCAGCCAGCTCTGGCATTTGGGCAAGTTACTTAACTTCTTTGGACGCCGTGTTCCTCATCTGCAAAAAGGGACGTCTGTCCCTCTGGAAGTTGTTTGGAATTGGTGCAGACATCAGGCGTAGCAAATCCTCCATCGCCGTTATGCTCCTGCCATTAGTAACGGCGTGTTCTGGCCATTGTGTTTTGGCCACTGAGAGTCCGGTTGAATGCGGGCCACCAGCTTGAAACAAAAAGAGGAAAACAAAGAAGGGATTGCCTGTGTTGGCCTGGCGCTGTGAAGTGGGGCAGGCGTGTGCTCTGGTTCCAGAATACTTGCGTTCTCTGAGTGGAAAATTCCCCAGGCTCAACAGACTTTATCCTGCTGCCCTGGCTTGGTGGAAATGGCCCTCTTAAGAATATCTAACTTCTGGGAATTCCCTCGTGGTCCAGTGATTAGGACGCCGTGCTTTCACTGACGAGGGTGTGGGTTCAGTCCCTGGTCAGGGAACTGAGATCCTGCAAGCTGCGTGGCATGGCCAAAAAAAAAAAAAACCTAACTTCCATACAGTCAGCAGGCAGATGGTTGATCTGTATATTTGGGGAGCCTGAAGGAAGTGACCTACCAGAGACAGCAGGGAGGGTGAATGAACTATGGGTTGGCCAAAAAGTTCGTTCGGTTTTTCATAGCACCGTACGGAAAAACCCGAACGAACTTTTTGGCCAACTCAGGATTAGGGTGCTCTGCAGAGACGCCCCCAGTCTCGGGGAGCTGGCAGTGAGTTTTGAGGCAGTTGAACCTGAGGAAGAGTCTTGAGTCCTTCACCCACTCTGGTGACCTGCAGAAGGTCCCGTGCATACTCCATGTGTCTATGGGAAGCACACCTCCCCACCCCCAGAAGGACGCCCCAAGCAGCTGGCCGGCCTCTCCTGCTCTGAATGGCTGTTTGTGCAAAGACATAATGACCTCTTCTCTCCCCTCTTTCTTGCTTCCCCAGCAAACTCCGGAACCAGGCACAGAGCGAACGATACGGATATAAAGAGGTAAATAAAGTTTATGTGTTGCCCCGAGACTTTATCCACTATTAGCCCTGCTTGGGGAGGGGGTGCGGGGAGAGAGCAGGTTTAAGCTGGCCTGGGCTCCCCCTTGGCCTCACCTCTGGCCCCCTCTGAGGCTAACTCCTTTCCCCGTCCTCAAGTCTGGCTGGGCCCAGGTAGGGCCCAAAGCCCTCCTCCTTCGCGGGAGGGTCACGGGGGCACTCCTGTGCGGGGCCAAAGGCTCACTGCCGTCCTTGGCGGCTCATACCACCTGGCCCCTGTGTTTGGTTGCTCCTGATACCAGGCCTCCACATTTTTCCCCAGGTGGTGCTTAAAGGTGATGCCAAGAAGTTACAGTTATACGGGGTGAGTGCATTGGGACAGGTCGCGGGAGTGCCCAGCGGGTAAGGCAAACCTTCTCCGGCAATCTCAGCCTGACCTTTTCAGGAACCTTTTTAGTCCCTGCCTTCCTATTTCCTTGGGCCAAATAAAACTCATCCCAGGAGGTGATCAATATGCAGAATCCGTTATGTCTGGAACTGAACCAGCGCAGGCAGAAAACCAAAGGATCACAAAAGGGTTTGGATACATGGTGTGACCCATGGCCCCAGGAAGCCCACTAGGGATAATCTTAATGGGGAAGACGGTAAGACCACTCCATGCCAGATTTCAGTAACTTTCCCCTGCTCAGAACCCAGGTCTTGGTCTGAAAGAGGTTACCTTTGTGTATGCTCTGTCCTAGTGACTGGATCTGATGCGTGTGTCCAGCTCTGAGGTTCTTCCCTGTTTCCCTCCATTCCGCTCCCCTCCCGCATCACGCCCACTCCGTGGGGCCCCTCAACTCTGACTCGTTTAGGACTACACCATTTCCTGTTGCTTTCCCACCTATGCCTTTGGGGTCACCTAACTCATTTCCCAAGACTTCCTTCCATAACCATGGACACTCCTGCAGAGAGCGTGTGTGTGGTTGTCTGAGAGGGGAGGATCACAGGTCTCACTACACGCAGACTCTGCCTGGACATGGCCTCATTTCACCCCTCTTTTTGGGGTCCACTGTCATGATGTCCACAAGTTCCAATGTTTCTTTAGCTCTCCTCCAGAAGAGTAATTCAGCTGGGATTGAAGGGGTTATAATATATTGGGATGTAAGGCTGGATTTAAAGAATGTAAACCATACACCAGACCTCCCTCCTTTAGTTATTGATAAGTGCCCCCTCACCAAAGGTCCTAGGCTAGAAAGGCTTAAAAATCATAACTACTCAGCCATAAAAAAAGAATGAAATAATGCTCTTTACAGCAACGTGGGTGGACCTAGAGATTACCCTCCTAAATGAGGTAAGTCAGAAAGAGAAAGAGAAACACCATATGATATCACTCATATGTGGCATCTAAAGTATGACACAAATGAACCTATCTACAAAACAAACAGACTTACAGACATAAAGAACAGACCTGTGCTTGCCAAGGGGAAGTGGGGGAGGGGAGGGACGGATTGGGAGCTTGGGATTAGCAGGTGCAAACTATGATATATAGAATGGATATAAACAACAAGGTCCTATTGTATAGCACAGGGAACTATTATATTACATAATATTATTTATATAATATAATATAGTTATATTCAACTATTATATTCAATATCCTATAATAAACCATAGTGGAAAAGAATATGAAAAAACATATACATGTATAACTGGGTCACTTTGCTGTACAGCAGAAATTAACACATTGTAATTCAACTATACTTCAGTTTAAAAAAAAAAAAAAAAGATTCCTCTATAACAGCACTGCCCAGTGGAAATCTGAGGGTAGAAAATGCTCTCTATCTGAGCATCCGGTGTGGGGACCACTTGCCACTTCCCAGCTGTTGAGCACTTGAAATGTGGCTAGTGGGACGGAGGAACTAAATGCTGAATCTCGTCTTATTTGGGTCGACTTAAATCTAACGCAGTCCCCGGTGGCTCACGGCTACCGCCCTGTCAGGGTGAGTTCTCTCTTGGGTGAGGATGAGGTGCTGGGTATTCAGGATGGAGGAGTGAGGCTCTCCCCCGTCTCCTCTCACGCGGCCCCTTTCTTCCCACAGCAGACCTGTGCAGTCTGTCTGGAGGACTTCAAGGGGAAGGCTGAGCTGGGTGTGCTCTCATGCCAACACGCCTTTCACCGCAAGTAAGTGTCCGCAGTGGGGATGTGTGTCCCGGGGTGGCTTTGAAAGAAATGAGCAGGGAGCCTCTTCCAGAGCCTCCAGTCACAACCCCTCCCATCTGCCCTTTGCCGGTGATGCCCTGCCTCCTGTCTGGACACCAAGCAAGCCAGGGGGCTGAGGATAGAGAGGTTCTTGTCCTGAGAAGCAGCTGGGCTCCATGAAAAGACAGCTGGAGCAGATTGGTATCTTCTTAGGGAAAAACAGGTCGTCTCTTGCCCGCAGGTGTCTGGTGAAGTGGCTGGAAGTACGCTGTGTCTGCCCCATGTGTAACAAGCCCATTGCTGGTCCCTCAGAGGCCACCCAGAGCATCGGGATCCTATTGGATGAGCTGGTGTGAGTGCTGCCTCCATACCAAGGCCTGGAGAGAGAAGACCTCTAGCCTCACGGGTGCCTGGTCCTTCCGCGAAGCCGCAGTGAACAAGACTGGTGGGTGGTGATGGGCATGCTCACCTGGAGGGATGGGGGTGCAGGGCTGGTCTTCCAGCCTCAGGGTGAGACTAGACGTGCCCACCTCTCTGCTTCCTGAAGCCTGCTTCCCTGCTACTCAGTTCTGATGGACTTGCCCATCAGGACCACTGTATCCTGGTACTGGACTATCTGCCTGCCTTGTCCCTGCTCTGGGAAAAGAAATCCATTCCTATTTGGCCAAGAACTTGGAGCACACCCCCTTGAGGGTTCCCCTGAGGAGGACAAGCTGCCCTGACCTAAAAGAAGGGATGAGATGGGCTCTGCCCCACCTGTGACCTCCCTGCCCCCTCCCCACTCCTTCCAGAGGAAGGTTAGAAGGGAAGGAAGGAAAGATGGAGGAACCAAGTGCCTCCAGTGGAAGCGAGGGAGGCTCTGTAGGAAATGGGGAGAGCAGGGATAAACAGAAGAAAAGTCAATGTTTACATGGGACCTATGGAAACAAAGGCTGGCCGGCCGGCCTGCTGACTACAGGGCGGGTGGGGGGCAGCCCCCTCCCCCTCCTAGATCTGAGGTGCTATCCGTTCACTGTTCCTCGGTTGATCTCAGAGCTTCCTATTCCGTGCTGGGGTTTGAGTATCCGCCGCCCCAGAGGAAGGGCTTGGTCTACACCCAAATGGATTCCCAGGGGTTTTTTTCTAAAGGAGCAAAAAGGGGGCCTGGGGATGGGGGTGTCTGGATATTAAGGTCGTGGTGGACACCCTCTTCCCCTTTGTAAATAGTATTTTTATACTTCATCCTTACCATCTCAGGCTTTATACATGGAATCCTCCAAATGGAAGGGGTAGGGGTTTTCTGTTCCTCCCCCGAGTGGGTGAGGGTGGGAAAAAGGTATGTATTTAAAGCAAATTAAATTTAATAACAAGTTTCTCTAACCTTTTGCCTGTGGTTGTGGCTTGTGTCCGTTGGCCCTTTTCTGCCAACAGAGGGAACAAAGTTCTCAAACTGCCCTCTACTCACTTTCCCATGCTCAGAGCAGACATACATGTGCACAAAGGTTCCTGATCCTTGACAAGAAGAATTCGTATTAATTATTACCTGTTCAGCATAGGTTAGGACTACCATCAGTATGCTTGAAGACCTGACTGAGCCAGGCTCATTCACATGATTTCTAGAATATTTTTAAAGAAAGCTGATGTATGGCACCACAGCATTCCAGCTACCAAGACTTGTCATTCCTAGAGTTCTCCTTGTAATTCAAGCCACTGAGCTCTTAACACAGGAAAGGTCCACATTGCTACCATGGAGGCTTGATTTCTTTCTCTGATTAGACTTTTTTTCTTACCCACTAGCTGACAATCACTGGCTCATCCTACCCTGTGACCTGCATCTAGAAGTACTGTTTAACTTTTTATGCTTCCAGCTGCACTCAGATCTGGCACCCGTGCCCCCCAACTGTGCTCTGTCAACGTCTTAAAGGGGTGCTGAGTTGATGGTGGGTTTGCAAAATGGATGGAGAGAGCCAGGAACAATTTTCGTGGCCATCACAAGCAGGGAGCAGCTGGGTCGTGGTTGGCCCCTGCTCAGTGGAACAGGGCAGGGCCAATGGTCCTACCAGCATCTCTCTTTTTTTTTCCTCATACTTCCAAGAATTTATTTTCTTTTTTAAAAAGTCTTTTGAGACAATATCTCAGAAGTAGAACGCATTATTGTTTGTCTTTAACAGAAAAAAAAAAAAAATCAATGCTGCAGTAAAACAGAACACAAACTCATGTGTTTCCCCAACTATGCTGCTCAGGAAGGCACCTTCCACTTCCCAGCATGTCTTGAGCAAAGTCTAGCGTAGTGGTGGGTCACAGACACACAAGAGATGCCTATGCTTCCAGAGGAGCCAGACCTACAGGTTAGGTATGATGCCCTCCCAGCCCTGCAGTTGAGCCATGGAGCCTCTCGGCACAGTTGGTGCTCGTGGCAGGGCAGACCCGAGACGCCACTTGGGCATCTGACGGTCCTGGTGGAGTTGTCGCTGCCTGTCTTGGTGGCGTCCTTTGCCCCACGGTGCGCCTGTTCTTGCCACCTCTTCACACGCTGAGAAGTAACTGCTGCCCCTTAGAGCCTCTACCCCCTGCTCGTTGCTGCCAACCCTGCAGGGTTGGATCTCTTCACTGAGAAGCACCAGTTCCTCCTCTCCAGGTGGGCCTGCTTGCTTCAGTGCAGAGAATGCAATGCATTTCCCAAGCAAAACAAAGAGCCCTCCCTCTAGCTCCTGCCGCCGCCTCCTGGGGGATGCATCACGGGAATGAGGTGGGAAACAGGTGGTCTCCAGGTGGGCCTCAACCTCTCCAGCTCCTCCCTCACCGCTTCCCTTCATCTCAAGGAAAACTCATCGGTGTTGGCGTATTCCGAGTAAAATGTTGGTGCCAGAATGTCTGCGTTGCAAATTTGAATAGCACTGTCCTGACGTCAAAACGATGGTAAGAATGCCTTGTGTTACCTCTGAGGCTTCAACACAGCTTGGTAGGATGGTGTTACAGCACACAGAGACAGGAACACTGGGTATTTTTTGGCTGATCAGGTGGAATTTGATCACTAGCTGATCACAAGTTAAATAGTCACAAGTCCCAATTTTATAGTCATAAATGTGGTCTTGTTACTCAGTTCAGAGTTTCTAGAGCATCTGCTGCCTGGGCCAGGCACTGTGCCAGGTGCTGGAAGACAGGACAGCCCTTGCCTTGGGGAAGGGCATAAGCACACTAATTTGGGTGAGGAGCTCATATGGTAGAGAGACTCTTAGCTCAACTGGTGTGGAAGTGACAGCAGGGGTGCCTGCAAGGAAACATTACGAGAGCTGGAGCTTGAGAGAGTAACATGGAGAAAAAGACACAAGGATTAACCGCCGTGGGTGCCAGAGAGTGCAAAGAATTCATGTGAAGTGGGAGTGCGGAAGGGTTGGGGGTTAGAGAGTTCTGTGTAGTGCCAGGAACCTGGGACTTGACAGGGTGAGAATCCTAAAGTTTCTTTAAAACCTGCACGTCAGTTGGGAGCAAAGCCAACGATCTTATCCATGCACACAATATTCATGGGCAACTACTGTGCTTAGTACTATTCCCATTCCTGAAAAATTTAACTCTAGACATGTTTCAAAGGGTAAAAAACGGAAAGAAGCTGGGTGATAATCATACAGACCAGGATTCTGACTTCAATGAGCTTATATCTATGGCAAGCAAACACCATCAATCAATCAAAAGATAAGCACTTGCCTACCAAGTTCTTTCACAAAATACATTTTGCTTTCCTTTCCATGTATATCCCTCTGACTCTGGGATCAGGAAAAGAGTGTTGGAAAGCAAATAAATGGCTTCCTCATAATTACACAGACATAAGCATCAGAACCAAGGCACAAACTCCGATCGTGCAGATCTAAGCATCAGTGGCTTCCATGCCCCCCATAGCTCTGGCAGCAGATTGCTCGCTATGAAGATACTCAAAGCAGCAGGTGCTTTTAGTTCCTGGGCTGATGCAGTCGTGGAGGACGGGAAACCCAGGTAACTGTCAAAGGATTTGTGCTTTGCTATTATCCAGGATTACAGATTTTTTTAAACTCTGCAGTGGATTGCTTCTTTTAAAGAAATCTTATGTGGATCTACCATTGACAAAATGGTTAATTAAAGTGGGGTGAGAACTCAGCAGAATTTGAAAATCACTGACTTGGAGAGAATGGGGCAACTGATGTTGAAGAATTGTGCCCTCCCGTGCCCCGTTTCTCCCATCAGTTCTTCCATCCCCACTGGGGCTTTTCCCCCTTCTCACTAGGGCCTTTGATGCCCCCCCGCCAGTTGTGCCATGTTTTCCCCATAAGTCTAACCCATCCTCTGACTTCCATGCTACCACCCTCTTCTATCTCCCTGCACATCGGAATAACATCTGGAGTGCCCTCGACCTTATCACTCACAGGTGACTCTTCTGTTAAAGCTATGCACACAGATCCAGAGGGCCAGATGTGACCAAACTGGAGGCAAGAAGGACAAACTGATGACCAGTCATGCCAGCTTGTACAACAAAGCCATTCATGGGAAAAGAGACTAGCTGTTTACCATGCCCCAGGCCAACAACGGCATTGGATTCCTACCGATCCGAGTTTAAAAGCATCATGGGTATTTAGCTCCTTCCCTGATAAACTGGCAGACTCTGTGGACAGGGAGGACGTCACCGATGTCACCTTTGTGCTTTGTCATGGCCCTGGATCCTGTCTCCATGTGACAGTCTCAGCTGTAAACTAGGGCCTGTGCCCTGCAGACAAAGGGGAAGCTAACAGCACCAGGAAGCCCAAGAAAACGTGTTTGACGGCTTCTGACTGTTCACAATCTATCACCTCTCCACTGGTGCTGCAGCTCAGCACATTTTTCTTTCTCTTTTTTCTTGTTTCTTTTTTTTTTGGCCACACCTCTCGGCTTGCAGGATCTTAGTTCCCCGACCAGGGATCAAACCCCGGCTCTCAGCAGTGGAAGTGTGGAGTCCAAACCACTGGACCTCCAGGGAAGTCCCAGCACATTTTTCTTATCCATCCTCTCACTTCTCTCATTTTTTTTTTTTTTTTTTTTCGGTACGCGGGCCTCTCACTGTTGTGGCCTCTCCCGTTGCGGAGCACAGGCTCCGGACGCGCAGGCTCAGCGGCCATGG
>NC_041233.1:94325869-94348681 GCF_002837175.3 Physeter macrocephalus
GACCCTCCCGGATCGGGGCACGAACCCGCGTCCCCTGCATCGGCAGGCGGACTCTCAACCACTGCGCCACCAGGGAAGCCCTCTCCTTCCTTTTTCCTCCCTCTTGCTCTCTTTACCCTCTTTTGCTTCATCCCAGCCTATTCTCTGTTACGATGGAGAGCCCCAAAGCCATTGCAGAGTCCTCCTGACAGGCCATCATTGTCATGAATGGTTCAAAAGAAACACCAGTTCCAAAGGGTTTATACCCAAATGATTGTGTAAGCAACCCCAGGGACCACCTCTGAGTTTCTATACATTAAATATTATATATGTTCATTAAGTCTCAAGCAGGCGGCTGATATCCTCAAAGGCAGAAATAGAATCCATGGTGATGCTGATATATTAAGGACACGATGCAATCAATGTGAGAGAGGCTAAAAAATCCAAACCCCAAAGAAGGAAAAACCAGGTTTGCATCAGTGGGAGAAATGGATCTGGAAGCACAGTGGCTGTCAAGTTGGGCATAAGTCAGAAAAAAATCCAAACAAATCCAAAATGCAATAGTACGACTATACCCAGCCAGGGAGTCATCCTCCTGGCCTTCTGCAGTATTGAGCAGATCTCTAGGGGATTAGTTTGCTCAGATTTTATGTCTGTAAGAAAACAGAAGCTATAAAAAGTACCATGAGAAAGAAGCTGGAGTATTTTAAGTGTGGATGGATAAAGACCAAGGGGCAAGAACTTACTGGTGACCTTCAACATTATGCTGTAAGCATGCATCTCCATCACAAACTCAGACGTTCCAGAAATGTATAGTTTTCTTTAATTTGTCTTTGACCCTGAGTCACAGAGTTTCTCCCCATCTGCAGTGCTTGCCTTCCTCCCCAAATTATTCATGAGTCAGAGTCTTACACAGATCAACCCTCTCCCTCCATCCTTCTGAAAACACTATTTAACCATGGAGAGGTCCATTCGCTGGTCCCCAGAGACCCTGCCTCTATCACTGGTTTCATGCCCGGTTTGCAGTATGGGAAGCTTGCTGCGATGTCAAGGGCCCAGTTTGTCCATGTCCCACACAGCTGCCTCCACCGGCACCATCTCCCGGGTGCTACCTAGGAGTTAAGGTGCAGATTCCCACTAACCTTGGGACCGGCCACCTTTTTTATTTTTATTTTTCCAAGAATGTATTCAGATATATTATTCACAGTATTGAAAATATGTTTACAAATTGAAAGGCAGAAAGTCTCAAATCACAGTGACAAAATTCCAAGTCAAAATAATATTTGCTAGTAGATATGAATTTAATCATCTAGAGTGATTTCAGGGAATCCCATATAAATCTTAGACCGACAACATTTCATTCTCATTCTTAGCTTTCCATTTATTCATGCCTGTTCTCTCCAGTTACTGGCTAATTAAAAGTCTTACTATTAATCTATGTTAAGATTTTCTAGTTCAGGGCTTTTTCAACATCAGGACAAGTGACATTTGGGACTGGTTCTTTCTTTCTTGTAGGGCTGCCTTGTAGGATGTTTAGCAGAATCCGTGGGGACCACCCACCTTTATCCTTTTCATATTGAAGTGTTAGTTGTAGAGTGAACACCTGCATTCTACAATGAACGTTTCGCTGTATTTGTTTTATCCCCTATCTATCCATCTAGCCTTAATCCAGGTACTTTTCAATGCATTTCAAAGCAAGCTTCAGATATCAGTACATTTCTTGTACAGGTAACTTACATTGTACAGCTATTTTTTTTAACAAGTGAACTGAATATAACTAGAAATCTACCTCAAATATGAAGAAGATAAGCATTTTCTGATAACTTGTGGATAAATTTTGATGAGTGGCTCTTACTCAGGCTGGTTTGAGAAATAACTCAGATATGAAATCATTTCATACTGAAAATGCGGTTGCGGTGGAAAAGCATCCTTCGCTGCCTCAGGTAACGTCTCACCTTGCTAAATTATATGTTGGGTGTCAAGGCAAAAAGCGAGAGAGGGTGAGAGAGACAGAGAAGTGCATCAAAAGTGTAAGACGTCCTCCTCTTACTGCACATATTAACATTTCTTGCACAATTACCCATGGAATAGTCTCATTTTGGACTCTTTCCACACCCTAAATTTAGCAAGCTAGAATTAACTTTTAAACGCCACTTGAAGCAAACTTTTCGAAAGGAAGACGCTGAAGAGGGGGAAATATGCATTTCCTTGTGGTTAGGATGCAATGGCCTCAATTTAATTCTGCAGAGAAGCAGACCCGTCTATTGTATGCTGAGGACAGAGCAAAGACAGTGCCCCAGCAAATTCATTACAGGTGTGTAAGATTAAAAACTTATACATTCAGATTGAGAAACAGGCCATGCATTCCAGGCTTTGTCTGTTCTGGCCACGGTGCACATTGAATTGAATAATTGCCTTAACTGTGCCAGGTGGATTTCATTATTTAAAAGGAATTCTGAGTTTTTAATGACTAAAAAAGTCTTTAAAATGAGATCTAAGGACTCTCACTTTTTCATTTATATACTTTGAAACACGAAAATCTTCATATAAAATCTGTTTTTTTTTAAAGTGAGCCATGCCTATAGAATAAAATAAATTAGAAGGAATTTCTTTAAAGTCTGGTTTACAAAGAGCAATGCATGTAGCTAGCACGGATCAAGAAAGAGCCATTTTGAATGAACAATTTTTGTCCATAGTTATTCATTCTAAAAGGGGTAAGGGCTCAGTAGTTGAGAAACAAAAGATTCACTGGTAAGAGTCAGTGATGAACTGGGGCTGTGTTTTAGGAAATCAGGGGTCCTCTCCCTCTGTTCCTCATTAGGAGGTTCATTTGTATAGTGGAATAAACAAAGCCAGCATTGGAATCCAAAGAATGGGTTTTAAACCCAGCTCTGCCTCTAATTAGCTGGGAGGCCCTGGCTTTGTTTCTTACTGTCTTTAAGCCCTCTCTTTTCTCCTCTTTAAAATGGAGATCACAGTAACTGCCTCAGAGTGTGGTCAGGAAGAGTACATAAAAGAATGGATAGGGGCTTCCCTGGTGGTGCAGTGGTTGAGAGTCCGCCTGCCGATGCAGGGGACACGGGTTTGTGCCCCGGTCCGGGAGGATCCCACATGCCGGGGAGCGGCTGGGCCCGTGAGCCATTGGAGCCTGTGCCCCGCAACGGGAGAGGCCACAACAGTGAGAGGCCCGCGTACCACAAAAAAAAAAAAAAAAAAAAAAGCATAAATTGGGAGATTGGTATTGACACATATACACTAATATGTATAAAATAGATAATAAGAACCTGCTGTATAAAAAAATTAATTAAATAAAATTCAAAAAAGAAGAATGCGTAATAAAGGCTCAAAGTCATTCTCAAATATAAGCTCTTTTTGTTTCTAAAGTCAAGTCTCCAAAAATAAGGGGACTAAATGATAGGTCTATCAGAAATAAGAAAGCTTGTGTATTTCCCCTAGTCATCCTAATGAATACATCATCCTTTATGGAGCATATACTATGTTGCAGGTGCTGCATTCATTTTGCATAAAAAGGATTTGCTTTACTTCACTGGGCATAGCTGATACCTATCGAACATGCTATTTGTAGAGAAGTCTGATACGGATAATTGTACTGAGAGTCAAATGTTGAAAAGTATATATTTCAAAATTTTCCTATTTATTCAACTGCCAGCGCATATTAATTGAGTGCCTACTATGTGCCAGCCACTGTTCCCTGTGCCAACACACAAAAACCAATATGGTCCTTATTTCTAAGACACTTATGGTGTAACAGGAGAGACAGAGACTAAACAAACGTTAACATATACATGTGCCAACCATGAAAAAGTATGCAGTGCCTTACTGAATTAAACTGGGAGGGGGTGTGGAGGTGAGTCCAGGAAAGGCCTTTCTGAGCAAGAAGCGTTTAAGCTGAGACCAGGAGAATGGCAAGAGTTGGGGAAAGACCAGACAGAAGAGCATACGTGAGAACTTTGGGGCAAAATAAAGCTTGGCTTATTGGAGAACGAATTCCATTTGGTTGGAGCTTAATGAGAGGGGGCGGGAGACAGTACAAAACGAGGTTGAAGGGACACAGGGGTCAGATCATGTAAGGGCCACGGTGAGGAGTTTTAATTTATGATAATGGGATTTAAGAACAGAAGTGACATTGTTTGAGTTAGTTGTGTAATGGAGATGGGGTGGTGGATAAGAGTGAAAGCCACAGGCCATCTGGAAGGGAGAGAATAACAAGGATGACAGTCAGGTTTTTGGCTAAATGACTTGGTGGATGGAAGAGTTATTCAATGGGAATGAGATTATAGAAGGAAAAGCTTTGGAGGCGAAGGTTCAAATTTCAGTTTAGAAATGTTAAATTTAGGGAATTCCCTGGTGGTCCAGTGGTTCGGACTCTGTACTTCCACTGCAGGGGGCAAGAGTTCGATCCCTGGTTGGGGAACTAAGATCCTGCACGCAGCACAGCGTGGCCAAAAAAAAAAGAAGAAAAAAAAAGAAAAAACAAGAAATGTTAAATTTACCCATGAGAACTACAAAAGGAGATAGAGTAGAAATGTGGGGCTTCCCTGGTGGCGCAGTGGTTGAGAATCCGCCTGCCGATGCAGGGGATACGGGTTCGCGCCCCGGTCCGGGAAGATCCTACATGCCGCGGAGCGGCTGGGCCCGTGAGCCATGGCCGCTGAGCCTGCGTGTCCGGAGCCTGTGCTCCGCAACGACGGGAGAGGCCACAACAGAGGGAGGGCCGCATACCACAAAAAAAAAAAAAAAAAAAAAAAAAAAAAAAGAAATTGAATGTGTGATTCTGAAGCTCAGTGACAGGTATGGGCTAGACGTCCACAGTGGGGTTTGGACACATCAATAGTGATGAACGCCATGAGAAGCATGAGATCACCTCAGGAGAGAGGGTTGGCAATGACAAAAAGATCCCTGACAAGTTCTGAGGAACTAGAAGCTTTCAAGACCAGGAGAGAGCAGAGGATCCAGGAAAGGAGGAGTGACAGGGAGATGGAAGGACAACCAGGAGGGTGGGCTGACCGCAAGCAGGCTGAATTTGGCCATGAGGGGGCCACTGATGGCCTGAACGAGAGCAGTTTTGCTGGATTCGGGGGGGTGAAGGCGTGCTTGAGTGTGTTGAAAAGTGATTGAGAAGCAAGAAAGAAGCCACTCCTAAAAAACCGAAAAGAAATAAAAAGTGAATCTAAATGAATATCAAGTTGGTCACATAGCCGTAAAGAAAAAGAAATTTATTTCACGTGACTGGTGGAGAGTCTTGCCTCCAGGTTGATGGCGGCTGACTGATCAGGCTGGTGGGTGCTGAAGGTTGGAGTGGCCGCGGCAATTTCTTCAACTAAGACAGCAGTGTAGTTGGCCGATGCGGCCGATTGCCTTCCTTTCATGAACCATTTCCCTCTAGCATGCACTGCTGTTTGAGAGCATTCAACCCACAGCAGTACCTCTTTCAAAACGGTCCTCTCAAACCCTGTCATGACGGTAGCAACTAAGTTTACTTAATACTCTAAATCCTTTGTTGCCTTTTCAACAACCTTCACACCATCTTCACCAGGAGTAGATTCTATCTCAAGAGACCACTTTCTTTGCTCATCCATAGGGAGCAACTCCTCAACTGTTAGCTTTTTTCATGAGATTGCAGCAATTCAGTCACATCTTCAGGCTCCACTTCTAATTCTTCGGGAATTACCAAAATGTGATGCCGGGACACACAGAAAAACGGTACTGATAGACTTGCTTGATGCAAGGTTGCCACAAACCTTCAATTTGTAAAAAACGTTTTATCTTTAAAGTGCAATAAAGCAAAAAGCAACAAAACGAGGTCTGCCTGTAATAAAATTAGAGAATTGCCATTTTGTAACCTCTAATAAAGCAAAGATCATCTATGGCTGCTAATGCCACCAGGGTAGAGACTGATAAGGAACTTTATATCAGATATTTCTCTCTTATCAATAACAGTGGGAAATTACATGCCTCCTGTGATACAGTCAGTACACAGCCCTGCCCCCCAAGACTGATCCTGAATGTAATCCTGCCTCTAGATCCAACTAGCTCTTCATAGGAGGTGGGGGAGATAGAAGAACAATTTAAATGACACCAAGAAGAAGCAATCTGCCGAATTCAGAGTTTGGGTCCTTTTACAGAACAAATGGCCCTCCTTCAAAAGCCTTTTTTTAAAAAGAGTGGGGAGTATTATAAAGTTTTAAAAATTTAAGAGATACAACCAGGTACAAACTTTCCATAATTAAAAAAAAAATCTAAGTGAATGGTGAGTGGAGAGTTGGAGACAACATGAATATGTTTGCTGTTTTCGTTTTTGTTTTGAGACATTTTGCTGAGCAGAGAAGTAGGGTGGTAGCTCCAGAGGAAAATGTCATCAGGGAGATTTTTTTTTTTTAATTTAAAAATTTTTTTTGATGTGGACCATTTTTAAAGTCTTTATTGCATTTGTTACAATATTGCTTCTGTTTTGTGTTTTGGTTTTTTGGCCTCGAGGCATGTGGGATCTTAGCTCCCCAACCAGGGATTGGACCTGCACCCCCTGCATTGGAAGGAGAAGTCTTAACCACTGGACTGCCAGGGAAGTCCCAGGGAGAATGTTTTAATGGTGGAATGGAGTGAGCCTTTTGGAAACTAATGGGAATGATGGAGTAGAGAACATAGGAAGGTCATGCCATTGGAATGAGGTCCCTGTTCGGGAATTACCAAAATGTGATGCCGGGACACACAGAAAAACGGTACTGATAGACTTGCTTGATGCAAGGTTGCCACAAACCTTCAATTTGTAAAAAACGTTTTATCTTTAAAGTGCAATAAAGCAAAAAGCAACAAAACGAGGTCTGCCTGTAATAAAATTAGAGAATTGCCATTTTGTAACCTCTAATAAAGCAAAGATCATCTATGGCTGCTAATGCCACCAGGGTAGAGACTGATAAGGAACTTTATATCAGATATTTCTCTCTTATCAATAACAGTGGGAAATTACATGCCTCCTGTGATACAGTCAGTACACAGCCCTGCCCCCCAAGACTGATCCTGAATGTAATCCTGCCTCTAGATCCAACTAGCTCTTCATAGGAGGTGGGGGAGATAGAAGAACAATTTAAATGACACCAAGAAGAAGCAATCTGCCGAATTCAGAGTTTGGGTCCTTTTACAGAACAAATGGCCCTCCTTCAAAAGCCTTTTTTTAAAAAGAGTGGGGAGTATTATAAAGTTTTAAAAATTTAAGAGATACAACCAGGTACAAACTTTCCATAATTAAAAAAAAAATCTAAGTGAATGGTGAGTGGAGAGTTGGAGACAACATGAATATGTTTGCTGTTTTCGTTTTTGTTTTAAGACATTTTGCTGAGCAGAGAAGTAGGGTGGTAGCTCCAGAGGAAAATGTCATCAGGGAGATTTTTTTTTTTTAATTTAAAAATTTTTTTTGATGTGGACCATTTTTAAAGTCTTTATTGCATTTGTTACAATATTGCTTCTGTTTTGTGTTTTGGTTTTTTGGCCTCGAGGCATGTGGGATCTTAGCTCCCCAACCAGGGATTGGACCTGCACCCCCTGCATTGGAAGGAGAAGTCTTAACCACTGGACTGCCAGGGAAGTCCCAGGGAGAATGTTTTAATGGTGGAATGGAGTGAGCCTTTTGGAAACTAATGGGAATGATGGAGTAGAGAACATAGGAAGGTCATGCCATTGGAATGAGGTCCCTGAGGAAAAACAAGTGGACAGGATCCACACCCCTTGAGGAAGGAACAGCCCGTGAGTAAGATGTTCTTAGATCATATACTACCTTAATAAAAGAAATGATTGTAGAAATATTAAACTGACAGCACAGACACAGAAAGGAAGCTAAGCGAACCGAGAATTTTAGGAGGGAGAAAGGTATATTGGAGATGTAATGGGATCTTGTCACAGTGAAAGCCAACTCATTTAGTCAAATTTTCAAGATGGCTACGACTTTTGTTATTTTGATGGATATTCCATGTTTACAAGATTCTTTTAGTTTATAGCTCTTTATACTGTTTCAAAAGAATTTCGGTTCATTAAGAGCCGTTTGGTGCTTGTTCTACAAATTTAATGAATATATGAACCTTCAAAATAATTAGTATATTCTTTAGCCCAAGAGTTAGAGTCATAATCAATGTTAAAAATTTTATAGGCTCGTATGCAAAAGGATCTAGTGGTCACCTCACTCTCCACGGGTATTCAAGGGTTGTAAACATTGTATTATCATTTTTCTATTTGGCCTATAATCAGAAATGTCACTCTGCTGCAAGCAGTAATCTTACAGTGTGTTTGCAAATCCTATTATTAACCATGTTTAGACCATACGAACCTTGAAAGACGTGACTGGAATACAATAAAGCTGTAATCACATCAGTTTTTACTCTTGGTTGAATGAAAGGGAGCAAACATTTCTTTTTTACTTCCTCTCATTTTTGTTTTTCCTTATGAAGAGGTTTTCACCTTAAATCATCAATCCTATGGTCTTTGAAAAACTGAGAGGTATTACTAAATGTTTAGCCACAAATCTCTGGAATTTACTGCATTCTTCCATTTCTCCTTAAAAGAAAGATTTAAAACTCTAATCTCTTTATACATAACCACATTCATACATAATTTTACATAAGTATAAAAATATAACCACATATATGCCTTGTAAAAAGATGCGGTCATTTTTTCTGTTTTGTTTGGTATTGTTGAGCTCCTCCATCTTCCTCTGTCCCTTCTTTACCTCACATTAGCACCCAAGTTTGTCTGTGCGGAGAACCTGGGATGTAGCCTCGCAAATGTCCTCCTTACGCAAGTATTCTTAGACCTGAAGGCATTCACTTTTTTTTTGTTTGCACCACACGGCATGCGGGATCTTAGTTCCCTGACCAGGGATTGAACCCGGGTCCCCTGCAGTGGAAGCGCAGAGTCTTTTTTTTTTTTTTTTAATTTTTTAAAAGATTTATTTATTTTATTTATTTTTGGCTGTGTTGGGTCTTCGTTGCTGCGCGTGGACTTTCTCTAGTTGTGGCGAGCGGAGGCCACTCTTCGTTGCGGTGTGCAGGCTTCTCATTGCGGTGGCTTCTCTTGTTGCAGAGCACAGGCTCCAGGCACACAGGCTTCAGTAGTTGTGGCTCGTGGGCTCAGTAGTTGTGACACAAGGGCTTAGTTGCTCCGCAGCATGTGCGATCTTCCCAGACCAGGGCTCGAACCTGTGCACCTTGCATTGGCAGGCAGATTCTTAACCACTGCACCACCAGAGAAGTCCTGGAAGCATGGAGTCTTAATCACTGGACCTCCGGGGAAGTCCTGGCATTCACTTTTTAAGGCATTGTCTTGTAACTGGGATATCATAGCATCTCTTGCATCTTACACTCATCACTGAGCAACGTCTTGTGGAAACCCCTCCTGGTCCTCTGGCTTAGCTACACTTTTTATTCTTTTAGTAAGTAGTTGGATGATTCCCCAGTGGGGATGTGTCCTTGATGAACCTTCACTTTGTTTTCAGGTTTTTGCCCTACGAACAGTCACACAAAGAACCTACTTGTTCATCCTTGTGGTCTTGAACCCATATCCTTACATAATTTGTATCCGATAGAGTCTCAAGACTACAGTTGTCACTGCATTCATTTATTCTTTTAAGGCATGTTGCCAGATTGGTTTCCAAAAGCTGGAGGAGGAGAGTCAAGGAGAGGAAGCCAAATGTGGATAACAGGCCTACTCCATGAATTTAAGTTGTGTGGATTGAATGAAGGGACAGGTGCAGAGTAAAGACCAATACAGTTGACAATTATTATTAGTTCTTTTCCTAAAGACTGTGGGCTCCCCAGGTCACCACCTGGGTCTCTGCTGGTGGGGGGCATTCACGAGGTACACAGTGGGAGTGATATTGGGGATTGTATACCTGGAGGGTCTACAAAAAAGGGGTAGAACCAGGAAGAGCAAAGCCTTGGGAGTCCAACAGACTCAGCTTTAATTGCATCTTTACCACTTTCCACTGTGAGATCTTGGGCAAGTTTCTCAACTTCTCAGAGCTTCAGTTTCCTCATCTGCAGGATGGAGATAATGATGCCAGCCTCCTAGGGTGGCTGTGAAGAGGAAGCACCGGACTTGAGGCCCTGAGCAGAGTGCCTGGTGCTCCTTACAGGTGCCACTTTTTCTCAGATGCCTTCATTATATCTCTTCCCCCAGCAGATGAAAACTTGTTGAAGGCAGGAACTGCATCGAATTCATCGCTGCATTTTCCCCCCACCCCCAGCTGCGTGGCATGATCTTAGTTCCCCAACCAGGGATGGAACCCATGACCCCTGCAGTGCAATCTCAGAATCTTTACCACTGGACCACCAGGGAAGTCCCCTCACTGCATCTTTATATATCCAGTCCCTCACTTGGTTTTCCCTTCTACCAACTACCTTAAGGTCTTTTGCTCAGTTAAACCAGCATTGATTAAAAATGAGAGGAAGGGCTTCCCTGGTGGCGCAGTGGTTGCGCGTCCGCCTGCCGATGCAGGGGAACCGGGTTTGCACCCCGGTCTGGGAGGATCCCACATGCCGCGGAGCGGCTCGGCCCGTGAGCCATGGCCGCTGGGCCTGCGCATCCGGAGCCTGTGCTCCGCAACGGGAGAGGCCACAGCAGAATGAGAGGAAGAACAATTCTTTTATTATGGAAAATATCAGACTTCCACTATGATAGAGAGACTAATATAGAGAACACCCATGATCCACTCCCACATTCAACATTGTCAACACGGTGATAACCTTTTTTTTTTTTGTTTTTTTTTTTTTTTTTTGGCTCCGCCTTGTAGCTTGTGGGATCTTAGTTCCCCAACCAGGGATCAAACCCAGGCCCTCAGCAATGAAAGCACAGAATTCTAACCACTGGATCACCAGGGAAATCCTGACCAGATTTTTTCATTCATCTCTTGATCATTTCTTCCCACCACCCCTCTTTATGGAGTATTTTAAAGTGAATCTCAGATATCACATGATATCAATTGTTAAATACTTGTATAAATTTCCAGTTGCAGTTCTCAAAGTGTGATCTGGAGAACCCTGAGGGTTTTCAACGCCCTATCAGGAGGTCTGCCAGGTCAAAACTATTTTTATAATAATATTAATATATTGTTTGTCTTTTTCATTCTCATTCTCTCATGAATGTATGGTGGAGTTTTCCAACACAGACTGAATGCAGCAACAGATCTGAGAATCCAGCTTTCTCCTATTAAACCAGGTATGAGAGCTGCAAATTTCTACCGATCTGTTTACAAAAATGTAAAATAATGCTACTCTTCTCTATTTTTGTTTTGTCTTGAAAAATATAATCACTTTTCATAAAAATAAGTTTTTAGTTAACAGGTAATAGGTTCATTATTGCTATATTTAAAATAATTAAATGGATATATTAAAAATTTGTCAGTTTTATTTTCTAATGTAGAAAAAATATATCTATCAAAATATTTATCTAATGTAAAGAAAGCTCTTTGGGATCCTCAATACTTTTTAAAATTAGTTTTTAAACTGATATTTAATTCACATAGCAAAGGATTCACCACTTTACAGTATAATTCGGTAGGCTTTAGTATATTTACAAGTTGGGCAACCATTACCACTAGCTAATTCCTGAACATTCTTATCACCCTAAAAAGCCCCATACCTGTTAATCGTCACTGTCAATTCTTCCCTCTCCTCAGCTCCTTGCTGACTCCACTGATTTGTCTATCCTGGACATTTCGTATAAATGAAGTATTTTGTGTCTGGCTTATTTCACTTAACATAGTGCCTTTAAAGTTCACCCATATTGCAGCAGATATCAACACCTCATTCTTTTTTATGGCTGAATAATATTCCACTGTAACTATATACCACATTTTGTTTATCCATTCATCAGTTGGTAGACTTTTAGGTTGTTTTCACTTTTGGCTATTATGAATAATGCTACCAGGAACATTAGTGTCTAAGGTTTTGTATGAATACATGTTTTTAGTTCTCTTGGCTACATACCTAGGAATAGAATTGCTGGGTCATATGATTAACTCTATGTTACTCTATATTTAACTTTTTGAGAAATCATCAAACCATTTTCCACAGCAGCTGCATCATTTTACATTTCAACCACCAGTATATGAGTGTCTCACTATCTCAACATCCTTACCAAAATTTATTTTCAGTGTTTTTGATTCTGGTCATCTTTGTAGGACTCAGTAATTTCTAAAGCATATAAGGGGTTCTGAGGCTAAAATGTTTGAGAATTGTTTTTCTAACAAATAACTTTAAAAAAACATGAAAGCATTTTTTGTAAATAACAAGTTCACAGAAACAGAGGACAGATTAGTGGTTGCCAGAGGTGGGGAAGGATGCAGGCAAAATGGGTGAAGGTGGTCAAACAGTACAAACTTCCAGTTATAAAACAGATATGTACTGGGGAAGTAATGTACATCATGGTGACTATAATTAATAAACACTGCATTGTATATTTGAAAGTTGCTATGAGAGTAGATCTTAAAAGTTTTTATCACAAGAAAAAACATTTAATTGTGTGGTGATGAACGTTAACTAGACTTCTTGTGGTGATCATTTCACAATATATACATATATTGATTATGTCGTACAGCTGAAACTAATTTGTTAAAAAATAAACATAATAACACTATCGAATTAACAATAATTTCACAAAGGTTTGTGATACCGGGGTAATCAAGCTTGCCTAGGACAGACACAATTTACACCTTTGTACCAGCATAACTATTAAAAGTGTCTCCTTTAACTCTCAATATGCCCTGTTTAGATGACAAATTATAATTATATGAACACCCTGTAACAGAACTATGTTCAGATTTCCCCAGTTGTCTTAAATATATCTTTTTACAATATGTTTATTGAAAACAATATCCAACATTGCATTTGATTGAGGTGTCTTTAAAAACTATATCAATTCTCTCTTCCACTCCATTTCTTTCCTGCTAGTTATTTATTGAAGAAACTGGGTAATTTGTGGAAATTCCTGTATCCTTAGCTTGGCTGATCATATCGTCTTGGTGTCTTAATCTGTCTCTGTGTCCTTCCTATTTCTTGCCATTTTGTAGTTAGATCTAGAAGTCTGATTAGGTTTAGGGTCAATTTTTGTGCAACAGTATTTCATAAATGGTGTGTATATACTGTTGCATTACCTCAAGAGGCACGTGGTATCTGGTTGTCTCACTTTCAGTGACGTTAAGATAAATTGGTGGGTTCAGGTTTTGTTAGCTTGATCCAGCTATTATAAGATTCCCATCAATGTTCCACTTCATAATTCTAATAGCCATGAATGATTGTTGCCTAGTCCCCGTACTTCATTAGGACCTGTGAACAGTAACTTTCTAATTCTACTAGTTCTGTGTCATTTGTTGCCCTTACAAACTATTTGGATATCCTGAAACATATAGCAGAATAAATGCTTGATTTTTTCCTTTTACCAATTTTCAAAAGAAAGAGTTGGTTCCTTAGGTGATCCAAGCATGAATTATGATTTTTTTTCTTTGTTAGTATTACTATGAATGAATTAATGGATTGTATATATTAGATTATGTTTCAATCCATTAGTCATTATTCTTTTTTTAAGCCCAAACTGTTCCACTTTGGCTAAAGAGTGCCCCTTCCACCTTGCTCTTGGGTTCTTTCGACATAACCTCAGGAGTTACTTGATAGCTACTTTGCCTTCTGTCATAATAAAATGTCACAAGCTCATCTTACGCAATCCTTGCTTGCCCTCCTTCTAAAATCACTCATTTCCTAAAGGAGTCCTGGTTCTTCTTAGTGGGCAATGGCATTTAGATTATGAATTTGGACACTAGGGCTGCTCATGGCCATTGGATTGTCATTGCTTCTTGGCCTTTTCAGTGGACATAGCTAGGATATATGTATTTTGTAGATAGAGAAAAATTAATCATGAATTCATACTACCATTGCCAATTCAAATTTTTGCTTATCGAATTTACATCTAATTTCATTGATTTGATACCTGTTATCTCTTTATCTTTCACCGCAGACCTTGGTTTCTAACAACACTAAGATACTTACCTGCTATTTTATATACACACATGTGTAAAATATACATGTGACAGCATCTAATTAACAATACCGCTATTATTACTAAGAGTTACTATTACTAAATGCAGTTTGATTCCTTTGCCTTTCCTTTCTGTTCTTAGGATAAGTCCCACTAAGGATATACAGTCAAAATCATGAGTTTTAAAGTCAGTTTCTTATTTTTCCATGCGGTTATGCCAGTAACTTGAAATATACTTTGATTCATGACTTTCATTTTCTTTTAGGAAATACTTTGCATTTTCTTTTAAAAAATAATTATGTAAAGTACTTACATGATGCCAAAGTCAAAACTATAAGAGTATATGAAAGGAAGTCTAGCTTCCACACCCATTTTTTTCACCTTGTTCTTTTCTTACATATAACCCTTTTTTATTAGTTTGTAATTTAGTCTGCCATTGCTGCTTCTTTAAAATGTGAGCAAATGCACCACACCTTTCTTAGGAGAGAAGCAATATATACACAGTCTCAGCCTTGCTTTTTTCACTTAAACAGTATATCCTAGCGTTCCATGGCCTCCACAGAGATGGTCTTCATTCCTTTGTACGGCTGCACAGAACTGCATGGTGTGGATGTACCGTGCTTTATTCAGCCAGTCCTCTGTGGATGGACATGTGGGTTCAACAAACATTTACTGCATAACTAAATTGTGCCAGGCACTGGAGAGCAAGGTATGGTGTCTGGCCTCAGGAAACTCAGAGTGTAGAGGGGGTGAACACTTGCAACACAAGTACTTTCCTAAGGGAGTGAGATCTTGGGTCCACTTAGTACAAAGGGCACGTGGAACAGGGAAGACAGTGTCCCACACAGGAGGGATACAGTAACTGTCTGTGGATTGCCATCTTGCTCCCATAGGGGTCAATATCTGGGAGATCTTGATATGGGAGAATCCCCTTGGGAGGAGTTTTTAATCAGTTTGAAATTGCTTAGAAAATCGTGAGTGCCACCAATTGGCCGGAGAAAGGAAGACCAAGGGAAAGACGTAGAGAGGAAGGGTCCTAACCATAAAATTCCCCTGAAAAGATAAAAAATGTAAGCTAATACAGAAGCTGTGGTTTAATAAGAACTAACACCTGTATAAAATTTACCACGGACCAGAAATTGCTCTAAGCCGTTTAAGTATATTTAACTTTAACAACTCTTAAGAAGTAGGGACTATTACTACCCACATTTTACCTTTGAAAAAAATTAAGGCACGGAGAGGTCGCCGAACTTTCCACCAAGGTCACAGAACGGGGGTGGGGGGGCGGTGGGAGCGAGGAAACACTCGCAGTCAAGATCCGCAGGGAGGCTATCTGTAAACGGTGCCGTCTCCGAGGCCGGACGAAAGCCCTCAGGTCTCCCTTCACTTTCATAGCCCCCTAGGGACCAGAGCCTACTCTTAACACCCCCCGGGCGCGGCCCCTCCACCCCAAGATCCAAAAACCCCGCAGGTCATGCTCTAGACGCCTTGGGGCTCGGAGATCAGAAGAATCCCAAAGCCCAGAGACAACCTGCGGGGCGGTGGGGGGAAACTAAGCCGGCCGGCGGGGCAGCGTGGGTTTGAGCCTCGGCCGGGGGCCGCATGCCGCGGACGCCTCCGCGAAAAGCGGCGAGGCCTGCTCTCCTCCAGTGTCCGCCGCCCGTTTCTCAGCGCTCCCGCCCACGCCTCGGCGCAAATACGGTGTGCTTCCCCCAACACCTACCACACAACGGAAGTTATGAAAAGTCACCGGTAAACGCCCAGGGAAGGCCGAGGACTGTGACCAGCCCCCGGGGAACCCAAGATCTAAAGTCCTCAACTCCACCATCCGAGAACGCACAGCAAGACACCGGCCCGGACACGGAGTCGCACGGGACCATGGCTCCTCCTGCTGTTTCTACCTTTACCGTTCGGAGGTGCCGACCCCGCCCCGGGAGCCGTCCCCGCGGGGAGCATCTCACGTCCACACCCGCGGGCGGGTCCGAGCCACACCCCGATCAGCCGCGTTTCTAGCGAAACTCCCGTCGTCGCAGATCATTTTCAAACTCCTCACTTACCAGCGACTTCCGCTTTTTTTCTTTTTAAAAGCCCACGACAGTCAACAATAAAAAGATAGCGACAAGAACAAAAACCAACCCTAACACAGAACTCAACGTTAAACACGGTTTGCAATCACATACTAGACACAAAAAAATAACGACTACCGACAATGAAACAATAACCACACAACCTTAAGATTAAAGGATCCTTCACAGTTCACGTCAGACGGGTAATGTGCCACAGTCGTAACAAGGTTGGAAGGAGGCACATGTCACACAATCGCGTGAACACCCAATCATCACGCTTATGAACTACAAAAGGATCAAGGTGACTCCTCGGCTAAGGAGCCCCGGGTACGACCCACTAACTTTACAGTAAGGGTGACAGATGTGGTGCATATTTACTTAGACTTGATATAAAAAGTCCTGTATATTTTATCACGATCACCGATATTTCCTGATATTTCTTTTGTTTCTACCTCAGTAAGTGAAAACAGAAACAAAATAGCGATGCGGCTATTATCCATGCAAATATACTCTCCATAGCTCCACCCCCTCTTGAACCCGGGTCTCTATTGCTTTACGGTAGTACGTCGTGAAATGACGGAGCGTAGCCGCGGTAATGGCGGAAGCTAGCCTTGTGCTTTGCGGCAACGACGTTTGCTAAGTCGGATCCTGATAGGCGCAGGCGTGCTGGAAGGGCTGAAGGTAACGGTGGCCGTGTTTGTGTCACACCTTAGAAATTTATTTCTCAGGCTCTTTAGGATTTTTTTCAGTCTTCAGAGAGGCAAGAGTAATTTCTCCCTTACACTGTTGGGAATCTGAGATTCTGTTAACTCACAGAGAACCCCCTTTCCCGCATCTTTTCCTTTATACCTTTACTCTTCTGCGGGCTAGACTCTCCCCCGGTCCTCCAAGACTTCTCGCCGTTTTACTTGATTTTAGTTCTGTTCTTTGAGAGAACCCCAGCCCCGGAGTTATCTTTCCTTCCCTCTTTAGCGGATCCTCGCCCGCCTCCATCCTCGTCCTCGATCTGAGGCATGGAGCCTGACGGCTCTCGGGAATCCCCACCCCGGGAGGGGTCTTCCTTTCCTGGACGGTGGCCTTCCTCTGCCCTCGGACAGGCCTTCTCCCAAATCTTGCACCAGTTTGCCGGCCAGGAATCCCGACGGGGCAAGGCCAGTAATGCAGCTCTTCGGGACCTCAGTGCTCTACTAGAAGCCAAAGAATGTGATCAGTTATTTGAGGGGAGTGACACCTCGCTCCGTGGAATGCCCGAGATGCTGGGGCAGGTGGCAAAAGCCCTGGGGAAGTATGCAGCTCCTCCCGAGGGGCCGGAAGGGGGAGGTGATCGTCACTCCGAAGTGGCCGAGAAAGCGGCAGCAGTTGGGTTACTCTTCCTTAAGCTGTTGAGGAAAGTTGAGACCGCTAAGAATTCCTTGGTTTGCCCTGCATGGAAGGCAGGCCTCCGTCACTTGGCAGGACCCATCTATATTTTTGCCGTCACACACAACTTGGAGCAACCATGGACCAGCCCAAAATCTCAGGGCGTCGCTGGACAGGTGCTCGCCTTACTGCTTCAGGTTACTGAGTGTGGTTCTGTGGCTGGATTCCTCCGCGGAGAAAATGAAGATGAGAAAGGGAGATTTACTGCGGTCATGGGGCTTCTCAAACCCGATTTGAATAAGTGAGTACTCCTGCCCTAAGGGCCACCGACTTAAGCTTCAGCCTAATGTTTTAGAAGGTTAGAGCTCAAAGGAGTCTTGTTTCTGCATCGGCGACATAAAGGTGTTGTAAGCCCAGAACGGTTGTGATTGTGATGACATTAACTCGGTAGTGGCAAGTTCGACATTAGAACCCAGGTCTTCAGACTTGATTTTCTAGTGCTTTTTCCAGCCCTGACAACTGCCCTGAAATTGGAAGTTCTGTCCCATTTATTTAGACTTAACTTTCTTCAGTTAGGTGGAGTTGGGGATTCAGAGAAGATTTAAACTTATGGTTTGAATTTAAACTTAGAGATCTTGAAGCTCATCGCTAGTTATTAGATATGGAATCATGTTTGGGATGAAAATATAAAAGTTCTTTAGATTGCTGTTAGCTGAAGTATTTTCTGTGAGTTTCCACTTGCTATTTTGTACATTTGTGTTTGTGACCCTGGAGTGATGAGAAAAAAGTGAGTACATAACTGTCTTTTTACCAGGAACGTGGAGGTAAAAGGCCTAGTTTTGAGGATGTCTTGTGCTTTTTATTGCTTCTGAATAGGACCAGTTTCATTATTTGCAATATAAAGATAACATTACCTGTTACACTGTATTTGAAGATTGGTTGAGTAATGTGTGTAAACTCACTTTATAAGCTATAAATTGCTGTTTGAATATTGATTCATTTGCTCCCATGTGGTAATCATAATAATAGTGATACTGAAGACATTTCCTTTCCTCCTCTCTCCCTTCTCAACACTTTCTCACTGTAACCACCACCATCACCACAGATTCTTTACATAGGTGTGGTTGCAACTGGCTACTTTTCATCAGATATTCTTTAGACCCAGAGCCCTGGGTGATAAATGTATTTAGTGTAAGTTCTGTAAGTTATTTTGATCTAAATCTTAAAAATGTATGTTGTTAACATCAAGAGTTATCTTATGTGGGATGTATTTTTTTTTCAAGTACAAGAAAATATATTTAGCTTGAACTGGACACCATGTCACTTAATGTGGTTTCACATTTCCATTTAGGGACTCCTGGAAGAATAACCCAGCCACCAAACATGTTTTCTCATGGACTCTGCAAAAGGTCACTCGACCCTGGCTGAGCCAACATCTGGAAAGGGTACTTCCCCCATCATTGCTCATCTCAGATGACTATCAAACCGAGAACAAAATCCTGGGTGTCCACTGCCTCCATCACATTGTGCTAAATGTGGTAAGTGGCCTCCGTTCTCTGTCATCTGTACTGATGGCGCAGGCTGAGTCATCATGGCCATTCCTTGTTCATGACATCACTGCTCTACTGTTGCCTATGTTTATATCTTTTATTAACTGGCTTTCTTTTAATGCTGTCATGTGACTCTCAATTCACTAACTTATATTTTTCTCTCTGTATTTTCCTCTGCCAACCTAGTAGGTTGTATCTCATAGGTGATGTATACAAGAAACATAGACCATCGTCAAACTGAAGAACCAGACTTTGAGTCATTAACAACTGACTTTCAAGGAACAAAAAATTCAGAAGCTGAAAGGGATTATACCCAAATGTGCAAGCTATTACTCAAGGAAACTGCTTTTTTTTTTTTTAATTGTGTATTATGGAGCTTTTAAACTATACACAGAAGTAGAGAGAGTGGTATAATGAATCCCATGTACCATGTTCAATCTCAGAAATTATCAACATTTTGCCAACCTTGGGAAGCTTTTAATTGGGTAATTTGTTTGATTGCAGCCAGCTGCTGATTTGCTGCAGTACAACAGGGCCCAAGTCCTATACCATGCCCTTTTCAACCACCTGTACACACGGGAGCACCACCACATTCAGGTAATGGTAAGATTTGTTCATAACTCTGAGTCTGAGCTCTCAAATTTGAGTAGAAGGTGGTACTATGTGAATAAGAATAGTTGGTACACATTTTTCTCTTCTTGGAAGGTAAAGATGATAACTGAGAGCCATTGACAAGTTGAAAATATGGGGGTAGCAAATGACTAGTGAAAATGTCTCAGTACCAAGAGGCATCCACATTCCTGAGTCTCCACAGAAAAGCCAGTGTTTTGTCTTCATCTGGGTCAATTATATATCACTTGGGGGCAGCTTTATGTCTGAAAAAGTTCTATTTTTTATTTAAAATTTTTTTTTTAGTCTCACCTATTTATGAGCAAAAGAGAGATGGGTTCTTTTTTTTTTCTTTCCTTTTTCTTTTTTTTCTCTTTTTGGCCACACAGCTTTCAGGATATTAGTTCCCCAACCAGAGATTGAACCCGAGCCCCCTGCAGTGGAAACACCATGTCCTAACCACTGGGCTGACCAGGAACTCCCAAAGAAGTTCCATTTTTATTAATTTAAGTGTCCTTCCTTCTGGGCTGCTTTTATATCAACACACGCTCTGGGAACTCCTTGTATGTTGGGTTTTTTGTGTCATTCATTCTTTCATCCAGTAGACATTGAGTACCTACCGTGTGCCAGTAACCATTGTAGGTTCCAAGAATGAATGAGTTGGACAGGGTTTCTGACTTTAAGAAATCCTTTGGAGAGACATTTTTGCAAATATATATATACTGTATATGTAAATACAGTACAGAGTAATAAATCTATTAAAAGGTTTCTGTAAAGTGCAGTGGGTGTTGAACAGTAGGCAGCTAACGAGGTTTGGTGGTATTGGGGTGGTTTTAAGAGGATCGGGTAAGGAGGTGATCTCTGCTTATAAAGGATGAATAAGAGTTTCCGTCGTGGTGTTTGGAATCACACCAGGACAGACGTAAACGATAGGGTCCTGGGCAGGCTGCGGCGCACAGCATCTGCTGTGAAGAGACCTTCAAGCTGGCGGAAGAGTAAGAACTGGAGATCACCTTCCTCCCCACAAATACATCAGAAATACATCTACATGTGGAACAGCTCCTACAGAACACCTACTGAATGCTGGCAGAAGACCTCAGACCTCCCAAAAGGCGAGAAACTCCCACATACCTGAGTAGGACAAAATAAAAAAGAAAAACCAGAGACAAAAGAATAGGGACAGGACCTGCACCAGTGGGAGGGAGCTGTGAAGGAGGAAAGGTTTCCACACACTAGGAAGCCCCTTCGCGGGCGGAGACTGCGGGTGGTGGAGTGGGGAAGCTTCGGAGCCATGGAGGAGAGTGCAGCAACAGGGGTGCGGAGGGCAAAACCGAGAGATTCCCGCACAGAGGATTGGTGCCAACCCACACTCACCAGCCCGAGAGGCTTGTCTGCTCACCCGCCGAGGCGGGTGGGGGCGGGGAGCTGAGGCTCGGGCTTCGGTCGGATCCCAGGGAGAGGACTGGGGTTGGCTGCGTGAACACAGCCTGAAGGGGCTAGTGCGCCACAGCTAGCCGGGAGGGAGTCCGGAAAAAAGTCTGGACCTGCCTAAGAGGCAAGAGACCATTGTTTCGGGGTGCATGAGGAGAAGGGATTCAGAGCACCACCTAAGAGAGCTCCAGAGATGGGTGCGAGCCGCGGCTATCAGCGCAGACCCCAGACATGGCATGAGGTGCTAACGCTGCTGTTGCAGCTACCAAGAAGCCTGTGTGCAAGCACAGGTCACTGTCCACACCTCCCCTCCCAGGAGCCTGTGCAGCCCGCCACTGCCAGGGTCCCGTGATCCAGGGACAGCTTCCCTGGGAGAACACACAGCACGCCCCAGGCTGTTGCAACGTCATGCTGGCCTCTGCCGCTGCAGGTTTGCCCCGCATCCGTACCCCTCCCTCCCCCTGGCTTGAGTGAGCCAGAGCCCCCGAATCAGCTGCTCCTTTAACCCCGTCCCGTCTGAGCGAAGAACAGATGCCCTCAGGCGACCTACATGCAGAGGCGGGGCCAAATCCAAACCTGTACCCCGGAGCTGTGCGAACAAAGAAGAGAAAGGGAAATCTCTCCCAGCAGCCTCAGGAGCAGTGGATTAAATCTCCTCAGTCAACTCAAAGTACCCTGCATCTGTGGAATACCTGAATAGACAACAAATCATCCCAAAATTGAGGTGGTGGACTTTGGGAGCAGCTGTAGACTTGGGGTTTGCTTTCTGCATCTAATGTGTCTCTGATTTTATGTTTATCTTAGTTTAGTATTTAGAGTTTATTATCATTGGTAGATTTGTTTATTGATTTGGTTACTCTCTTCCTTTTTAAAAAAATATATACATATATGTATACTTATTTCCTTTTTCTCTTTTTCTGAGTGTGTATGTGTATGCTTCTCTGTGTGATTTTTGTCTGTATAGCTTTGCTTTTACCATTTATCCTAGGGTTCTGTCTGTTTTTTCTTTTCTTTTTTTTTTTTTGTATAGTTTTTAATGCTAGTTATCATTGGTGGATCTGTTTTTTGGTTTGGTTGCTCTCTTCTTTCTTTTATTTTTAACAATTAAAAATTTTTATTTATTTAAAAACTTTATTTTATTTAATTTTTCCTTCTTTCTTTATATTTTTTCTCCCTTTTCTTCTGAGCCATGTGGCTGACAGGGTCTTGGTGCTCTGGCTGGGTGTCAGGCCTATGCCTCTGAGGTGGGAGAGCTGAGTTTAGGACATTGGACCACCAGAGACCTCCTGGCCCAATGTAATATCAGTCGGGGAGAGGTCTCCCAGAGATGTCCATCTCAACGCTAAGACCAAGCTCCACTCAACAACCAGCAAGATACAGTGCTGGACATCGCATGCCAAACAACTAGCAAGACAAGAACACAACTGCACCCATTAGCAGAGAGGCTGCCTAAAGTCATACTAAGTTCACAGACACCCCAAAACACACCACCAGATGTGGTCCTTCCCACCAGAAAGAAAAGATCCAGCCTCATCCACCAGAACAGGGGCACCAGTTCCCTCCACCAGAAAGCCTACACAACCCACTGAACCAACCTTAGCCACTGGGGGCAGACACAAAAAACAATGGGAACTATGAACCTGCAGCCTGCGGAAAGGGGACCCCTAACACAGTAAGTTAAGCAAAATGAGAAGACAGAGAAATACACAGCAGATGAAGGAGCAAGGTAAAAACCCACCAGACCAAACAAATGAAGAGGAAATAGGCAGTCTACCTGAAAA
>NC_041233.1:94349580-94352106 GCF_002837175.3 Physeter macrocephalus
GAGAAGGAAAAGACCTACAATAACAAACACAAAACAATTAAGAAAATGGTAATAGGAGCATACATATCGATAATTACCTTAAATGTAATTGGATTAAATCCTCCAAACAAAAGACACAGACTGGGTGAATGGATACAAAAACAAGACCTGTATATATACTGTCTACTAGAGACCCACTTCAGACCTAGGGACACATACAGACTGAAAGTGAGGGGATGGAAAAAGATATTCCATGCAAATGGAAATCAAAAGAAAGCTGGAGTGGCAATTCTCATATCAGACAAAATAGACTTTAAAATAAAGATTATTTCAAGAGACAAAGAAGGACACTACATAATGATCAAGGGGTCAACCCAAGAAGAAGATACAAGAATTGTAAATATTTATGCACCCAACACAGGAGTGCCTTGATACATAAGGCAAATGGTAACAGCCATAAAAGGGGAAATCGACAGTAACACAATAATAGTAGGGGACTTTAACACCCCACTTTCAACAATGGACAGATCATCCAAAGTGAAAATAAATAAGGAAACACAAGCTTTAAATGATACATTAAGCAAGATGGACTTAATTGATATTTATAGGACATTCCATCCAAAAACAACAGAATACATTTTCTTCTCAGGTGCTCATGGAACATTCTCCAGGACAGATCATATTTCGGGTCACAAATCAAGCCTTGGTAAATTTAAGAAAAGTGAAATCATATCAAGTATTTATTACAAGCAACTATATGCCGATAAAAGGGACAACCTGGAAGAAATGGACAAATTCTTAGAAAAGCACAACCTTCTGAGACTGAACCAGGAAGAAACAGAAAATATAAACAGACCAATCACAAGCACTGAAATTGAGACTGTGATTAAAAGTCTTCCAACAAACAACTAAACAATACATTATTAAATAACCAAGAGATTACTGAAGAAATCAAAGAGGAAACCAAAAAATACCTAGAAACAAATGACAATAAAAACACAACAACTCAGAACCTATGGGATGCAGCAAAAGCAGTTCTAGGAGGGAAGTTTATAGCAATACAGTTCTACCTCAAGAAACAAGAAAAATCTCAAACAACCTAAACTTACACCTAAAGCAATTAGAGAAAGAAGAAGAAAAAACCCCCAAAGTTAGCAAAAGGAAAGAAATCATAAAGATCAGATCAGAAATAAATGAAAAAGAAATGAAGGAAACAATAGCAAAGATCAATAAAACTAAAAGCTGGTTCTTTGAGAAGATAAATAAAATTGATAAACCATTAGCCAGACTCATCAAGAATAAAAGGGAGAAGACTCAAATCAATAGAATTAGAAATGAAAAAGGAGATGTAACAACTGACACTGCAGAAATACAAAAGATTATTAGAGATTACTACAAGCAGCTGTATGCCAATAAAATGGACATCCTGGCAGAAATGGACAAATTCTTAGAAATGCACAAGCTGCCGAGACTGAACCAGGAAGAAATAGAAAATATGAACAGACCAATCACAAGCACTGAAATTGAAACTGTGATTAAAAATCTTCCAACAAACAAAAGCCCAGGACCAGATGGCTTCACAGGCGAATTCTATCAAACATTTAGAGAAGAGCTAACACCTATCCTTCTCAAACTCCTCCAAAAGATAGAGGAGGGAGGAACACTCCCAAACTCATTCTATGAGGCCACCATCACCGTGATACCAAACCCAGACAAAGATGTCACAAAGAAAGAAAACTACAGGCCAATATCACTGATGAACATAGATGCAAAAATCCTCAACAAAATACTAGCAAACAGAATCCAACAGCACATTAAAAGGATCATATACCATGATCAAGTGGGGTTTATCCTAGGAATGCAAGGATTCTTCAATACATGCAAATCAATCAATGTGATAAACCATATTGACAAATTGAAGGAGAAAAACCATATCATCTCAATAGATGCAGAAAAAGCTTTCGACAAAATTCAGCTCCCATCTATGATAACCCTCCAGAAAGTAGGCGTCGAGGGAACTTACCTCAACATAATAAAGGCCATGTATGACAAACCCACAGCCAACATCGTTCTCAATGGTGAAAAACTGAAACCATTTCCTCTAAGATCAGGAACAAGACAAGGTTATCCACTCTCACCTCTATTATTCAACATAGTTTTGGAAGTTTTAACCACAGCAGTCAGAGAAGAAAAGGAAATAAAAAGAATCCAAATCGGAAAAGAAGTAAAACTGTCACTGTTTGCAGATGACATGATACTATAAACAGAGGATTCTAAAGATGCTACCAGAAAACTACTAGAGCTAATAATGAATGTGGTAAAGTAGCAGGATACAAAATCAGTGCACAGAAATCTCTTGCATTCCTATACACTAATGATGAAAAATTTGAAAGAGAAATTAAGGAAAACTCCCATTTACCATTGCAACAAAAAGAATAAAATACCTAGGAATAAACCTACCTAAGGAGACAAAAGACCTGTATGCAGAAAACTATAAGACACTGATGAAAGAAATTAAAGATGATACAAACAGATGGAGAGATATAC
>NC_041233.1:94352606-94371376 GCF_002837175.3 Physeter macrocephalus
TGAGAAAGAAAAACGGAGCTGGAGGAATCAGTCTCCCTGACTTCAGACTATACTACAAACCTAGAGTAATCAAGACAGTATGGTACTGGCACAAAAACAGAAATATAGATCAATAGAACAGGTTAGAAAGCCCAGAGATAAACCCATGCACATATGGTCACCTTATCTTTGATAAAGGAGGCAAGAATATACAGTGGAGAAAAGACAGCCTCTTCAATAAGTGGTGCTGGGAAAACTGGATAGCTACATGTAAAAGAATGAAATTAGAACACTCCCTAACACCATACACAAAAATAAAGTGGATTAAAGACCTAAAGGTAAGGCCAGACTGTATGAAACTCTTAGAGGAAAACCTAGGCAGAACACTCTATGACATACATCACAGCAAGATCCTTTTTGACCCACCTCCTAGAGAAATGGAAATAAAAACAAAAATAAACAAATGGGACCTAATGAAACTTAAAAGCTTTTGCAGAGCAAAGGAAACCATAAAGAAGACGAAAAGACAACCCTCAGGATGGGAAAAAATATTTGCAAACGAAGCAACTGACAAAGGATTTATCTCCAAAATACACAAACAGCTCATGCAGCTCAATATGCAAAAAAGAAACAACCCAATCCAAAATGGGCAGAAGACCTAAATAGACATTTCTCCAAAGAAGATATACAGATTGCCAACAAACACATGAAAGGGTACTCAACATCAACATCACTAATCATTAGAGAAATGCAAATCAAAACTACAATGAGGTATCACCTCACACCAGTCAGAATGGCCATTATCAAAAAATCTACAAACAATAAATGCTGGAGAGGGTGTGGAGAAAAGGGAACCCTCTTGCACTGTTGGTGGAAATGTAAATTGATACAGCCACTATGGAGAACACTGTCATACAGAGTGAAGTAAGTCAGAAAGAGTGAAACAAGTACCATATGCTAACACATATATATGGAATCTAAAAAAATAATGTTCTGAAGAACCTAGGGGCAGGACAGCAATAAAGACGCAGACGAAGAGAATGGACTTGAGGACACAGGGACAGGGAAGGGTAAGCTGGAGTGAAGTGAGAGAGTGGCATGGACATATATACATTACCAAATGTAAAATAGATAGCTGGTGGGAAGCAGCCACATAGCACAGGGAGATCAGCTCGGTGCTCTGTGACCACCTAGAGAGGTGGGATAGGGAGGGTGGGAGGGAGACGCAAGAGGGAGGAGATACGGGGATATATTTATACGTATAGCTGATTCACTTTATTATACAGCAGCAACTAACACAACAATATAAAGCAATTATACTGCAGGAAAGATGTTAAAAAAAAAGTTTCGGCCATGGGGGGTGTGCAGAGAACATTCTGAAGACAGAAGAAACAAGTTATATAAAAGCAGAGGTTGAAATTACCTTGTTTCTTATTTTACCACATAGCACAGGGAGATCAGCCCGGTGCTCTGTGACCACCTAGAGAGGTGGGATAGGGAGGGTGGGAGGGAGACGCAAGAGGGAGGAGATACGGGGATATATTTATACGTATAGCTGATTCACTTTATTATACAGCAGCAACTAACACAACAATATAAAGCAATTATACTGCAGGAAAGATGTTAAAAAAAAAGTTTCGGCCATGGGGGGTGTGCAGAGAACATTCTGAAGACAGAAGAAACAAGTTATATAAAAGCAGAGGTTGAAATTACCTTGTTTCTTATTTTATGCCTAGTCTCCCTCCTCCCACCTCAGTCTGTCACCTTTCTTTTTTAAATACTATTTTTGGTTTTGAGAACCCAGGCTGTGTTAACAGCCAGAAAGGTGTTAGGGCTCTTGAGATGGTGATTAAAAAAAAGAAAAAAAAAAGGAAAAAGGAAAAAAGACGTAAAAGAAAAATCAAAGATCCCGGGAGAGCTAAAAGGGAGTGCCTAAACACTGAAATTTCAGATAGGGCTGTCAAAGTGGATACAAATAGGATCATCTGAGATTCTGTTTGGTAGTGGTTTTATTGTAAATACTTGTAAATATCACTTAGACTCAGGAATTTACTGACGGTAGACTTAGACTCCTAAGTTTTGGATTAAAGTCTTAGTTCTGCTATTCTTCCAATTTTATAGATTAGCAAAGAATCATCCTGAGGAGAAGGTATTAACTTGAGACGGTCCAATGGAGATAAAAGAATGTAAAAAAAGTTTGAAAATGTAAAGTAATATACATTAAACTTATTACTAGACTGTTTTAGAATTCTATGAGATGGACCCCAAGGATGGTAGATTAGTGGAAGTTGCTAGAAAAATCTGAGTGTTGTGAATACAAATTAGTTTACTACAGTTCCTTTCTATTACTTCCTCCTAGGCTGTGCTCCTGTGTCTGCTGGATTTATTCCCCATCCTGGAGAAAGCCCTGCACTGGAAGGGAGATGCATCCCGACCCACGACACACTGTGACGAGGTCCTGCAGCTGATCCTGATGCACATGGAGCCCGAGCACCGCCTTCTCTTACGCAGGACTTACGCAAGAAACCTACCAGCTTTTGTGAAGAGGTGAGTCCCAGGGCAGCTGGGCGTGGCCATACTCAACTTCACTCTTGGGAGTCACATTTTCTCTGTCATTTTTAGGTTGGGGATCTTAACTGTCCGGCACTTGAAGAGGCTGGAGCGAGTCATCATTGGTTATCTGGAGGTTTATGATGGACCCGAGGAGGAGGCTAGATTGAAGATATTGGAAGCCCTAAAACTTCTCATGCAGTATACTTGGCCCAGGTAGGACAGCCAGCAGACAGGTGTGCTAAGAGGGGCAAAACTCAGCCGATACTCCCTTCAGAACTTGCCCAGATGTACATTCCGTACAAAGTATTAAGGACGTGCCATATATTTGAATGCCTCCTGTTTTTCCATACCAGTTGGATTTTGAACTGTGAAAGTGGCATTGAAAAGATATAATATAGTCAGTTCCTTCAGGTGTACATTTCTCTGCATTTATAATGCATATTAGAATTTTAAAGGCTATTTAGCAGTGCTACAGTAGACGTACTTAACTTTGTTCACCCTAATGTTTCTTAAATCTGATTGAGAATGGAACACTCATACACATCACTGAACATCTGTGGTAATCAGAATACTGATCTGGGATATATCTGCTTAGCATTCCAACTCTGGCTCGAGGTAGGTGTCCCGAACAGCAAGCTGGAACCCAAACATGTTGGGTCTGCAGAAGGCTCTCTTGCATGAAATAACAATGTTTAATTCAGCGAGAGTCCAGTGCCTCAGCAACACGTGGGTGTCTCTGTTCTGAGCCGTATTCTCTCATCTCCTCATAATGTACCCCACAGTCACATTTGTAATGAGGTTGCATTTATTTGCTTACTGTCTTTCTCCTCTACTGAACTAGAAGCTCCAGGAGGATGGAAGACTGACCACTTTAGTACTCTGAGAACTCCAAAACTTACTCAGAACCTGGTATTGAGTACACAGATATTTTTTAAGTGACTGGAATAGATGCATGAATGAAATTGAATCAGACTAATACTGTCCAAGTAGAAGAGGTCAGCAAGCAAATGTAGAGGTCAGAAAATGTCAATTATGGAGGGGGGGGGGCGCCTGGGGAGTGGGAAACAGCAAATTGTGTGTTGAGTGATGACAGGTGGAGGGCTGAGCGGCACACAAGTTACAGGAAAACACTTAATGTTTTTTAGATCAAGATGAGGGATGCAGACTTTTCTTCTCCCAGTCACATTTCTGCCCAGAAATATAGTTTATTTATATTTTCACACTACAAGTTATTTTTCAGCTTCCATAAGGCTTTTTAGTTTTTTTTTATTGTGGTTAAAAAATACATAAAATTTACCATTTTAAAGTGTACAATTCAGTGGCATTAAGTGCATTTACAATTTTCTGTAATCATTATCATAAAAACTTTTAGAAACACTAAGTAGAAGTAAATAGACTGGGCCTAACTGGTGGTAATCTAGGATCTAGAAATATAGTGACAGAAAACTCAAATTGACATGTAAGTCTCAAAAGCCAAGCTTATTTCCCTCACTGTATTTTTAATCTCCAGGCCTAAAACTGCATCAAAGCTAAAGAACTATGGGCCATTTCCTGTTCTCTGGTCAAAAGTGTAGGCCCCTGGTAAGGGAGGTCCCAGTTCTCCCTTTTCAGGAGGGGCTGTTTCCTTACGGTAGGACCATGCTCCTGGAGGGAACCTAGGTACTCCTGGGCAGGCCAGAATGTCAGTGTGTATGGGCAGCGTGCTGTAGAAAAAAACAAGGGCCTTAAAGTTCAGAAATCTGGAGTCTGGTCTCTAGTTCTGCTCCCAGCTCTGTGGTCTTAAAATTTTGACTTCAGTTCCTTCATTTATGAAATGAGGGTTTTCTACTAGATGGCCTTTGAAGTCTCTTTCAGTTTTAATATCCTGATTTTGAGTCTGAACATCATTTTTCTTCTTGATTCCAGAGTTCCCTGTAGACTTGTGGTCTTACTGAAGGCTCTCTTGAAACTGATATGTGATGTAGCAAGGGATTCAAGCCTCACACCCGAATCTGTTAAGAGCGCCTTGTTAGAAGAGGCCACAGACTGCCTGATTCTCCTGGACCGCTGCTCTCAAGGACAGGTGAAGGTAAGGGACAGTCTGCGACTTGGTTTCAGATGGGCTTCTTCATCCTCAGGTAATTCCTGTGATTCTAATTTACATTTACGTGCCTGACCAAGTCTGTAAATGAACATGGGGGATTCGAGTCTCTACCTCGGAGCCTTCTAGCCTTCAGTGGAGTTTGATTAATACCTTATTCTTCCTTTAAAGCTCTTCAGAACTGTTTAGACCAAAAGGCAAGAGGATCAGTGGATGTTTCTGGAGCCAGGACAGAGAATGGTTAAAAGGACCATGATCAAGAATTTGTAAAATTTAAGTTCTGTTCTAGTGGTCTGAATGAAAAAAAAAAAAGGTTGAAATAATGGGCTATAAACCACCAAGGAGTAATCATTTAGGTAGAGTAAGTAATTCTGTTACCAGCAATGTTTCCAGTTTTTCAGAGGCAACTGTGTTTTCCACATGCTTATTTATCCACGTGGGAATTCTTCCTTTGGTCTCATATGCCACAGAAGTTAACTTCTCAAAGCCATAGCATATAATAGCTGTGTGTCCACGTATACATAATTTATAAATTATTGTCTCATTTCTTACCCCATTTAGAAATCAATTGAAAGTTATAAGGCAGCATGAAAAGAAATTCATATCCTAAAAATATTTAGGGGTAGCATGATTTATTCAAATTATTTCATCTTGGCTTTTTAATCTTGGGCACTTTTCAAGCCCTAGATTTAATCTGATTCACCCTGACTGGTAGAAAGCTGCTTCTTTGTGCTCCAGTAGGACACTTCCGTTTCTAAAGTTACACCTGTTCTGTGAACTGTGCCCTAGCGTCATCCATCCTTCCCTTGAGTATGGTACCAAGAAAGAACCACCAAGGTAAAAGGAAAACACGTATCAAACAAACAAACAAAAAAAACAAAGACTGTTTGGTTTGATGTTTCAGGGTCTCCTGGCTAAAATCCCCCAAAGCTGTGAAGACGATAAGGTGGGGAACTATATCCGAAGAGTGCAGCAGATTTCTGAAGGAGCTCCCTACGATGCAACTTAAGACTTGTATTACTTTCCTGAAGAGGAAAAGATTTTCTTTCTGTTCCAATTGTTTTAAATGGAATTATTTCAGGAAAAAGGTATATTTATATTAAACATTGTAACTCAGATCTTCTTTTTCCTTCTTTCCTTTTTACTCCCATAGAAGTAGGGAAAAGAGAACATGAAAAAATTGAAGTCTGGACATTTCTAAATAAAGGGGGGAGGGGGAGGATACCAAGGAAACGGGTGGGTAGCATTTAAAATTTAGAAATATTTACACCCACAAACTCATCTGTTACGTTTCTTGGGCTCAAGCTGTTACTTCAGCACATGTAACAATGCTATAAAAATACTCTGTTCACAATTTAGGCTTTTCTCCACTCCCTCCCAGATTTTTTGCCCCACAGAAGTAGCATAAATATTAAAAACACAAATATTGTGTTAAAAACAAGATAAAGAGCAAAACCCAGAAGTGTGTATGTGTTTAAGATAAAAAAAGGGAAGAAGTTCAAAATGTCCAGTCCTGTTTATAAACGTCTGAAGGGAAATCACATGGTTTTGGCCTTGGCCTCGGGCTCTGTCTCCACTTCGTACTCTATCTCTACATATGCTTTTTTCCTCCTCAAAGGTCCTTTCAAGGGTGCTTTGCCTTTGTGTTTAGTGTCAACGGCCTTTTCTTCTTCCTCACTGGAGGATTTATCATCCTGATCTTCATCACCGCTGGCATCCAGTTTATCCATGTCCTAATATGGGGAGGGAAAAAAATAGGAAAGACACTAGATTCATTCCCCAAACTGCCTATTTAGAACTAAAACTAGAGAATTTATCTGCTCTGTGTGACCAGAACTCCCCTCCTCCTTCTTTGTCTGAAGCCAAAGGACAGATTTTTACCCATGAACCTCACCTCAAAATCACTTATGTCACTCTCATCAACTTCATCATCTTCCACAAACTCTCTTTTTCCCACATCCTAAAATAAAATGTAACTGTTATGTTCAAGATACATAATGAAAATTCAGCTTAGACATCTGGTTTTATTCTTTGATAAGTGCAACAATAACATAAACAGAATGAGAGTCTACTTACTAGGCAACCAAAATCAACTTATTTCCAAGTTTAATACTTCTGAATTTAAAACACTTTAGGGATATCAATTCTCATGCCTGATTTAAATCATTAGAGATAAAACATCCGCATTTTAAATGGTTAAAATCGATATACAGTAAAGAACAATTCTTTGCACATTCAACGAAAACTATTAATTTCAAATATTAAAAAATAGTTTACTACTAGGAAAAGTTACACCTGTGTACCTGTGTGAGTCTACTGTGAATCTACTTGTTAAATCTGCCCTTTACCTAAAAATACTATCATTTAAGTACTTCTCCTATATTAACAGTAAAATTTGGTTAAAATCGATAGATATACAGTAAAGAACAATTCTTTGCACATTCAACGAAAACTATTAATTTCAAATATTAAAAAATAGTTTACTACTAGGAAAAGTTACACCTGTGTACCTGTGTGAGTCTACTGTGAATCTACTTGTTAAATCTGCCCTTTACCTAAAAATACTATCATTTAAGTACTTCTCCTATATTAACAGTAAAATTAAGCCCTTTGTAAATTTCAGTAGGTTCCTTAATGTTATATTCCCTCAGCTAATAAGGACCCTTCATTTGTCATCTTGCAGGAAAAATTTTAGAATGCCAATAAATAAGATCAAATTGTCAATGCATAAATTGTTGGCTGAACCTGGAGAATAAAGCAGCCACTACTGAACCAAATTAATCAAAAATGATAGGAAAAAATAACCAAATATCTATTTTGGGTTAGGGAAATGAAAATGATATTCTCTCTCAATTACATAAAAATAGATCTCATCCCACAGATTACTGCTTGAGAAAGCAAAAACACAAAGCTTACTTCTTTATCTTCTTCATCATTTTCCTCAGCATCTGAAGAGCCACTGTCTACCTCCTGCTGTTCCAGGGCCTTGTCGAAGGCATGGATGGGGAAGTTGTAGATGTCGCCATACTAAAGAACATAAACGTGGGTCAGCTTTAACCACATTTGGATGTTATGCTTGAAGTCCACTGTCCAACAAGTATATTATTTTCCTCAGTGATTAAACAAGAATAATTAGTAATATTACTATATTATTTTCAGGCCTAGAGCCAGCAGTGTCTTTCAAAAACCCATATCTGACATTTAAATAATCAGCGATTAATACCAAACAGGCACCTTCTATGAAGGATGGATACCAGATCACTTAAAACTTAATAGTCTATAAAACCCATGGATTGGAACAAATGTAATTTTGCTGATAAAAGGGAAATAGTAAATTTTATTCATGTTGTTTCTGTAAATGACATTAATTTTTCAAAAGACAATAACAATTCATTTTAAAGAACCTTGAAAGACTAGGATGAATAGGCAGGAGGATCAAAACTGTATGGCTTTTATAGAGAGATCTGGAATTGTTGTGTTTGGGAGGAGTTGGGAATAATGGCAAGAAAGGAAAGGTCTCTCTACTGAAGTATCAAGAGTAACTAAAATATTTTATGTGCTTGATCAAGGAACTAAAATGAGGAAGCCAGGGCCTATATGATATTTATTTTATTCCAGTATCAAGGTGAAGATCTTTCTAGCATCTTTAAAAATAAAACACATTTCCCACTATTCCTACATTACCTAGCATATTACCACCTAAAAAATAAAATCTGCACCCCAAAGTTCCCAGCTTTCTCACCGTATCTTGTTTCAGTCTCTCCAGCAACTCCTTTTCAATGGCGTTGTCCAGCTGAGCAGCTATTAATGCCTTTTCCTATAAGAGAAAAAGAGCAAACCCATTTACTTCATTAGACTCATTTTTCAGCCTGTAGAAGTGGGAGAAATCAAGTTTTTATGTGAAAGATGTAATCCCCTTTTCCCTCTTACTGTAATAGGAACTTCTGCCTGTCCAACCAGATATATATATCTTTTTAAAAATTCCTATGGTTTTATGAATAGATTTTAAAAAATAGTTTGATCATTTATTTTTATTTTTTTAAAATTTATTTATTTGGTTGCACTGGGTCTTAGTTGCGGCTCGTGGGCTCCATAGTTGTGGCATGCGTGTGGGATCTAGTTCCTGGACCAGGGATCGAACCTGGGCCCCCAGCATTGGGAGCACGGAGTCTTAACCACTGCGCCACCAGGGAGGTCCCTTACGAATAGATTTCTAAATTAAATTCTACAAAGTCTTTGACAGATACACAAGCAAGTAGGTCTACATACATTTAAGTGTCTCAGAAAATTAGAAGTCCTGAAGCAGACTCCATAAAAGCTGCGAAAAGGAAACAGAGACCTTCACCCATTTACATTTTCTAAAACCATGTTCTATTCTATGTGATAGATAGAAAGTAGATCAAAAAATCTCTTCAGTGGTCTTTTGTAGGAAATGATACATGGTATCAACCTTTACACAAACAAAACATAAAAATATAACCTCAATCTACCTTTCTTGCCAAAGACTGTGCATTAATTTGAGAGTAAAAATCACAGAGAATGTTAGTGTTACACACTGAAGCTATGTTAGGATGAACAATGCACAGGATCAATTACAATGCAGGGAGACTGGGAGCACACAGAGCAGTTAGAAGGTTACTGTGATCTATATTTTTCCCTAAAGCGGATGCTTGCACCTCAGGGGTGATCCACTGAGATGTAGCAAGCAAATAATTTAAAACATTTTTGTATATTTTTTTCTTTAAGCTATTAACTATTACACATTTTTATGCATACTCACATAGCTGCCTTGACTCTGTCCGTAAAGGAAACAGTTGTGTGTCATGTTACAGTGAGCAAGATATGCCAAGGGAAAAAATACTGCACAAAGAGTTTGAAAGTGGTGGTCTCACTCCGTTATTCAGATTATTGCAGCCTATAGCTATTTGCTTGGTTAAGTGGATTTTTAGATGATATTGAATACTTTGCAATAAGATAGGGAGTAGTTTTAAAGATGTATGCTGGTTATTTAATGATTTAGTACTTTAAAAAGAGTTGTAAACTTAAAGAACCATGCATTTTTCACAAAAAGAAAAATGTTCCAGATTTGTTAACCTTTTCTAAGATGACAGATGGCTGTCAGCAGTATGTAATGTAGCAGAAGGTTTTTAATTTATTTTTTAAATTTATTTTAAAAATTTATTTAATTTATTTATTTTGGGCTGCCTTGGGTCTTCGTTGCTGCACGCAGGCTTTCTCTAGTTGTGGTGAGCGGGGGCTACTCTTCATTGCAGTATGCGGGCTTCTCATTGCAGTGGCTTCTCTTGTTGCAGGGCATGGGCTCTAGGCGCACGGGCTTCAGTAATTGTGGCACGCGGGCTTAGTAGTTGTGGCTCGCAGGCTCTAGAGCACAGGCTCAGTAGTTGTGGCGCACGGGCTTAGTTGCTCCGCCACATGTGGGATCTTCCCAGACCAGGGTTCGAACCCGTGTCCCCTGCGTTGGCAGGCGGATTCTTAACCACTGCACCACCAGGGAAGCCCCTGTGGCAGAAGTTTTAAAAAATAAATACACTCACTCTGTTCTTTCAAAGGAAAGGCAATATTTTAACAGTGAGTTTGAAAGAATTGTTTTTCAAAAAAAACCTTGTTCTGTGGCTAGAACATTTTAAAAAGTGATTACATCTATATGTGACATTGCTGGAAACGTGTCTTCTATAAAAACTGCAATCACACACTTAAAAAATTTGGAAACGGAATTTTCTAACCCATTTAAAAATCTTCCAAATCTATTTCAGAGGGCTTCAAACTTATTTGGTAAAAATAGAAAATTTTAATTTCTTCTGAAAGGTTTGCAAGAATGCCTGTTTTGACTCAGGGAGGATGAAAACTCACTAGCCAGATTTAAACAAAAATGTCTGCATAATTGGTGGTGAAGAATGAAAAATGAACAGCCAGTACTAAATGCAGGCACTCAAAAATGCCCTCCTTTCTCTCTGTCTCTGAGCTCTCTATCACTTATGACAGCCCTTAAAGGCAAATTGACACTGCTGAGAACCAAACCTTCACTTCACTACATCACAAACTTTTACTTACAATACACCTATTAGTGCAAATATACATATATAATAACATTTACAAGTAATATATTGGGGAGCATATGTTCAAAAATTTTATTGATGGGGTGAGTGATCAAAAACGTTTGGAGATTCAATCCGGGTTTCGGCACCAAAAAAGTAAGTTTGGAGACCAATGATATAACAGGTTTGAGATACAGAACTCTATGTGATTAATGGAAACAAAAGCATCAAGATTATTAAAGCTATTCCCTGATAGGATATGACAAATGATGAGGCAAATGTCTGTTGGTCGAAGGATGGTAAGCAAAGCAAATAGCTAGAATGACTGAAAATGTGAACTTGTCAGGAAAAGCTAATTCCTGGGTCTTAAAAGCATAATGAGGTCTCATGAGGTGGACTGGCAGACTGCTCTCTATGACAAAGGCTGGAATTTCCTGACTAGATTTTCCATGGATAGCAAAATATTATCATCACTGTTCACTACTTCAGTAACAAAGCTGACAAGTTTACTTCAAAGAAACAAATAATCCCAATTAATCCCTTACCAGCAATTTCAGAACCCCCAAAACCCAGGTTAGATGCCTAATATGACCTGAACCGACATGAGGCTCCTTAAAAAAACATTTTTAAAATTCCATCTAGTGTGGATTCATCTAGTGAAACATTGTTATATTTCAATGCACAACTACTAGTGTGTTTAATGAGAATGCTCAAAACTGGCTGAGGGTAATATGTAAAACATAAGATTGGCAACATACCAGAATTCTAAATCTGACCTCAAGAATTTCAGACAAGGAGCTGTGGATCTCTATTTAAGGTATTTTTTCTGTTCTCCGTTACACATACCCCCAAAGCACCCACGTTTTAACTTGCCCTGAAAGTCATAATCTTCAGATATGGAATATCAGATAGCGTATGCAACTAATACTGTTGTCCATAATCTAGGGCCCGAACAGTTCACAGACAGCAGTGACTGAATCGTTCTCATGAGCCCTGACTACACAGCCCTACCCTCAATGAAAATACAGAACCTAAGATTATCAGGATAAGTTACCTCTCTTCTTTTTTCCCTCCGTTCCACCTTCTTACTCAAAGGAACAAGTTTCCTCCTATGGGAAATAAAACACATGATCAGAAACCCCAAGTATATGTTCTACACGATCCTTTAAAAAAAAAAGATAGAAGAAAAAAAAGGATTGGAATTGATTTTGTAGGGCTCAGCTAAATATAGCAAGATTACATAAAATTTTCTAGATAGTTAATGCTATAAAAAGTCAGGCATTTTTACATATATTTGACGTTGTTCATATACGTGGCCGTTTTTGTTTCTTTAGGCATCCTGAAACTTCTGAGGGTGTTTACAATGCTAAAAATTAATGCTTCCACAAGCTAAGAAAAAATAATTTTCTACAGAAATTGACATCTCTAGCCTTCTCTGCAGGTCACAATGAATTAGGGCCTATCACTCCTTAAAGACGGCATGCAATTAATTCTGTGGATTTCATATCACTTTAAAAAATAAGTTTTCAGTGAACCCAGAGTAAAGTTCTTACACTCCATTTCACATTTTTTAGATCATTTTCAACTCCCTAATTTTAGGATTCCCTCAGGGTTATAAAGACAGTTTTCTGAAGCTGATAATCAAGTTGTACTCTACTGTTTTTAAAATCCTGCAAAATTAAAGGGCACAACTTTAATCTGTGGTAAAGCTACTGCTGCTTAGCATGTCATAAAAAATTACCCAAAGTTGAACTTAACAGAAAACATTACTAGAGGTTTCACAATATCTCAGTTCATAATAAGATGCATGGAAAGGTAATTTAAAAACAAATAAATGAACGATCAATACTTACTGTCGCTTTAGTGTAAGTTTTCGAATTCGAATTAGGTACTGGGTGATCTTGGTGAATCTCTGCTTACATTTGTGTCGAATGAAACGGGGCCAGTAAATTAGATTTTCATCTATTTGCTCCAGTGCTTTCTCATAGTTTTTATGAAGCCGGACCTGTTAAACAGAAAGGAAGCTTGAAGGGCAACGGTAATATTAAGTCTTCACTATTAATGATACTTATGGGGCCTAATAAGGATGGCTCCAAGAATTTAAGGTAGATGTGGTCAAGGAACTGAGAAAAGCATGTGGCCTTTTTGCTCTTGATCAATGGTCGTCATGATTTTATGTTCTAAGTCTTACCCGTTCCCAAAGACGCCTAGGGAAAGCTGCTCGTTCTATAACCTTCATATACAAGTAGCACTGTCCTGCAGGATAAATAGTTTTATTATTATTTACGGAGAGACTAAAGATTATCCTTTTAAAAGTTGTTGAGTACTTCTCTTGGAAGTTAAAACCGAGGAGTTACCTTTCTCTTCTTTGATAGTGGCATACTGACTGTTTGCCAGGGGACAGGACGACCGATTACACAGTCCAGTCAGGCTGTATTCATTTCTGCAAAAACTCTGAGTCTTGGTTCTAGAATGAGAGGAAAAGAGCAAAGATTATAAGATGGGATGCCAAGAGGGCAACTGACGGAATCTATATCCAAGTTGAAAATCTAGACTCACCTTATTTTGAAGGAACAAAATTGCTTGTTTCCTAGTGTATCCCAGATAACCTGCAAGACAAAGTAGAAACCCATTTCAATTGCTTTTACCTAACAGATGCCATATTAATCCAAGAGAACAATGTGCTAGGGCAGTACCCTGCTTTACTGAGGAAACGAGTCTTTGAAGAATGAGAGGACAAAGAAATGCTCTGTAAAATAGTGTGATTTATTTGTTTTTTTACACAAATAACAGATTCTTGTAGGAAAAGTAAATACAAATTAGCAATAACCATAACCTTACTGCCCAGATACAATTTCATAGTATTTTAATTTGTATATTATACCAACTAGCATGCCTACATGTATATTTTAAACAATATGAGATTATATATATAGAAGTGACTTTTTTTTTTTTTACTTAATGTGTTCATTATGCATCGTTGTCACACACTACTAGATTTTTGGATATACGTACCACACATACCATGATTTTATCTCATTGACAAGGAAGATCCTCTCTTGCTATCCTCCACTAACTCATATGCTCTATATTCATTCAGCATTTACTGTACACTTAATACTTATGTAAGACACTGATATTTCAAAGTCCTGACACACAGGAGGCACTCAGGCACGTGCTGAATGAAGGAAGGTACAATCCTTAAAAAGTTTTTTCTTTCTAGCTACAGAAAAAGAGATGTAAACAAAGCATCACAAAGCAGCAATCTAAATGCCACAGTAGAGGTGTGTAACAGCATGAGAGCCTTTGAGTGAGCTGCCTTGAGGAATTGGGAAAGGCTCTAAAGTAGTTAAAGGGAAAAACACAGAGAAGCGTTAAAGAATGGAACAACATTTTTGGAATTTTACAGGATGTGTAAAATTGGCAGGGGATGGTGGGAAACAGGTAAGAGGAAATGAAACTGGAGAAGTAGGAGCTAATTCTGATTTGTGGCTTTATATATCATCTCCAGGTTGATGACTCCCAAACTGTCATCTCCTGGTCAGACTTCTCTTCTGAGCACCAGATTTGTATATACATGCAGCTGCTTACTTGACATCTCCACTTGAATGTCTAAAAGGCATCAAACACATTCACAGGTCCAAATGGAGCTCTCAATTCCACACCTCTCAAAAGAATACTGGGTTCCTTCCCTAGTCTTCCCCACCTCCATAAATAAAACCACCACTGAACGGTTTGTTCAAATCCAAAAATCCCTTGATTTTTCCCTACTTCATTTCATCCATAACCAAGTCTTGCCAGTTACAATGATAAAACAGATCTCTAATTCATCCATTTCTTTTCATGACCACTCCCACCTTAGTTGAAGCTACTTTCATCATGCTCTAGCCTCCTTGCTTTCATTCTTTCTCTCCTTCAAAAGCCTTTCACACTAGAGACATTTTCACAAACGTAAATCAGATGTCACTTCTCATTAAAAAAAGCCTTAAAACACCTCCTCCAAGACTCTACATGATCTTGTCCTGCAAAGATACCCAACTTCACTCCCTACCTTTCTTCCCTTGATTTCTATAACAGTCACACTGATGTCCTTTACCACATTCCTTCTCTCTTACCTCCAGATCTTTGTACTTTACTGTTCTTACTGCCCAGATTGATTGCTTTTCCCTCAGCCCCCAGTGGCGGTTCCTTCTCATCTTTTAGATCTCGCCTCAGATACCTTCTATTCAGAGAAACCTTCCCTAATCAGCCCTATCCGAAGTGGTCTCTCCTCATCACTCTCTACTTCATCAACCCGATGTTTCTTTCATGGTACTATTACACGGTTCAACTGTATTTAATTTGTTCTCGTGTTTACTGTCTCCCCCGCCAGAGCTCCAGTAAAATAGAGGTCTTGGGCTTCCCTGGTGGCGCAGTGGTTGAGAGTCCGCCTGCCGAGGCAGGGGACACGGGTTCGTGCCCCGGTCCGGGAAGATCCCACATGCCGCGGGGCGGCTGGGCCCGTGAGCCATGGCCGCTGAGCCTGCGCGTCCGGAGCGTGTGCTCCGCAACGGGAGAGGCCACAACCAGTGAGAGGCCCGCGTACCGCAAAAAAAAAAAAAAAAAAAAGAGGTATTTTGCCTGGTTTAATAACAACCAAATCTCCAGTAATTACTCTTGGCACACTGTAGGCGCTTGAATATATCTCATACAAATAACTAAACGAATAAATCTAGGATGGTTCCAAAATTTTGACGCGGGCAGAAGTGGAGCAAACGTAAAAAAAAAAAACCTAACACAGGAAAAGCAGGTTGAAAAGTACCGTGCACATGGTTGAAAAGAATGCTTAAATTTGGTGTTTAAACTTCACCGTACCGTCCCCCAGGCCTCCACCCACCCCCGCCCCCGCCGCCTCCCGAGTCCCCAGGGGACCATACTTAAAGTCCTTCCTTGCTAGGCACCAAGGACTGGATACACCGACCCTGGGGGTTGAGGTGGCGGTGTCCTGACCCCTTAACCCCGAAGGGCCCGGGTAGACACGTGAAAGCCCCAGGCTCGGAAATCAGGGCTCTGGAAGCCTCGCTTCTGGAGCCACCCGACGCTAATGGGCCAGGTGAGTAGGTGGCTTCTGAGTCTCCTAAAGCGACCGAGACACACTTCATAAAACCCGGCTGGCAGCGCAACAAGACTCACATCATCTGACTGCATCTTGTCAGCGGTTCAGCGGGCTGGGCCTGGCCAGGGCAGGGAAGCAACGATACTGCTTCCGGAGAATCACTTCCGGGAAGCCCAGTCTCGCCTATCGCGAGAGTTCTGAGTTCTGCAAGCGGTATTACGCGGCGCCGCTTGAAGGTGTAACTTCCGCACCTGCCGCCAGGTCACCGCCGCCACCGGACTGTCACCGCGCGCTCGTACCGCTTAGGTGTTGTTCCCGGCTCCCCTTGGGACTGTAAACCCGGCTAAGGACCCGTGGGAGCCCGCGCAGGAGCCGGCGGCATTTCGAAGGGCGGAGGCCGAGAGCGCCCCTGTCCAGCGAGCGGTTTGACGGTCCCTGAGTGTTAGTTAGCCGCCGACCCCGCCCGCTGGGCCTTCCCTGCGCGGTGCGCGCACCGCCGCCGGCGGGGCCTCACCTCCGGGCCGTCGGGGCTGCAGTGTTCTCGCTCCTTCGCCCAGTCTGTGGACCTCAAACGCGGGCTTTTTAGACTTAAGACCCTCGCTTCCGCACTTACCCCGCCTTGTTTGGTGTGGTATTGGGTCCTGACTTTTGAAATTCTTGGGTCAGATATTTCAAAAATAATAGATTACCCCCCCCACACTTTTTCTTTTGACAGGGGAAGAAGAAAATCTTTACTAGCTCATACCGTTTTTCAAAAGAAAAGCCACTTCAATACCAGTAGAGTAAGAAAGGCACAATCCCAAAATAAGGATGGCCCTTAGTTTACATATCACATTATAAAATAATTTAGTATATCATAAATAGTATAATTTTGTTGCATGCAGATGAAAACTAGGCATTAGAACCACCCTGTTAGAAAGCATTGATTTAGCACTGCTTTGGGGAGCCAAATTTAGGTTATAAAAACCAACTTCAGTTTATTAGATGTTTTGGGGCACGTCAGTCAACCTTCAGCAAAGCTGTTTCCCATTAGAAAAATGGGTGTATGCAAGGACTACAGGTATTATTGTAACAGAGAAGAACAAACGTGACTCCACATTGGATCTGCTTATTTTAAGTTCACCTTTCTATTCTCTTGCTTTGGCTACACCTTAATAACTAAAAGAATGTCTGTAGCCTGAAATATGCGGGAGAGCCCATCCTCAAGGCTCTGACCTTTAAAGGTGTAACCATTTCCCATTCATATAGAGAGAAAAAGTTGCAGAGCACAGAATAACGTTTGCCTTGTTGTAGGCTAATAGGAGCATCCTGACCTGACCTGACCTGACCTTGTGGACGGCTGCAAGAACAAAGGATTCTGGCCCCAAGAAGTTTGCAGCAGTCAGCCACACCCCTTCCCCCTGTAGTGTAAAGAAAGCCTGAGTCCCCTATCTTCTCCATCCGCCGGCCTCCCGAGTAAAATCGCTCTTCCTTGCTTCAGGAACTCAGCTTTTGATTCATTGGCCTGCCATGCAGCGAGCAGTAGGAGCTTGGACTTGGTAACAGTATGTTAAAAGCATAGTTTACATTGCTTCCTAAAAAACCAGTGTGATGGTTCTCACTAGCCTGCTGCCTTAGGCAAGGCTGGTTTAGAGACCAGAGGGAAGTCATAAATACCCGTACCCTTTTATGTTAGTAAAATCAAGTTTAAAACCTGATTGGAAGTTTGGAATATGTGGAAGAACTCAAAAACTGGACGAGACTCACCACCTGGACTACAGCACACTCCCGGAATTAAGTAGGGGAAATAGTGTACGTTTTCAGTATGATTTACTGTAACACTCCGTCCCTGCTCACCACCAACAGGTGAGTCCCGTAAATATTTTTTTTAAACTGAGCTGTAATTGACATGTTACATGAAATGTTATGAGTAAGATATTGGAGATTTTAATGCAAAGCTGCTGTTCATGACTTTTGTGTACAGTGAGTTGACTGTAGTATTTTACTATTGTCTGTTTAAAAAAAGAAAACCTAACTTATATCCCCTTTCAACTTTATTGTATTTATTTGGAACAGATTGTGTGTGTGTGTTTTAGAATACAGACTAATACTGATTTTTTAAAAAAAAATCTACTCTCAGCAACTTTCAAGTTTGCAACAGTATAATTAACTGCAGTCACCATGCTGATTATATGTTTTATATATATATATATATATATATATATCCCCATGACATATGTATATATATAATCTCCCCATGACTTTATAACTGAAAGTTTGTGCCTTTTGTCCCCCTTGGAGAATTTTGCCCCCATCCCACCCCTCCCCTCTGGCCACCATCAATCTGTTTTCTGTATGAGCTCTGTTGTTTTGTTTTGTTTTGAGGTTCCATATGTAAGTGAGATCGTAGGGTATTTGTCTTTCTCTGACTTATTTAACTTAGCATAATGCTCTTAAGGACCATCCATGTTGTTGCAAATGGTAGGGTTTCATTTTTTATGGCTGAGTAATACTCCATTGTACATATATACTACATTTTCTTTTTAAATTCATCCATCGATAGACACTTAGGTTGTTTCCATATCTTGGCTATTGTAAATAATACTGCAATGAATATGGGAGTGCATACATCTTTTTGAGTTAGTGTATTCATTTTCTTGGGATAAATACCCAGAAATGGAATTACTGGATCACATGGTGGTTCTATTTTTAATTTTTGGAGGAACTTCCATATTGTTCTCCACAGTGGCTGCACCAATTTACATTCCCACCAACAGTGCAAGAGGGTTCCCTTTTCTCCACATTTTCACCAACACTTGTGTGAGTGAGAGGGTATTTCATTGTGGCTTTGATTTGCATTTCCCTGATGATTAGTGATGTTGAGCATCTTTTCATGTACCTGTTGGCCATCTTGTGTGTCTTCTTTGGAAAAATGTCTATTCAGATCTTCTAACCTTTTTTTTTTTCTTTTTTTTGTGATACGCGGGCCTCTCGCTGTTGTGGCCTCTCCCGTTGCGGAGCGCAGGCT
>NC_041233.1:94371397-94372719 GCF_002837175.3 Physeter macrocephalus
GTGGTACGCGGGCCTCTCACTGCCGCGGCCCCTCCCGCCGCGGACCACAGGCTCCGGGCGCGCAGGCCCAGCGGCCATGGCCCACGGGCCCAGCCGCTCCGCGGCATGTGGGATCCCCCCGGACCGGGGCACGAACCCGCGTCCCCCGCACCGGCAGGCGGACCCCCAACCACTGCGCCACCAGGGAAGCCCCCTGCCCATTTTTTAATCAGATTGTTTGTGGGTTTTATTTGCTTTTGAGTTGTATGAGTTTTTAAAAAAATATATTTTGGATTTTAACCCCCTATCAAACATGATTTGCAAGTATGTTTTCCCATTTAGTAGGCTGCCTTTTCATTTTGTTGATGGTTTCCTTTGCTGTGCAGAAGCTTTTTAGTTTAGTGTAGTCTCACTTGTTTGTTTTTGCTCCTGTTACCTTTCCTTTTGGTGTCAGATCTGAAAAATCATCGCCAAGACTGATGACAAGGAGCTTACCACCTACATTTTCTTCTTGGAGCTTTATGGTTTTAGGTCTTACATTCAAGTCTTTAATCCATTTTGGGTTGATTTTTGTGTATGGTGTAAGATAGTCGTCCAGTTTTACTCTTTTGAATGTGGATGTCCTGTTTTCCCAGCACTATTTATTGAAGAGATAGTCCTTTTTTCATTGTATGTTCTTCGCTCTTTGTTGTAAATTAATTGACCATATAAGCATGGATTATTTCTGGGCTTTGTATTCTGTTCCAATGATCTGTGTGTTTGTTTTCATGCCAATAACATACTGTTTTTTTATTACTATAACTTCATAATATAGTTTGAAATCAGGGGGCACGATGCCTCCAGCATTGTTCTTCTTCCTCAAGATTGTTTTGGCTATTTGGGGTCTTTGTGGTTCCATACAAATTTTAGGATTGTTCTATTTCTCTGAAAAATGCCATTGGAATTTTGATAGGGATTGCACTGAATTTGTAGATTGCTTTGGGTAGTATGGACACTTAAACAATATTAATTCTCCTAATACATAAGCACAGAATATCTTTCCATTTATTTGCATTTTCTTCAGTTTCTTTCATCAATGTCTTACAGTTTTAGTGTACAGATCTTTCACTTCCTTGGTTAAATTTATTCCTAGGTATTTTATTCTTTTTGATGCAATTGTAGATGGGATTGTCTTCTTAATTTCTCTTTTTTTTTTTTTTTTTTTGCGGTACTTGGGCCTCTCACTGTTGTGGCCTCTCCCGCTGCGGAGCACAGGCTCTGGACGCGCAGGCTCAGCGGCCATGGCTCACGGGCCCAGCCGCTCCGCGGCATGTGGGATCTTCCCAGACCGGGGCACGAACCCG
>NC_041233.1:94372835-94415004 GCF_002837175.3 Physeter macrocephalus
GGTTCCCCTGCATCGGCAGGCGGACGCTCAACCACTGCGCCACCAGGGAAGCCCTAATTTCTCTTTTTGATAGTTCATTATTAGTGTATAGAAATGTAATAGGTTTTTGTATATTGATTTTGTATTCTGCAACTTACTGAGTTCGTTTTTTAGTTGTAACGGTTTTTTGGTAAATAATCTTGACTTGCAACCAACCTTAGAAATGGCTCTTAACAAGTTTTCCTCCTAAAGAGTGAGAACTTCAAATGGAAATGCAGAATGTAGAAACGTCCTCAAAGTGAGAAATATTTTTTTAAAAATAATTACAAGTAATACAAGAATGTAGGCTAGTTTATTTTCTAAAGCCTATTAAGTGAGAAGTAAATGTTTTCTTTCACTCCTCTCCTTCCAAAAGCCTTTAGTTAATTCATCAAATAATTTGGAGCACCTGCTATGTGCCAGATACAGTTCTAGGTGCTGGAGATGCAGCAGTGAAAAAAAAAAAAAAAAGGATCTATGCCCTCATGGAGCTTACTTGGTAGCGAGGAGACAGATAGTAAGCAAATAAACAAATTATATGATGTGATGTCAGGCAGTGGTAATGTTATAAAAAAAAAATAATAAAGCTAGGTCAGTGAACAGAGATGGAAAGGGTGATGCTCTTTTAGAATGGGTAATCAGAGAAGGATTCAGAGGAAATGATATCTAGGGAACCTCAGTGAAGTGAGGGAATAAGTCATATGAAAACGTATGAGTATCTGTTAAGGCAAATAAAGAGCAAATGCAAAGTCCCAGAGATAAGATGCCTGGAGTGATCAAGGAGTAGCACGGGGAAAGTGTGGGCCAGGGGGTGGTGAGAAAAGGGGAGAGAGGAAGGACATGAGACTGGGGAGCAGGCGGGGGCCAAATTAGGCTCAAGTGTAGTCAGCCTCGCCTTCACAGTAAAACAAACTGGAGGCTCTCAAAAATCCTGACACCAGATTTCTACTTCAAAAACTTTGTCGAGACAATTGTTTTAGTGGAGAGATATATCATGTTCAAGACTTGAATATTTCACTATCATTAAGAAATCTGTTCTCCACTGCTTGATCTATAGATCCGGTGCCTTCTACATCATAATCCCAATAAGATGCTTATAGAATTTGACAAGCTGATCATGAAGTGTATATGGAAATGCAAAGGATCTAAAAGAAATAGAAAAAAATATGTATGTGTAGGGCTGTGTGTGTGTGTGTGTGTGTGTGTGTGTATGTATGTATGTATACAGACATACGCACAAACACACACATAGACCAACAGAGAAAGAATGGCCAAGCAAATGGCACCAAATGTTAACAGTGGTTGAGTTTAGGTAGTTAGAAGGTAGTAGGATATATTTTTAAGGTATGGTTCACAAGATTTGCAGATGGATTGGATATGGAATGTGAGAGAAGGCAAAGAGTCAATGATGACTCTGCCATTTGGGGTCTGAGCAGCTAGCTAGGTGACCAGAGTGCGCTGGGAAGTGTGCAAATTTGGTGGGTGGTCAGTTTTGGACTTGTTAAGTTCAAAATGCCAAATTAGATATCCAAGTGAACATGCTGAAAAGGCAGTTAGTATACAACTCTGGATTCAGGGGAGAAATAGCACTATAGATATACATTTGGAGCTCATTAAAACCATGAACCTGGTGAGATCACCTTAGAGCTGTAATGTTGACATTTTTTTCCGGGGTGCTCCCTAAAATAATTTTGGAAAACTGTGTGCTCCATCACACATTATTAAACTGATACCTAGGAATTTTCATCGTAAATTTAAATAGTTAAAATTATGTAATTTATGGTATATTATAAACATGGACATTTTAGAAGATTACATTTAGATTCTTGGGACCTAAATATCATAGAGATTTGAAAAGCAAAATCTTTAATTAAAAAAAAACGGAATAGGGCTTCCCTGGTGGCGCAGTGGTTGAGAGCCCGCCTGCCGATGCAGGGGACACGGGTTCGTGCCCCGGTCCGGGAAGATCCCACATGCCGCGGAGCGGCTAGGCCCGTGAGCCATGGCCACTGAGCCTGCGTGTCCGGAGCCTGTGCTCCGCAGCGGGAGAGGCCACAACAGTGAGAGGCCCAAGTACCGCAAAACAAAAACAAAAACGGAATAAACCCTAACAGTCAGAAATATTATATAGTTCCCCTTCTTCGAACAAAAATATATTCTATTTCCTCAACAGAATATTATCCTAATGTAATATATTTTTAATCTTGAGAAGTGCTTTATTGATTATCCTATCATATTCCCTACCAGAAATATTGTTATAAATTGAAATAGTTTTTTAAAAATATCCTGTAATCTTAAAGCTCTATGTATTAAGAAAAAAACGTTATGGAATGAGTTATCGTTGCGATTATTATCAGTAGAAAATTGACAGACACTTCTGTTAGAACTTTTCAACATGTCTCATATGTCTCTTAAATTTTATTATAGTCAGTTATGTATTGCCCTCCTTTTTAATGGTTCCTGGACCATTTTTCCTCCCCACATCCCTGTGAAACTGTTGAAAGCTTTGCTCAGCATCTCAACATCCTTTCAGCTACATATTTCTGCTCACCTTCTAGGCCTTTGGGCTGCCACCTTCAAAATGTAGGTTTCTTGAGGGTATAAGTGGGCTCACCACTCTGGCTTTCCCTTCCCTTCAGGATGTAAGCCTGGCAAGTGTTCATATTTTGTCATCTTTTCATCATATTCTGTCAGCTTTAACAATTGTTCTTGGTAGTAGGGTGGGTCAGAAATAAGTTAGACTACTTTGGAGACTTTCTTGATAATTTTTAACAATGGTAATATCAACCACCTTCAAGGGAGATAGCTGTCCTGCTACAAAACACCTAATTGTGAGGCACGGAACAGATGAACAAGGTGAATACCATTTCCTGACAAGATATTAAAATTTATTTTAAAGATATAGTATTTGCAGCAATGTGCAATGGCACCAAGTTTTAGAAAGAGAATAGTGGAACAGAACAGAGAACCAGAAACATTTCTACTCATAGAAGGAAAGCCAATATATGATAGAGGTGGCATTGCTGATTAGTGCAGACTGGATGAATTATGAATAAGTTGTGTTGGGACAATGGGTCATTCATGTGGAAAAAGATAAAATTGGATACTGTATTATAAATATAAAAATTTATTTCATAAAAGAATAAAGACTTAAATGTGAAAACAAAATATTAAAAAGAAAATAGAGGAGGATATCATTATGATCTCAATGTAGAAAAAGATTTCTTAATTAGGATACAAATAGCACAGACCATAAAGGAAAAGGTTAGTAATTATGACCTTTCACAAAAATGAAAGGCTTGTGGGCATTAAAAGTCATAATAAAGGGACTTCCCTGGTGGCGCAGTGGTTAAGAGTCCGCCTGCCAATGCAGGGGACACGGGTTCGATCCCTGGTCCAGGAAGATCCCATATGCCTCGGAGCAAATAAGCCCGAGGGTCCCAGGTGGGCCCTCCACCTCTCCGTGGGCAGGCGTGGCCGATGTGTGGGATGCCTGTGGGCCAACGCATGAGTACGGGGGCGCCCTGAGAACTTCGGCTGCTGCCATGCGCCATTTAAGGAATTGTGCAGAGCGCCCTGTGACAAAGAAGGGAAACTTGTGGCTGCCACGGGGGGCTGGCCTCTACTGGGGGCAGTTCGGTCTGGACATCGATGCCCAACTAGAGGCTGAAATGAAAGTTAAAACGTTAAAGGAAGAGCTGAGGTATGGAAGGATGTGCAGTATCCATTGCTCTGCTAGCTCTGGGCTGACACACAGGGTGGGAGAGCAGGTTGGTAAGTTTAGACATCTGATCTTGTGACAAAACCTGGTTAGGATACCAAGAGGTGGAGTTTCTAGGAAGAAGAAGAAAACAAAGAGGAGGATGTTGAAGTGATTGATGAGAAAAGAACAAAAAGCCTCTTACCATCTGACTCCTAATACAAAGGGAAACTTTAAATAAGAATTACCCCAAAGCCTAGGAGAAAACTTACATTTTTTTCTCTGTCCCTTGTGGTTGTAAATCTTACTGTGTTTTTAAAATGTAAACACCCCAGGAGTTAAACAAAACATTGCCCATAGATACTAAAAAAAAAGGGGGTGGGTGAGTGGATGGAGGGCTTTTTCATAAAAGTTCTCTTGCCAAAATCGATTTGCAAAAGAACTAAGGTTTTGTTTTGCTTTTTTTGTTTTAAAATCTAGTAGAAATAATAAGGATGAAAAAAAATCAGTGTATATAAAAAGTAGAATGTGTGTTTTCTGGTAAAAGAAGGGTGAGATGCACTTCTGGTAAAGAAAATAAAATGTGTTTTGTTTTGTTTTTAGATTAAAAAAAGTTGCACAATGTAAAAGCTGAGATTTATGCTTTATTGGAGGACGTTAGTGAGGAACTGTTGCAAAGAGGTAAGGGAGGAGCCTAAATATAGGAGTTTTTGCAACAAACAAACAAACCAAAACAAACACACAAAAACTATGTAGTCAAACCTTAAAAGATTACTGCTAATCACAAAAACAGACATCTCAAGTTAATGATTTTAGTGCTTTTCTGTGTATGGGAAGATGCAAGTGTCTGGGTTCACTGAAATTTTTCCACTGATACGCACTTAACTATCTAGGGCCAGTATCCTGTTTTTCTCCATTCTGAATTCCCCTCAGGGTGCACCATCAGGGGTGACTGTGGTAGCTGATGGACTGATGGTGGGGAACATTTGTTGTTTACTGGAATGTCAGGCATCTTTTTGTCCACAGATATAAAGGACATGTTTTAAATTAAAAAGATAATAATTTTGTCCTAAAATAAAATTATTATTTCAAAATTAAAAAAAGACAAAACCTAATGAGATATAAAAAGTTACAAAATGTTTATGGAAGACACAAAAGATTTGTAAAATCACAAGTTTTGTAAAAATCAAAAGATTTGTGAAGGAAAAACCTTTAAAAAATTTATTTGTGGTCGAGCTAAGATTAAACTAAATTATTTAAATTTAAGAAAAAATTAATGTCAAAAGTGCATGGTACAAAATTAAAATTTGATTTTCTCTCTGTTAAAAGAATAAATTTTTCTTAAATTATTACTCTGCTTTTAAAAAATTGTGAACAAAGGTTTTTCTTTACCTTTAATATAGTCTGCCTAGAATACAAAGATTTTGTGCTTAAAAAATTTTTATCAGCTCTTTAACCATGGCTATTTTAAAGTCTTTTATCATTTATAGACAATTATTGTTTTACTGTGATGCTTTTACAAAGGTGTTTCTACAGAGGTGCTTCACCTTCAAAGAGATTTATATATATAAAAAAAAAAGCTCCAACAAGTACACATTTCTGATAACGAAGATCAACTTGCCTTCACGTGGGAAAGACAATAATAAACCTTTCAGGTGCTTCCCCCAGGTTACCTACACAGGTTACCCATATGTCATGGGATGGTAACCCAAGACCTGCCCCTGGTCTCCTTCCTCACATTAGTAAAACGGGCCAGTTACATTAATGATATAATATTAACACGTGAAGACTTGCCTCTGTTGCAGGACACTTTGTAGGCTTTGCTGAAACATATGGGAAAAAAAAGAAAAAAAAAAGATGGACAGTGAACCCGGGGAAAATTAAAGCTCCAGACACCATATAAGGTTCTGAAAGTCATTAGGTCAGATAAGACGCAAGTTATCCCCAACACGGTTTTTGGTAAAATACAAGACTATACAACTCCTAAAAATGTAAAAGAATATAAGCCTTTGTAGGGGGTTGGGGGTTTTAGAGAACTTTTATTCCCCGCCTGCCACAATGCCTCCAACCCTTATGCCACCTGGTAAAAAAAAAAAGGACATGTGAGCAACTGGGGGTCAGAGCAGTAAGCCACCTTTAAAAAATAAAAAATTCTAGTAAAACAGATTAAAGCTCTGGACATGTCCCAAGCAGGACTACATTTGAGTTAGATGTGTCTGTGAATCCACAAGGTCTGGGTCAGATACTATGACAGAGATGACAAAAGAGGAAAACGCCCCTAAGATTTTGGTCCCAACTCTGAAATGGCACAGGACCGCAACCTAGAATCCTATAACCAGTAAAAATATGGAATGAAGGAGAAATCAAGACATGCTCAGATGAAAAACTAAGAGAATTGTCGCTGGTAAATGTATCCTAAAAGAATGGGTAAAGGAAGTTCTCTAAACAGAAATGATCAACATTGGAGTATCAGGAGGGAAGAAAGAACGTGGTAAGAAAAATTATGGATAAATACATTAGGTTTTGCTTCTCTTCTTGAATGTTCTAAATTATGTTTGACAGTTAAAGCAAAAGTTATAACATTGTTTAATGTGGTTCTAAATGTATGTAGAGGAAGTACTTAAGACAGTTATGTTATAAATGGTGAAGGGTAAAGAAATGTAAAGGGAAATAAAGCAAACCTAAATGTGTATGCACCAAACAAAAGAGCTGCTCAATATATAAAGCAAAAACTGATAGAACTGAAAGAAGAAATAGACAAATGAACAATTTTAGCTGAACACTTCAACAATTGATAGAACAACTAGACAGAAAAGCAGCAAGCATATAGAACACCTCAACAACACCATGAATCAATGGGATCTAATCAACATTTATAAATTACTCCATTCAACAATAGAATGCATTCTTTTCAAGTGTACATGAACAAATACCAAGATAGACCATATCCTGAGCCATAAAACAAACCTCAACAAATTTGAAAAGAATTGAAATCATACAGAGTATGTTATCTGCCTACAATGGAATCAGACTAGAAATTAATAGCTGGAAGAATAACAGAAAATTTTCCAAACACGTGGAAAGTAAATAATATATTTATAAATAATGAATGTAGTCCCAAGGGAAATCAATGCATACATTGAACTGAATGAAAATTAAAAATACAACATCTCAAAATTTGTGGGACACAGCTAATGCAGTGCTGAGAGAAAAATTTATGGCATTAAATGCAAATACATTAGGAAGGAGGAAAAGTACCAATAATCTAAGCTTCTGACTCAAGAGCCAAGAGAAAGAAGAGCAAAATCGACAGCAAGCAAGTAGAAGGGAGGAATAATAAAGATAGGGACAGAAATCATTGAAATTGAAAACAAGAAAACAATAGAGAAAATCAGTGAAACAAAGAGCTGGTGCTTTGAAAAGATTAATTGACAAACTTGTAGAGACTGACAAATTTAAAAAGAGAAAAGACATAAATTTCCAATATCAGGAATGGAACAGGGGATATCACTAAAAATATCAAATGGATAATAAGGGAATACTATGAACAAATTTACACACATAATCTGACAATTGTGATGAAATGAAACAATCCCTTGAAAAACACAAACTACCACGATTTCCTGAATATGAAACAGTAAAAAGTGAGCCATGCAAGTGCCTGGGGAACGACCATTCTAAGCATATGAGCAAGCAAATCCAAAGGGGCTGAGTTTGGGCACGCTTGGTGTGTCTGAGAAACAGCAAGGGGGCAGTGTGGGTGGAAAGCAGTGAGTGAGCTGGAGAATAGTGGGAAAAAAAATTGGATTAGTAGCCAAAAGCCAGATCGTATAAGACCTTATAGTTCATGACTTTATTTTACATGGCTATTTTTGAGTGGAATATGGACATGATCTGATTTGTGATTTGAAAGGATCACTCCGGCTGTCATGTGGAGGCAAGTGTGAAAGCAGGGAGCTGTTGGGAAGGTATTACAGTAGTCAGGATGACATGATGTTGACCATCTTTTCATATGCTGATCTGCCATCTATATATTTTCCTTGGTGATGTGTCCAGGTCTTTTGCCCATTTTTTAATTGGGTTGTTTGCTTTCTTATTGTTGAGTGTTAAGAGTTCTTTGTATATTTTGGATAACTGGACTCTATCATATATAACTTTTGCAAATATTTTCTCCCAGTCTGGACTTGTCTCATTCTCTTGACCTTTATTATCTTTAATGTCCATGGGGCCGGTAGTGATGGCCCCTCTTTTATTTCTGATATTAGTAATTTGTGTCTTCTTGCTTTTTGTACTGGTTAGCCTAGGTAAGGGTTTGTCAATTTTATTGATCTTTTCAAAGAACCAGATTTTGGTTTCATTGATTTTCTGTTAATTCCCTGCTTTCAATTTCATTGATTTCTGCTCTAATTTTTATTATCTCTTCTCTTCTGCTTACTTTGAATTTAATTTGCTCCTCTTTCTTTAGTTTCCTACAGTGGAAGCTTAGCATATTGATTTTAGATGTTTGCTTTTCTAACATTCAATGATATAATTCAGTGTTACAATTTTCCCTCTAAGCTCTGCTTCCACTGCATCCCACAGATTTTGATAGGTTATATTTTCATTTTCATTTGGTTTGAAATATTTTGATTTCTCTAGAGAATTTTTCTTTGACCCATGTGTTATTTAGAAGTGTGTCGTTTAATCTTCAAATATCTGGGGATGTTCCAAAATATTGCCAAGTATTTTAGAATATTTCTGTTAGTGATTTAATTGGTTTAATTCTACTGTGGTCTAAGACCATATTTTGTATGATGTCTATTCTTTGAAATATGTTAAGGTGTGTTTTGTGGCCCCGTATACCTGTCTTTTGATGTACATATGTATGCATGTTTTCTAGGCATGTACCTTGGAGTAAAATTATTTGACTAGTAAATACTGATAGACAAGTTTTCCAAAGTGGCTGTAACAATTACACCCCCACTAAGAGCACACAAGAGTTCCATGTGTTCCACAGCTTTGCCTTTGCTCTGTATTATCAGTTTTAAAATCTGTAGCCATTTTGGTGGGTGTGTAGAAGTGTATCATTGTTGTGTTAAGTTGCATTTCCCTGATGGTTAAAGAAGTTAAGCGTCTTTTCACGTACTCATTGGTTATTTGGATTCCTCTTTGGTGAAGGGCTGTGTGTCTTTGGTCCCTTCCCTCCCCCTTTCTATTGGATTGTGTTTTCCTTATTGCACTGTAGATGTTCTTGCTTTATTCTGAATATGAATTCTTTGATAAATCGATTGCAGATTTCTTCACCTACTCCCTGGATTGTTTCCAGTTCTTTTAATAGTGTCTTTTTTTTTTTTTTTTTTTTTTTTTTTTTGCGGTATGCGGGCCTTTCGCTGTTGTGGCCTCTCCCGTTGCGGAGCACAGGCTCCGAACGCGCAGGCTCAGCGGCCATGGCTCACGGGCCCAGCCGCTCCGCGGCATGTGGGATCTTCCCGGACCGGGGCACAGAACCCGTGTCCCCTGCATCGGCAGGCGGACTCTCAACCACTGCGCCACCAGAGAAGCCCTAATAGTGTCTTTTGATGAACAGTATTTCTTACTTTTAATGACATCCAGTTTATCAGTCTTTACCTTGGTATTTGGTGTTTTCTAGAAGTTGATATCATTATTATCAACCTGCTTTTACAGAGAAGTTAATTGAGGTGCCTGGCATTGGAGCTCTCAGGACCTGGAGGAGAGTGAGGCAGGCAGGCCTCTGGCAGCAGTCACTGTCAGGTTCCTGCAAGTGTGCCCAGCATGTGAATGACTCTGAGGGTCCATCCCTCCTCAAATTTTGATCCCTAGACGCCTCACCTCAGTCCTGGCCCTCCCAAGGTCTTGAAAGACCTCCCTAGGTTTATCACTTCCTGTCTAGACTAGGCCAAAATAATTTTAATTGGGTTCTCTGAATTTGGAATTCAGTAGCTAAAAGTCAGTTTTCCTTCTCCAGTAAAATAGAGCTAAGTAATCATCCTGCTCAGTCTACCAAACACTGGCAGCTGAGTAAAGGTACCCAGGCCTCTGCTTTGCTTAAAAGGTTCTCAATTTTCCTGAATAGGTGACTTTGAAGGAGCTCCACTGTTACGAGTTTGAGAAGCAGAAGAAAGAGGGTCTCAGGAGCCTCCCAGGAACTTGAGAGGGTTGCGCGCCCTGGGCTGGCAAGTGAGGGGCGGGCGTGTGTTTTCCCAGAACCGAGGTGCCGCAGGCTTTTACACGCGGCATCCATGAAAACCCGGATCCAGGATCTCTGGGCCTGGACGCGCCGAGGGTTATCCCCTTTTCCAAATCTCCTCTCCGAGTCTTCGCCTGAGCTCCGGCCGGGCGCAAACTGAAAGTGAAAAACCGCGGGGCTGCAGCCGGCCGTGGGAGCCTACTTCTCCGGGACGAGGTGAGTGTGAACCTCTGGGTCTTTCCTGGCTTGAGCAGTGGCTTGGTGGGAGCAGAGTCTCGGTGCCGAGAAACGAAAAGAGACTTGGCTGACGCGCGCGGGAGCTGGGACGCGGCCCACCGGACTCACAGCCGTAGGAAACCTCTTTGTGCCCAGACCGGAGTGTGTGTCGGAGGAAGGCGGAGTAGCATGCTGAGGAAGAATCCACGTCTGCTTTGAGAAACCTTGGGCAGTGCTTTCCAGGGACACTGCCTGAGATGCAAACCCATCTGGCTGCTGAAAAGCACAGGTGGGAGGCAGGTGATGAGCAGGGGCCTCGGCGGGAGCCCCGGGAAGCGCGCGGGTTCCCGTCGCCTCCACCCCTACCCCCCTCCCAAGGAAGGTTTCCGCGTACCTCCCCGTCTGCCACGATCTTCGCAGCCCCACCAATTCCAGAACCTAACTCCGCCTCTGTGCTTTGTGAACGGCTTCCTTCTTCCCCGTGTCTTGACTGAGAATCACTTGTTGCTAAATTTGTGTGCTGAAGTAGGAGCGATTCTGGCTGTCGAGCTGTAGAGAGCATTGCGTATTTAACGGAGAAGATGCTCCGCGAGAGTCCCCGGCACTGCAGGCTTTGCTTATCATATGCAAGCCATTTCTTAAGTATTTTTGCACCTGATTAGCGCCCTCGGAACTCAGCTAGTGTAATGTATAAAAAGAACATTGGTGTGATTTTAAGACATTTTGGGGAGATCTTTTAACGCTTCTTTAATATACAGCAAATGCCACGCAAAATAACTGTTATGCTCCAGAAGGCCCCAACTGTCACAGCGCCCTGCGATAGTCGGGTAGAGTAGTATGCATGTCGTGACTGGGATTGTTCATTTCATTTGAGGGCTGCTTGTAATTTTGAATCTGGCAAGTTGGTCTTCAGGACCTCAATCTCCTTATACATCCTTCCTTGTCTGAAGATGAGACACCCTAGAAGCTCATGACCACTGGTGGGCTTGTTAGTGATGTCACTCTACAACTAGGGCATTGTTTCTCCTGCCTGGTCCACGTGGTCTCCCAAGGGGGACTCTTAAGTGGGTCTTGGCTACTATCTGCATTGAATAAGCAGCCCAGGTATTTGCACAATAAAGGGGCAGAGCCGCCAATCTAGCCTCAATGTTAGAACCTTCTCCATCTCCTTCCTGTAAGCCAGAGGCAATGTCCTAGCATCCGAGGATCATTTAGGTCTGCCCCATTTTTGAAAGTGCTGTCCTGACTCTTCATTTGCTGCCTTCCTGCTAGATGGCAGTGTGTAACAGTGAATTTAAATATACAGTCTCAGCTGTTATGTTCTATGGCTCATCTTAAATTCTTCAACTAAAAAAAAAAAGTAGTTTTCAAGTTTTATCTTAAAACAACATTTTTGAAAAAAATTCACACTAAGGTTAAAGTTAGGAAATAAAGAAAATGAACGTATTGTTTGGACAAACAATGATGTGATTCATATATGTGTAATTATTGCTCAGTTTGCAGACGTTTCCAACCCATATTTAAATACTCTCTAAATTTGGAATGTAAAGAGTTGATTTCAGTAAGAAATCTAGTACCTAATTCAATTACCAGCATTCTACAATAAACATTTGTAATAGGGTTCTTGACCATGAGTTTTTAAAAATTAAAAAAGAATAAGTTTATCTTTATTTACAGTATTTTTCAGATATTTATTTACTTGAGAATAAAATTTGAGTTTTCAGAAGTTAATGTTGAATTACTCAAAAGGAGAATAAAGATCAAGTAATCGTAAAACTTGTCATATAGAAATATTTCTTGTTTTATATATTTCCAGAAATCTTTAGTTTGTGATGACTCAGAGTGTCTTGATTACTGTCTCTTTACTTGATTAATTTTTCTTCTTTGTGGTGCTCTTGGGCACTATTCATGGGATCAGAGAGCTTAATTTTGGGATGCAACCTCAGAAGATCATCTGGTGCAGCCCTTTGTCTTTAGGCATCTGAAGTATTAGCCAGATTTTGCCATTGTCAATCGGTTCCTCACTCATGATTACATGAATGATCAAAGCGGTTGAGGGCCTTTAATTCACAACTTTTTGCCAGGAAGGAAAATTGTTACTGAGTAACCAGTAAGCCCTTGTTGGAGAAAGAACAGTTACAAAGAACACCTTCCAAGGAAAAAGATGAGAAAGAAAGAGTCCTGTTCTCGAGGCGCTGGTTCAGCTCTTAGTGTGACGCAGAGTTTTCCCAGTCTTGGACTCTCTCCTCCATTTAAAAAACCTATTTTTTTTGGAATGCTTTTATTTGGGTCTTTATTTCAGTCTTTTTATTTAGTTGTCTGTCTGGGTTTGTTTTTATCTAGTTTCTACATTAAGTAGACCCACTAAATGAGATTGTATAAATACTGTATAATTTGAGTGCTTCGGTATGTGTCTGGAATTTAAGAATTTAAGAACGGCATCACCTTCAGTTCTGCAATAGAAAAGTAAAGGTGCTCGTGCTACAACTTCCTTCCCCCCATTAATCACCCCCGTTAATCACCAGCCTTGATTTACGAGGCTGCCAGTATCCCTTTCTCTCTCATTAAATGATTCTCTATTTGTTTCTCCTGAAATTTGTGCTTGGTCCAAGAGGATCACGTTCCCAGATAGAAATCTGCAAGCCAGAGCACTTTTTACTTAAAAATAAATACTCAGCAAAATACGAAGTCCATTAAAAAAAGGGTGAGGAACACATTAACACAAATAAATGTTAATAAAGAAAACTGGATGAAAGTGGAAACTGTGGAACCATCACACCATGCTCATCAGGCCAAGGGACACTCTTCTGATAATTAACAACATTGGTCAACTTTTTTTTTGTTTACATTAGTCAACTTTTTAATGTTCGACGGTTGTTTTATATGTACCCAATAAAGCAGCTTTAAAGAGTTTCCTAAAAACCCCCAGCATTCTCTCCACTGCTGTGATAGAAACAAGCACAAGGTATGGATCTAGATCTCCTGACTTGGTACTGGGGAGGAGTAACCCTTCCCAAAGCAGGTAGCCTTGAACGTCCAGGAGAATGGCTATGGTAGTGAAAGAGGTGTGGGTGTTGTAGGTAGGGACCAGAGCACAGAACAGGAAGCTGTATCCCAGGAACAGCCAGAACAAAGGGTATGTGTGGTAGAAGCTAGAGAAGTAGGGCGGGGTCCAGGGAGTCTTGTTTTCTAAACTGATGAATTTGGTCTTTATCTTGAACTCTTTGGGAAGCCATTGATGGATTTTAATCAGAGGAGAGATATCCAGTCTACATTCCAACATCTCTACAGCTGAATGGAAGATGCTAGCAGGTCAGACTGGTAGAAATCCCAGTTATCAAGCTTTTGAAGTCACCAAGTAGGAATGGATGAGGAGTGTCAGTGAGGACAAGTAGAGTTGAAGAGAGTTGTTTAAAAATTGCCTGGAGAGTTGTCCGGAGGCCCTTAGACCTTCCCATCTGCCTGCCTTGTCATCAGCCTTTCCCAGGACAGCACCCCACTTAAAGGGACTCTCTGAGGGTTTACCCATCATAAAATGAAAACAGGTTGGGAGAGTCAACTTATTTGAAAATGGCACTTTGGTGTGAATAATTTAAGTTTGGTAATTAGATACATTCCTTTGAAAGGCTCTCCCTGATATACCCTTAAACTCAGTTAAGACAGTCGCTCATTAACCCAAATGACTCACCAGTCACTAGAGGAGAGATGATCCAAGGAGGCTTCCCAGAGCTCCCCGGTGTGTGTCACCTAGGGTTGGCTTCTCATTTTACACTCAGAGACACAGGGCAGAAGTCTTCTTAGTCCCATTTCTGAGACCCTTAACCTGCACCTTGCACCGGCCCTGTGTGGCTGACATTGAAGCTGGCATCCTCAGGCTGCTAATTCACTTTAAGATGTTCAGTCTCTCCTCTGTCCATTTTAATTCAAATTAAAGCGGACAACGCTGAAATTATTTTGGAGTGAAAGTGTTGCTGGTTTCGATGGAATAGCACTTGCAGGAGTGTGAGATGGTCACGCTCAGCTCCAGACCCCTCTCTGGACAGCAGATGGCCGGCCCCAGGCCGTGCACACAGCCGCGTGATGCATTTCAGAGCTCAGTGCTTGGGTCAAGAGGGTCAGTTAGTAAGTCCATTTCAGATGTTATCTACATGGTTGTCTGAGCAAACACACACTACTCCAGCCTGGGAAGGAGTGCTCTGGGGCACTCTCTTGGAGGACTCTGAGATTCACCCTGGGGGCAACGATGAAACAGAAGGGAGCTTTCTTCTTGGGGACCCATTGGAGTCCCATTGTATTGGAGCTTGTTGGCCTTCACGGTGCTCTCTGCAAGCCCATCTGTCCCACCAGCCGGGGAACTGCTTACTTGATGAAAAACTCCCAGGTAATTAATGCCATACGTATATTAGATGATGTGCCCCAAGGCCTGGTTGATTGCTGCCTGTTCTAAATCATAATACCATCTACACTAGCTGATTCTATTCTTTAGTGGTGGGTATTTACCCACAGCTCAGTCCTTGAGACCATACTATGTACTTCTGGTTTGGGGAATATAACCTAAATTGAGATTCTTTGGATGGAAGGGAATTTGTAACCTTAAATTCTTCTGTCATAATTTGTACAGCCATGTAAAGACTTAAAAAGGCCCGAGGACAGGTCTGAGCCACGTACTAGCTGTAAAAATATCCCAAACTGTGTCCTCACACACTCTCTCCATCTTTTGTTTTCCTTTATTCCTGACTCTTTTGTACTCTTAACAAGCTGTCATTATTTCCCCCTTCTCTTTCTTTTCCACTGATCTTGGAGTCAAGTGACCTGATTTCTATTTTTTTAAAGATGACTGATTTCTAGTCATCTTTAAAAACTATGATCGTGGGTAAATCACTTAAACTTACCAAGGATCAGTTTCCTTATTTGTGGGAACCGAGAATAATAATAATGGCTGTACCTACATTACAAAGTGGTTAGTGGATAAGATTGAGTGGAGTGATATATTGAAAAATCTTTTGAAAATGATTTAGCTTTTATATCCATTTAAACTGGTAATGTTATTTCATTACCTAATCTGGGTTACATTAATTGTAGTTATAATAAATTGCTTTTGCATATAAAAAGAAAAATAGATAATCTTTCTGTTATAAAAGGGAAAGAAATAATGAGAGTTAACATTTATTCTTTTTTTTTTTTTTTTTTTGGGTTATGCGGGCCTCTCACTGTTGTGGCCTCTCCCGTTGCGGAGCACAGGCTCCGGACGCGCAGGCTCCACAGCATGTGGGATCTTCCCGGACCGGGGCACGAACCCGTGTCCCCTGCATCGGCAGGCGGGCCCTCAACCTCTGCGCCACCAGGGAAGTCCGGCATTTATTCTTTACTGTGAAGAAACTGGGGCTTAGAAAGATTTAACAGCTTGTCCAAATGTATATTACATATAAATAACAGCTGGGATTGGTGCCCAAATGTGCTAGCTCCCCATTTTATGTGATTAATAGCTACTAGCATCTACTGAGTAGAAGGAAAGGCGCTTTTCAGGTTCTTTTGGACTTTTGATACTTTTTTCCCTGGTACATCATCTGACAGAGAGCTATTGTACACAGGTTTTTTTCTGTGATTTAGGCAGATAAGCTGTGAGTGTTAGTATTATCTGGTGGGAATTTGATAGCCTTTGTGTTAACAAAATATAAAAAGAATGTGTGAACTTTGGAGTCTGACTAGTTTCTGGTTGTATTACTCATCAAAGTTATAGTCTTGGGCAAGTTACTTTACTTCCTTCAAATTCAGTGTTCTTACCCTTAAAAAGGAGGCTAAAAATTGCTACTTCCTGAGGTGTTGGGAGGACTGAATGAGCTCATGCATGCTGAGTACTTAAGAAAGGACATAATAGGTCACTCAACAAATATTCGTGATCTCTTTTTCTTTGGTAAAGTATTTCCTCCTTGTGAAGTTCCAGTTGATCTGTCAGTATCATACTTTATATGAATTCAACTTCATTTTCCACTTAAAGCTATGATAAAAATTATAATATTTAAACATGAGGATAGCAAACATTTCTTGGATATTTATTATATGTCAGACTCTGAAATAAGTGTTTTGCCAGTTTTATCTCATAGAATTCTCACAGTAACTCTCTGATTAGGCACCTTATTTTCTACATTTTGGGGATTGAATCAAGGAGAGGCTGGGGAGTTGAGATTTGAATTCTGGCAGTCTGACTCTAGAGCCCGTTCTCTTAGGCGCTGTGGATTGCAGGACTTCCGTGGATGAAAGAAGAAAACTGCGCTTTTGGCTGTTTCTAAGACCAAGAGTTATTTGGTTTCTGAGGAGAAGAAATAGTCTAGACTTAAAAGTTAATTAAGGTAGATGCATGAGAGGGGAGCATACCTTCAAGACGAAGGCATTTAACCGGAATTCTACATCATTTTTATATTTCTCATTGTATCTTCAATTCTGTATCTGAGAGCTGTACAGTCAGATCTTAGGATCAGCCCTTGGAGCACTCCCTTCCTCTGGAATGTTGATCCTTGCTTTCCTCTGAACTCCACAGGGCCATTTTGCTCAAGACATTTGACTTCAGAGAACCCCGGGAATAAGAGGCATTCTATGGGACTATTTAGTGCATTTAAAAAACTTTTGGAAAAGATCATCCATTTCAGATGGATGGAAATCTTATTTCAAGATGTCCAGAGAACCGTACTGCCCATATAACCCACTGCTTTAGTGCACTTGCCATAAAAGGCTAAACAAATAAATCAGTAATCTGAATTCCTTATGTTGTAGATGAAGTTGTTTTCCTTGGGGGGAACTGGGGTCAGTTGATCATTTTCCATTTCTAATCAATGCCTGAAACTTTGATTTTTTTCCCCTAATTTTTATAGGAGTGGGTGGACAGTCCTGGTTATTTCTGCTCCACTTCTCTGCTCTTTTGAAACTTAGATAGAAGGAAATGACTACATGTCAGTGACTTTTGGAATTCAAGTCTGATGGCAGGGAAAATTAAGTGGAAGCATCATTTTAGTCTCGGGACCTGATTGTCGATCTCTCACTCTCCTGTAATGGACTTTCTGACCTTGGGCAAGTCACTTCATCTCTCTGGTTCTGGTTTCCTCATCTGTGAGTGAGGTATTAGGTCTAAATGATCTCAAAGGCTCCTTTTAGTTTTAAAGCTTTGGGTTTCTACATGATAACCCTGCAAGACTACATTTATGAAATCTTCTGCACTACGGCTAAAATGTTGTTCATTTGTTACAGATTTTTTTGATGCCTTCTGGTTTAAAGAACCTCCAGCTGCTCTGATGATCGCTTAAGAAGACTGCATGCTGTTCCCTTTCAATGCCAAGCCAGGCCCACTCAGAACCTCAGTTCTCAGTCCTCCATGGAGACCAGGTCCCAGCAGGAATGGCAGTGGAGGAAATTGGCACCCAGATGGTTCCTCCGCGTGAAGTTGTCTTGGGCTGCGGGCCGACTCGAGAACACCTGGTAACCAGGCTAACCCTCTGTCAGTCACCCAGGGCAGGGCAGCATGGTGCGGATTCAGAGGAGGAAGCTTCTGGCATCTTGCCTGTGCGTCACAGCTACTGTCTTTCTGCTCGTCACGCTCCAGGTACCAAGAATTTGGGTTGTGCAGTGTTGATTCCTGGGCCTTTGCCACCACCCCCCCCATTCTCTCCAAGTACTTTACTTTTTGCATCATCTCTCAGGATCAGGATTTTCTGTGTAAAGCAAGGAAAATACTTTCTTTTTTAACAGACGAAACTGAGGTTTAGTGAATGGATGTGTCAGGTAGAAACAAAATCAGTGAGTTAGGGGATCAGTTTGCGACTCTTGCAGGGTACTGGTTTTAGAGTAACAGAAGGTAGAGCTCTGTCTGTCTTATTGGATCAGAATTGGATGGCTTCCTCCAAGTCATGATCCCTTCTGAAAGATGCCATTCTTTTTTTGTTTTATTTTGTTTTGTTTTCTTATTTTGGCCCTGCTGTGTGGCTTGCAGGATCTTCGTTTTCTGACCAGGGCTCGAACCCCTGCCCTTGGAAGCAAAAACACAGAGTCCTAACCACTGGACCACCAGGAAACTCCCTTCTGTTTTTTTAAAAAATAATTTTAATTAATTAATTATTTTGGCTGCGTTGGGTCTTCGTTGCTGTGCGCGGGCTTTTCTCTCTAGTTGCGGTGAGCGGGGGCTACTCTTCATTGCGGTGCACGGGCTTCTCATTGCGGTGGCTTCTCTCGGTGTGGAGTATGGGCTCTAGGCGCACGGGCTTCAGTAGTTGCAGCACGCGGGCTCAGCAGTTATGGTGCGTGGGCTTACCTGCTCCGCAGCGTGTGGGATCTTCCCGGAGCAGGGATCGAACCCGTGTCCCCTGCATTGGAAGGTGGATTCTTAACCACTGTGCCACCAGGGAAGTCCCCGAAAGATGCCATTCTTGAAGAAGTAATGACTATTCTGAGGACAAGCTAGTCGCTCTGTAGAACACACACATCTGCATTAACAAATTTGTCTGTAGTAGGGTGAGTGACCTTAAACGTTTCTTCAATCCCCCCATTTATTTCATTTAGTTGGTTATTCTCAACTTCATTTGCTGATTTCAAAGTAAAATAAAAGTTTCACAGTGATATTAAAAGTAGAAATATGAGTTGAGATATTTTTAGCACCCACTCAAGGGCCAGATGTCCATTTCAAAATCCAAAAGGACTTTTAAACATTATTTGTGGATGTGAGTAGTTCAGATGTGGAGCTGATGCTGGAGACAGAAGTGTTCTCTGGGCGTGTTATCCTGTAGGGCTTCCCTTCTCCTCGCTTAGGACTGAATGAGCTTATGCTTATAAAAGGACTTTGGCAGATAGTACTGCACTGTACTTCCACCACCTTCCACTGCCAGGTTGGGATTCCGGTCAGAGGAAACCCCTGGCTCCCTGCTTGTCTGTCTTGGAGGTGGGTATCCAGGACCTGCTTGGACTGGAGGGGCTGGAGTTTTCTGCTTCAGAAATCTCTCTCCTTAAAGCAATCCCTATTATTCGTTGTTGTTTTTTTTTATTAAAAAAAAAATTTTAGACCACGCCCTGCGGCGTGTAGGATCTTAGTTCCCTGACCAGGGAACAAACCCATGCCCCCTGCATTGGGAGCATAGAGTCTTAACCACTGGACTGCCAGGGAAGTCCCAGTCCCTATTATTTGGATACAACCTTATACCTCACATAGTAGACTTTGATCAGAAATGTGGAGCAAAATTTGTCTTTGAAGTTATAAACATGGCTTTCTAAACGTGTTTCTTTCAAGTCGCTGGTTGTATATTTGAAGGGAAAGGTTGGGTGAAAAAGAGTGTTTGTAGCTACAAGTCAGCTCCATTCCATCAAGCTACTGGGGAATAGCCATATTATTATGTTATCATAAAGAGGCTTAGAAAGCTATTGGCAAGGGTTTTTAGTTTTCAGTGATGGTTTTACTGTTTAATGATGACTTTGGTGTCACAAGTGATCTGTGCTTTTTTTTTTTTTTTAAATAATAGAATTCTTTCTTCTGTTTGGAATACTATGTGGCGTTTGCTGAGTGGCTCTTAATAGCTTTTTGGCCTTGGATCCCTCAGAGAATCCAGTGAACGTTATAGACTCTCCCCAGGGAGTTAGACTGTATCACCTCAGTGGGCAGGGGCCCTTTTCTGACACCAAAGGTAGCAAATACATAAAGAAGGCACCACCACTGGCTGCTGAGAGTGGGGTCTGCGGGCCACACAGGTAGTGTCCTGTGTTGACAAGTGGGCCAGTTAATACGTGAAAATATGCCTTCTTTTACTGGCTTTATTTATTGTATAGTGTGACTACTAATGTTTTGTTATATATGAAACAGACCAGCCCCTACTTTATACTGCTCTCTCTAACATATTTTTGTAATGCCATGTCAATATCAAACCTTAAAGTTTGATGAAAAGGCAGCACTTTTGGAGAACTACTGCCCCTCTGATTTCACTCAGTCCACCCTGCCCTTCAGATTACTGTGATTGATGACGTAGCTCTCCAGGACCCAGAGTCTCTTGAAATAAATTAAAAAACAAGGTTTTAAGTGAGAAGGAACCCAGTACCTATGCCATCTCTATGCCATAGTGGATATTATTAGAAATATAAAATCCATGTTATGACTCCTTTAATTGTAGTAAAAAGAAACCAATTGGTAATTTATAACTTATTTTCCCCGGAGTGTAATCTCCAGCAATAGCCAGATAATAACCCTGACTCTCACAGGTTTCATTAAGAGACACAACCACTTCTGGATTCTATATTTGCCTATGAAATGGAGGAGAGATGTATCTGTTATGTGTTTAGTGGAATGAAGCATCCTTGTTGGTAGATATTTTGGAGGCTATGTCCCTACCCTAATCCCTGGAAACTGTGATATGTTACTTTATTTGGCAAAAGGGACTTTGTAAATAGTGACACACCTTGAGGTGAGGAGATAACCCTGAATTATCTGTGCATGCCCAGTGTAATCTCATGAGTCCTTAAAAGAGAAGACTCTTCCCTGGCTGTGGTCAGAGAGAGATACGATAACAGGAGAAGGGTCAGAGACATGCAACGTTGCTGGTTTTGAAGATGGAGGAAGGGGGCCATGAGCCAAGAATGTGGGTGCCTCTAAAAGAAAAGCAAGAAAACGAATTCCCCACCAGAGTTTCCTGAAAAATGGCATAGCCCTGCCAACACCTTGATTTTAGCCCAGTGAGACCATTTCAGACTTCTGACCTCCAGAATCGTATGATAATAAATTTGCATCATTTTAAGTTGCTCAGTTTGTGATAATTTGTTATGGTAGCAATAGAAAACTAATAAGAAGCTAAATCATCAAGATGAATGGGAGATGTACAGAAGGAAATTAAACAGTCTGACACTGGTAATAATCATCATCTCTTTTAGGTAGTGGTTGAGCTGGGAAAATTTGAAGGGAAGATGTTTAAAAATTCTAATTTGAAAGACGGACATGCACAAATGGAAGAAGAGCCTATACATCTCCATCCATTCCTTAAGAGAGAAGGTCTGACCCTGAATAGGAAAAAAACATTGGCAGCTGATAGCTACCCCATCATGCTCTGGTGGTCTCCACTGACTGGGGAAACTGGAAGGCTAGGCCAGTGCGGGGCAGACACTTGTTTCTTCACCATCAACCGGACCTACCTCCATCATCACAGGACCAAAGCCTTCCTCTTCTATGGTAAGTAGGGCTTTTGCCTTTCTCCCTTAGCTTGCTGACATCCTACTTCAACGCTGAGTTACTGCCTTTCTCCCAAGGAAGAGATGGTGGGCTCCCCCTGAAAGCACTTGGCACGCCCGATTTCCTCTGCACTTGCTCTGTGGGAGGCCTGAGCATTGAGCAAATACAATAAATAAATCAGTGAGCTGGACCAACAGAGGGGTGGTTGGCTGGGCCACTTGGTATTTATGGGGGAGAAGACCTAGTTCTTTTCACCTTTTCACAGTTGGGCATTGTGCTTACTGAATCTGTTATTTAGGAATTGGCTATTGATTATACTGTTGATATCAATTCAGAATGTCATCTGTGATAATGGCCAGGAGATTTTGATGACCATAACAGATGTTTAATTGGACATAAACTCAGCACAGTATGATTTCATTACTCAGAAATAAAAATTAAAAGATTGTTCAACATCAGCTTTCAAGAGCAAGTTGGTATTCATCACTTCCCGAGGCTGATTATATGTGATGCTGGCATTGAAGGGCAGCCAGACCCAGCCAGTTGGAGGTAGCAAGATGCCAGCAGCTGTTAGAAATATGGAGCTCCTGGGTGCTGAGTGATAGGGGCATGGAGGAATACAGATTAGCGAGCTCGACCAAAGATAGGCAAGGTTAATCACTAAAGTTAGGAAGTCAGTGAAAGGACATCTGCTTTAGAGTGTGGTATGAATGTGTGTGTGTGTGTGTGTGTGTGTGTGTGTGTGTGTGTGTGTGGTGCTGGCTTTGGAGTGGCAGGACTGAGACTGGACTGTAGGGCTGAGTCATCCTCAGTGATCTGCCCAACAACAACTTAAATAAAGCAGAAAATGGGCTCGGCAGGAATCAGGTGGTGTATGTGCCCCACAGTTGGTCAGGGCTGCCGAGCAATGGGCACTCATGCCTGGTAGAGGTGAGGAGGCAGGGAATTCCAGGCACTTACGCATCCGGATACGGTGGAGTCCAGAGCCTCCAAAGGCCTGCAGGTGTCCCCATGCACTTGCTTTCCTCCTCTGCTCTTAGAGGGGAATCAGTGTAGGTCTGAGGAGTGAGGGCTGTTGGTACAGGGCCAGGCTGGTGGCTGATTTCCTCTGAGGGGCGAACAACCATCTGAATAGTGTCAGATGCTTATTTTGAACATCACTTGATTTCAGGTCCCACTGAAGGTGTAATATAACATATGGGATTGCATCCTGATACCTTTTTCTAAAATCCAAAGAATTCTGAATCCTGAAACACATAAATCTCTGAGAGTTTGGTTAAGGGACTATATAATCCTCTAGGGGTGTTTTGAGTTGAAGCAACATTAAATGTATGAGTTTAATTTCCCAAATTTTACCAGGAGCCCCTAGACATACTTCAGTTAGACACAAAAATATATAGATAATGTAATGGGTACTTACGTACTTACTACATAGCTTAAGAAATAAGATATTACAAGTAGAATTGAAAGCCTCTATGAGCCCCTCACTGACCCCATCCTGTTTCCTTCCTCCCACCTGGAGGGAATCATGATCCTGAAGTTGGTGTGTGTGTGTGTGTCTGTGTGTGTGTTTAAACAACATATAGTATTTTTTTGTATGTTTTAAAAATTATGTAAATAGTATTATATGTTAACTTTCTCTCTCTGTAACTTACTTTTTCTCTTCCATGGTTTTTGAGGTTTGTTCATGTTGGATCCTTATGGCTCCATTTCACCCATTTTACTGTTGTATAGAATTCCATTGTATTTGTATATCACACTTCATTTAGCCATTTTCCTGTTGTTGGACATTTAGGTTGTTTTAAAGAAACTTTCTTATGACAAAAAATGCTACAATAAACAATCCATGTACATGTGTGAGATTTCATGAGGATTCATACCTAGCAGTGGAATTATTTGGTATGAATTTACATTTATGAATTTCCAGACCAATATCCAGAGTGGTTGTATCACAGTCACTATCTTTTAAACGTTTAAAACTTTGTTTTTTTTTTCCACATTGTACAAACCCTTAGATTCTCTTTATTCACTGATCCATTTCTACAACAAATACATCCAAAACACTATATAATAAAATTATTTACAACATCTCCAAATGAGAAGATTCCTTTTGCCCCACTACTGCTATTCAGACACAGTACTTCCACAGCACCATACATTATTAGAAGATCTAAAAATGCTCACCCTGTACTCTAGGCTGCTTAGGAAATGTGAAAACTAATAACATAATCGCATTAGCTCCTCTCAATACATGGCAACAGTATAGAAACCTTGAACTTCATCTTGCAACACCAAAAGGGTTCAACAACTCTGCTTTCCCCATTGCACTTTATGAAACAGGTTGCAGGGACCAGGAAAAGGACCACATTATTAAAATAACTGTACAGAAATGGATTTTAAAAAGTCACAGCTCAAAATTGCTTTTTGTAAACTTCACACACATTTACAAATATCAAGTCATCGTCCAGCTTGTTTACTTGGATTTTCTTCGCTTGGATCGCATTGCACTGGTTATGTCTTTAGTCGGGCTGGAGGCTGAAGCAGGCCAAGAGGATGGCTTCTGATGTCCATTTTCCACACTTTCAGAAGCCACAGCTGGCTCTTCAGTTTGGGACTTTCTTCGGCTTGGAGTTTTGGACTTTTCAGTTATCTCTTTAGGCTCACTGCTTTGTCTAGAGACTATGGCAGCATTTGCCTCGAGTTCTGGTCTGGGAACAGACCCCTGCAGTGCTGTGGCTGGAGTTTCCTTTGGGACTAAACTCTGTGAAGGGGCTGGTGGTCGCTTTGAAAATTCTGGCAGTTTAGGGCCTGAGTTGTCCAGGTTAATTCCTTGTTCTCTAGGCAATGGCTGCTCATCAGCCTCCTCCAGATCAGGTGGGCGAGTACCTGGGGTGTTTAGATCCTGCTGACTATTTTTCTTCTTCCGAGGGGGTTTCTTCTTCTTTAGTTTATTTGCATTGGTATTATTTTGCTTATTGTTTACCCCAAAATGACCTTCAGAGATATCATTCTGCAATAAGTTGACCAACAATGGGCTTGTTAGCGTGACATCCTTACTGACCGGGAAGCCTCATTCTGACCACAGGACATCTGATTTCCGTTGGGTGCTCCACTGAAAGGTGCGTTGAAAGGCATCCCATGGCCTGAGAAGTGGTTTCCCGAGGCACTGTTTCCCAGCATGGCCTGCACGTCGGCGGGGCGGTGGGGGGGACCATGTTGCTTTGTTGCATGCTAACGTCAGGCATCATCTGAGACAAGCTGACATCATTATTTGCCGTAGTAGCAGGATTGCCATGCTGCTGGGCCATATGTGGGCTGGGCCCTGGTGGCCTCAAGACCTGCGCCTGAGCCTGAGATGGACTGTAGTTCATGGGCCCTTGCTGGGGCAGCATCTGTCCTGACATCTGTCCCGTAAACTGCACCATGTTTCCTTGCATGTTTGGAGTTGGTCTCCTCGTTATCTGTGCTGGTCCCTGCATGACATTAGATTGGTTCTGAGTGTTAAACTGTTGCTTATTCCCCTGCATCTGATTGGTCATAGTCTGCTCTATCATTGGGTTCTGCTGAAGCAAAACTTGCCCCTGAGGCCCCATCATCTGGTTATGTGGTGCCATCATTTGTGGGCCCTGCTGGGGAAGCATCTGCCTGGGTGGGGTCATCCTGTGGGGCGAGGGCCCAAGATTTTGGCTCTGAGGATCTGCTGTCATCTGACCCTGCTGCATAATAAGCTGGGCCCTTGAAAGTATCATAGGGTTCTGAGGGTTCAAGGTACCTTGTTGCTGGGCCTTCTGGCCCTGGGAGGGCACGATCTGCTGGTGCGTGCTCATCAGCTGAATGGTGGGCCCTGCTGGGGCTGGCCTTGCATGTTGCCCAGGTTCACCTGAGGAACCCCAGAACTACCAGTCTGTTGGCTGTTCATGTCGCCATGAATTGCCATGAGGCTGGGCTGCATCATATTTGGTGGCCCGTGGGACATCTGCATCTGGTTTTGAGGAGGACCAGCTCCTTGACCACCTGCATGCTGGACATTTTGATTTGCTTGCAGCTGAGGGGCTCCTGAATTTCCAGGGGTAATTGCTGTGGTCGAAGGCACCTGTCCTTGCAACAGGACAGGATTGGCCTGTCCTGTTGGAAGCCAGGTGGGAGGCGTTTAGGCATTCCTGGACCACCTGCCATGGGAAATCCCACCTCCATCCTAACTGAATTTCCAGCTCCCGTGGGTCCATTCATTCTCACATCTCGGCTTTGGTTCTGAGCCAAAGCCAGGTTGAAGCACCTTCCCCTTCAGTCTGAACGGAGAGAATTCCCAGATCCCGAAGCTGCTGGTTGTTGCTCTGAGTCAGGATCCGTAGCCGCTCCGCGGCTTCCCGGGAGATGTTGAATGTCACATGCACACTGTTCCAGGCCTCTACCTTCTGTACCTTTAGCTTGCTGGATTCCATGTGTAACAAATTGGGCACTTTCTTCAATATTGTGTCCAATTTCCATTTGAAGTCTTTATCATCTATATTTCCTTTGAAGGCCACAAAGATTGTGGAATCCTCCAAAACACTATCACTTTTTGAGTCATCATCTTCTAGTCCAGAGTCAAAATCCATCTCTGGGTCCTCCACTGTTGATGAACACAAGGGAGTATAGATGTCTTCTAAGTTTGGAAGGTCATCCAAAACCATGGTGAATATTATTCCAGAAGCATATGCCAAGTGGACAATAAAAATACCAAAATGTCTTTCTTAATTTTTATCATTTTCTATCAGGTCATTTTTTATCAGGTCATCTTCTAAGTCCAAACAAGCTGGCATTTTTAGGGCCTGTATTTTAAGGTAGCAGCCAAATAAAAATTCTGAGTGCTGCCCCAGCCCTCCTGGGTGGGCCTCTTAGCACCGGCCCGGGCCGAGCGTCCCCGCGGCCCTCCGTGTATCCCTCCGTCCATCCTCATGTGCGCCCGTCTGTCCGGCCAGTCCGGCCGTCGGTGCCCAGCCACCAGCAGCCCGACCAGGCTGGGCCTCAAGGACCCGGCGGGGAGGGGGTGGGCCGGACCAGGCCAGGGCTAAACATTTAAAACTTTTTAACATGTTATACGTGCACATAGAGCTCCTGTGTTTTCAAGTAACACTTTGATTGTGACTTCTTGGTTTTTCACTTTTAGGCATTATATATTGATTCTTACTATGGAAGATGAGTATTTAACTCTCCTCCCTCACCCTTGCGCCCCCCACTCATTTCTCAGCCCCATATTCTTCCCCAGAAGTTATATCATCATTTTAGATAGATTAGCATCCAGTTTTTACATCATCATGTAGTCACAGTGAGCCACGATTTAAGATGCTAAGATTTCTTTTCCTGCACAAATTGTTTTCCCTGTTGTAGCACCAGATATTCTTTTTTTAAAAATTTATTTATTTAATTAATTAATTTTTGGCTGCGTTGGGTCTTCCTTGCTGCGCGCAGGCTTTCTCTAGTTGTGGTGAGTGGGGGCTACTCTTCATTGTGGTGCGCAGGCTTCTCATTACGGTGGCTTCTCTTGTTGCAGGGCACGGGCTCTAGGTGCACGGGCTTCAGTAGTTGTGGCTCGCAGGCTCTGTAGTCGTGGCTCGCAGGCTATAGAGCGCAGGCTCAGTAGTTGTGGCGCACGGGCTTAGTTGCTCCGTGGCATGTGGGATCTTTCCGGACCAGGGCCCGAACCCATGTCCCCTGCGTTGGCAGGCAGATTATTAACCACTGTGCCACCAGGGAAGCCCCCAGATATTCTTAAAGAAATGTCTCCCAGAGATCCTTGACATGTCCAGTTGGAGGCGTCATCCTTTCTGCCTGGTGCCCAGGTGCTGTCCTGGCTGCCCATCAGTCTGGGGATTCCTTGTACTTCACTTGTGTGTTGGATTTTCTGTTTCTGTTATGCCTTATCTTCCTCTTTCTTGGTTTGTGTCTTTTTTTTTTTTTCTTTTTTTGGCTATGTGGGATCTTAGTTCCCCAACCAGGGATAGAACCTGCACCCCCTGCAGTGGAAGTGCAGAGTCTTAACCACTGGACCACCAGGGAAGTCCCGGTTTGTGTCTTTATTTCAGTGTGTCCTGAGAAAGGTTCACGGAAGGTAAGTTTTCAGGAACTTTGTATGTGTGAACATGTGCTTATTTTACCTTTACTTTCACTGATGGTTTGGCTCAGCATAGAATTCTAAGTTGGAAATTCTTTTCTTTCTGAATTTTTAAGACATTTTCCCACTGTATTCTAGCTTCCAGTGTTATTGCTGAGGAATTCAAAGCTATTTTGATTTCCTGTCCTTTGTGTGTGGTGTGCTTTTTTGTTCCCTTCTCCCTTCTGCAGAAAAATATAGAAGCTTCGCTTTTTCACCAGTTTGGAAATTCAGTAATGATAGCTTTCGTGTTTGTCTATTTCCTTCTGTTGAGATGCACACTCAAATATCTGGTTGCTGGGAAGCCTACAGAGCAGTGTTTATTTCGTGACTTTTTTAGGACTCACAGACCTGCAGAGCATGCACTTAATTTTATCTGCACACTTAAGACCCGATTCTTCTCTCAGGGATGGACTTGCCTCCAACCAAAGTCCCAGGAGACTGATGTGTCAACCAGGATGCTTCTGGTTTGCTTTTCATATCTCGGATTTTGTCGCTGTCCAGCTCCCAAAACTGTCAGTGACTCCACTGAGAACTGAATATATGCCATTTTTATTGCCCTGCCACTTAAGGCTCTGTGTAAAGACTCAGGCCTGCCTTCTGAGCTTAACTCCCGTGATTATATCAGCTAAACTTATGTTCAAAAATCAAACTGGAATAGTCAGCATTTTAGGCATATGCCACAGATGTTCCTGACTTAGCACCATTGTTCATTCAATTTCTATGTCCTGGAGCATTTTTTAAATTTGTCCTGTCAAAATAATCTACTGAATGCTACTGTTTGTTTGGCAATGTGGAGGAATAATACAGTGTTTGATGTCAAATAGTATAATCTTGAGACACAGGTATTACCGAACTGTCATGCAGTGCTAAAGGGTGTATATACCATAAGAGAAATGTCGACAAGTTTTGTGGGATTTCAGAGAAGGGAGAGAGCACATATGATTGGAGGGGTCAGGAAAGACTTCATAGGATCTCCTTCATAAAATAGGGGAAATTTGAAGTAGACCTTGAAGGATAATGGAATTGGATTATGTTGGGATTGGAGGACATTTTGGTATGAAGAACAGCATGAATGGGGGCATGGAGGTAGAAAATTATGGGTAATATCTGAGGTTGCAGCAAGGAGATTGGTTGGCTACAGCATAATTTTATGTAAGAGAGAGATTACGATCGAAGGATACATTGGAACCAGAGCATGGAGAATCTTGAATTTTGGCTTAAGGTTTTGCATCAAATTAGAGGATGGTGCTAGGGAGCAAGTGAAAGTTGAATGGCCTTTTAAAAACCAACTCAAATATAACACCTATGGGGCTTCCGTGGTGGCGCAGTGGTTGAGAGTCCGCCTGCCGATGCGGGGGACGCGGGTTCGTGCCCCGGTCCGGGAGGATCCCACATGCCGCGGAGCGGCTGGGCCCGTGAGCCATGGCCGCTGAGCCTGCGTGTCCGGAGCCTGTGCTCTGCAACGGGAGAGGCCACAACAGTGAGAGGCCCGCGTACCGCAAAAAAAAAATAAAAAAAAATAATAATAACACCTATGAATGCTTTCTGATTCCCCTCCATTGGATGTAGCCTCTCTTCTCTAAATGTCCATAGGCATTTTATATCTCTTTTATGTCATTTAATTGAGCATCTATTAATTCAATATGCCGGGCACAATGCCAATGATGAGGAATGAAGAAGATAAATAAGGTAACTATGGCACTTGGTTTTGTCCTATATCATCTTCTCTTCCATATTAGAGTGTAAAGTTCTTGATGACAGGGCAACAACACTTCATCTTTGTACTTCCCCTCTCCCGTATAATGAGCAAAGTGCCTTGTACATGCTAGGCACTCAGGAAATAGTCACAGATACTTAGAGCCCTAAAGGACCTGGGAGTCTAACCTCCTCTTTGTCGAGGTGAGGAGTCTGAGGCTCAGGAACGTTAAGGATGTGCCACGATTACACAGGGGTTGGCAGCAGAGTTGGATTGGAGAACCAAGATGCACTGACACCTGATCCTGTGCTCCTTCCCCCAGACTGTATTTGAATGTACACTCCTGACTATAATAAAGCCTGGATATTTGGATTTTGGAATTGCTTACAGTGTATGGTTTGTAGCAAACCAAATTAGAAATTCAGTTCTTTAATAAGATCTATTGAGCGAAATAGAGTGAATACAATACACTTTTCTGTCTGAGGGTTCCATATTCTAATTAAGTAGGTCACTTACAACTGCAAATGGGACTCTGGTACAGCAGGATTGAAAAAGAAAAGGCAGGAAGATGATTCAGGTGTCAAAGGCTGACCTAATTAACAGAAATGGAAACTCAATGGATTATGTGACCTTGAGGCTTTTGTGAACTAGAATTTTTTTTTTTTAGATTTTATTGAAGTATAGTGGATTTACAACATTGTGTTATTTTCTTCTGTACAGCAAAGTGACTCAGTTATATATATATTCTTTTCATATTCTTTTCCGTTATGGTTTGTTAGAGGCTCTTAGAATATAGTTCCCTGTGCTATAGAGTAGTACCTTGTTGTTTATCCAGAACCAGGAATATTTTTGACTTTGTTTGCTTCCTTTATAGCTTCCTTTCTTCTTTTTCTTTCTAGAGATGATTCATTTACTTAATATAAACACATTTCTGGAAATAATAGTTAAAAGACTTTCACGGTGAAATACAGTGAATTCTGTGTCTGGTTTGAGTCATTTGAGAAATGTGAGGCTTCAGCTACATCAGCAATTCTCTGACACAAAAATTAAGCAGTCACAAGTGAATAATCTTTTTAAAAACAAAAGTCCTTAGAGTTAGAGAATTTAGTCTTAGAAACCATCACTGTAGTGATTTCGAAACACAACTCTGCATTTTAAAACAGTTCTCTTGAAACCTGTCTGTCATGAGAGAGGGGTTGGAGTGCCTTTGATGAGAAGGAGGGTAGTTAGGGTCGGGAACTGCTTTTGTTTTGGGTGAGTTTCTAAATAGAACTTTTAGTAAATACAGGTACCTGGACAGAACGAGAAAAGTAGGCTACTGAAATGTTTAACTTCCTCAGGAAAGTGGATATTAGCACACCTTGTTGAAGTCTGGAGGTTACAAACAGGAAGAATGTGGGACTGGTCTTCCTCAAAGGAAGACTACAATCCATGTCTCCAGGACTGGATCCTGAGTGATTGGTAGGGCCCTCGGACCTTCATTCCAGGTGCAGGCTTCTTGCTCCCCCCATCCACGGATTTCAAAATATTTATATCTATTCTTTTTCATATTCTTTTCCATTATGGTGTATTACAGGATATTGAATATAATAGTTCCCTGTGCTAGACAGTGGGACCTTGTTGTTTATGTATTTTGTATATAGTAGTGTGTTTCTGCTAATCTCAAACTTCTAATTTATCCCTCCCCCAACCCCTTCCCCTTTGGTAATCGTAAGTTTGTTTCTGTGTCTGTGAGTCTGTTTCTGTTTTGTAAATAAGTTCATTTGTATCATATTTCAGATTCCACATATAAGTGATATCATATGATATTTGTCTTTTTCTGACCTTACTTCACTTATGGATAGTATGATAATCTCTAGGTCCATCTGTGTTGCTGCAAATGGCATTTAATGGCTGAGTAGTATTCCATTGTATATATGTATCACCTCTTCCTTATCCATTCCTCTGTAGATGGACATTCAGGTTCCTTCCATGTCTTGGCTATTGTAAATAGTGCTGCTATGAACATTGGGGTGCATTCATCTTCTCAAATTAGAGTTTTCTCTGGATATATGCCCAGGAGTGGGATTGCAGGATCATATGGTCGTTCTATTTTTAGTGTTTTAAGGAACCTCCATACTGTTTTCCACAGTGGCGGCACCAATTTACATTCCCACCCACAGTGTAGGAGGGTTCCCTTCTCTCCACACCCTCTCCAGCATTTATTATTTGTAGACTTTTTAATGGTGGCCATTCTCACTGGTGTGAGGTGGTACCTCACTGTAGTTTTGATTTGCATTTCTCTAATAATTAGCGAAGTTGAGCATCTTTTCATGTGCCTGTTGGCCATCTTTATGTCTTCTTTGGAGAAATGTCTGTTTAGGTCTTTTGCCCATTTTTTGATTGGGTTGTTGGTTTTTTTGTTACTGAGTTGTATGAGCTGTTTGTATGTTTTGGAAATTAAGCCCTCGTCAGTCACATCACTTGCAAATACTTTCTCCCATTCCATAGGTTGTCTTTTTGTTTTGTTTATGGTTTCCTTTGCTGTGCAAAAGCTTATAAGTTTGGTTAGGTCCCATTTGTTTATTTTTGCTTTTATTTCTATTGCCTTGGGAGACTGACCTAAGAAGACATTGCTACGATTTATGTCAGAGAATGTTTTGCCTGTGTTCTCTTCTAGGAGTTTTATGGTGTCATGTCTTATATTTAAGTCTTTAAGCCACTTTGAGTTTATTTTTGTAAACACACATTCTTTATTTATGTTTCTTACTGTCCCTTTAAGACCTCACTCAGCGGGTTAATTTTCACTGTCCTCTAACTGGAAGCTTTGGCTGAGCCCCAGCTTTTGTGCTCACTCTCAGGAAATGGACAGTTTTATGGTCACTTTCAGTTGCAAACACACTTTCAAACTTAGTAAATGGAGCGTTCAGCCCCATGCCACGCCTAGGGTTACATATTTTTGCATCCCCAGCTTGGACCTCTCTCACGCCGCTGCAGGCCTGCGGTCCTTCTTCTGCAGTGCAGGTCTTTCCTCTCTCTACACTCTGCTTGGCTCCTTCTTCCTCCCTCATCTGCTGCTTTCTGGAGACTGGCAGAGTTGCTATGAGGAAAGGGAGGAGAATTAAGGAGACTGGACATTTCTTATTTGGCCCGTGTGGCTTTATGTCCTGTGAACTCAGCAGATGGTTCGATCTGATGGCCTTGAGTGGGTCTGGTGGATGACTAAAGTATACTTTTCCTATTCTGGGGCATTTTCATGGCATTTGGAGTTTCCCTGCTGGAACCCTGGCTTTTCCAGCGTCCTCTCCCAGAGAGCTGCCTCTCTGTTCCAGGTAGTCGCGTGGGACCGCTTCCCAGCTCCTGGTACCCGCGACACATCCAGCTTCTTTCTGCTGAGCTCGCTATGTCCGCCTAGGGCTCTTTGTATTAGGAGGACCCAAGACTCCCCACTCTCTCTCACCCCTTTCTGTATTCTTGAGCTTGCTGAGGAATTCAAGAGTCGTAGGACAAGCTCTCCTTCATTCCTTCTGTGAATTCTGCAAGTGGGGGCTTGTGTCTCACAATTACTTTGAATCTTGATATCTGTCCTGTCAGTTGCATCCCAACATTCAGTGATACAACATCTCTGCAGAGTCACAATTTGCCAGGTCCCTTGCCACGTGTTGGAGAAGCACAGAAAACAAACAAGTACAGTTTGGTAAGATTGTATCACAGTTGATATGGTAACAACCTTGATAGACTTCCTTATACGTCTGTCCCTGGTCATCTTGACTGTACTGAGTGTCCCTGACACTTCATGAGTGACACATCTGTGAACTGTTCTCAGGGTAATTTCTGCCAATTTCACCCATTATGAGTTGATTCTTACTAGTAGTTTTTTTCTGGAGGTTGACTTTCCTGGGCCCTGTGCATTGAATGCAGATAGTAGGTAATTACTTTTGCCCGGTTAAGACTTACTTGGGAGATGGCAAGAAAATGGACTTACTTGAACTGTGTGGACAGCAACAAAGTTGAATGTGAAAAAGAAGGTCATAACTAGGTGATAGATCATATATTATATACAGTAAATGTATAGAGATGTAAATGTGTATTTATCTATCTATCTACATATATACATCTTTGCTGTAATCAAACCCCTTTAAATAAGAGGTACAAACTGCTATGTACAAAATAAATAAGCTACAAGGCTATATTGTACGGCACAGAGAAAATAGCCAATATTTTATAATAACTACAAATGGAATATAATCTATAAATTTGTGAATCACTATGTTGTATATCTGAAACTAATATAATATTGTAAACCAACTATATCTCAATTTAAAAAATGCAAAAAATAGGCTTTATTTCTGTTTAAGCAAATAATTATCACATAATACTTTACAGAAGGTAAAGCCATTCTCAGAGCTCTGCTCAGACTCCGCAGTGACTGCCCATCTCGTTAAAATTCCAGGTCCTCACCGTGGCCTCCGACTCTGCAGGCTCTGCCCGACTCCTGGACTGTCTCTTACCCTCGGTCTGTCTCCCTGGCTCACTCCTCTCTCCTCCGGGCCGCTTGCTGTCCCTCAAACAGGGCAAGCCCGTTCTAGCCTCAGAACCTTTCGTTTGCTCTTCCTCCACCTGGGATGCGCTGCCCCGGGTTATTCCTCCCCACCGATTGGGTCTCTGCAGGAGTGATGTTTTCTCAGAGAGACCTGTTTCCTCACCTTCTTTCCAAAATAGGGCTCTCCTCCGACATGGCTCTCTGATGGTGTGGACCCTTGCCCGGCTTTATTTCTTTTCATAGCACTTATTACCCCCCTGAAGTTCTCTTACTGTTTTGGGACCAGTTACCTGTTGTGTCCCATGTTGGAATCTAAGTCAGGAGAACGACGACTTCGTTGGGTTCACTGCTGTTACCCCACTGCTTGGAACAGTGCCTGACACGTAGCCAGGCTTCAGGCAACATTGTCGAATGGATGACTCAGTAAGTGAAGCCGGCCTGATCCTCACATGGAGTTGGGGAGGAAATGAGAACATTGGTATTATCATCTTCACTGGGTCTTAAGATGTTATATAATTTACCCAGGTTGTGCCTGGCATTCTTCTTGAATGAGTGCATTAGACCCTATGATTAAAACTCTGGTTTATTTAAATTACATTTTATCAAATTTATTTGTGTACCTAGTTGAATTAAACACTCTGGTACAAGGCTTATTTCAAAGAAACAGCAGAATCTGCCCTCCTTTTCCAGTCCCTAGAAGCAATCACTTTCTGCTCTTTCAGCTCTCTGTTTTCTTAATAACATGCTTATATTTTTACTTCCTAATTTTGCAATTTGGGAATTTGTAATTTGAGGCATTATCCATGGACTTCCCTTAAGGGAACATGGGGATTTCAGTTAGATTGTTATTCAGCGTTTACATTATTATAACTCACATAATTGCAATTCACAGCTCAGCTGTGTAGTATGATTACCCTTCGTGTCAGTATTTTTAGGCGTTTTCTCTCGGGCTGGTCACATTTCCCAGAGAGGATTCTTTCAGTTCTCTACCTGGAGGGCATAACAGGGGTGGTCTTCTTCTGGGAGCTTCTTACTGCTCAGTCTGTAAACTATCACTTAATTCTTTTTTCAGTGTGATACCCCTGACCTCAACTAGACCCTGTACCCCCTGCCGGAAGACCCTTTCTTTTGAACTCCTGAGAGTAGAAACCTCCAGGACTCTCTCAGGGTGGGGAGGGGACAGTTGCTCAGTTGCACAGAATAAAGGGATCTGGGCTTTTAACTGTCCCTTAAGCTGACTTTTTTTTTTTTTTTTAAGCTGACTTTTAAGCAGTCCTCTGTGCTTAGTCCCATCTTCACCTCTACTTTTGGATTGTTGACTTAAAGAAAAACACACAACATAAGAGTTGTGAGTTTAAGTTGTATTCAGGGTCTTACTGGGGACTGTAACCCAGGAGACAGCCTCTCAGCTAGCTCTGAGGAAACTGCTCCAAAGAGGTCAGGGAGGAGCCGGTTACACGTGATTTTTTGGCTGGGGATACGCGTGGTCCAGCACACGTCTTGGTGAAAGATTACTGCTAGTCACAAGGAACGGATATCTCAAGTTAATAATTTTAGTGCTTGTCTATGTACGGGAAGATGGAGGAATCTGGTGCATTGAAATTCTTCCTGAGATACGCATCAAACTATCCAAGGACCTGCTTGTCCAAAGCACAGAGCGTCCTGTTATCATCTTAATTTCCTCTCAGAATGTTCTGTCGGTCAGGAACTGCAGTGGGTTATGACTTAATCCTTCTAGAACTGGGTGGTGAGCAACTCTCTTTGTTTTTCTTTGTTTACAAGCTGCACCTAATGCTGTCAAATTCTTGAGCATTCTGTGGGCTTATGGGTAAATTAGGTGGCTCATTGACCTTCCCCTGCGGGCTTTAGAGTCATCCTTCTGGAGTCTAAGTCAGTGACTCTCTTCACTCTGCTTTCCATCATGATTGCTATTTAATTATCTCTCTTTGCCTCTTTGAGATTATGCCCTAAAAAAATACCTCTTGACTATTATTTTTATCTTTTTTAATTATTAAAAATTTTTTATTGTTGTCTCTAACTCCAAACCAGGGTTTATTCATGATTTGTCTGACAAAAAGAGAGCTGAGAAAGTATGAATGGACCCTCTATGACTTGGAAAAGGAGGAAGGGGGTTCACTCTGGTTGCCCACTGATCCAAACCCTCTGCGCTGATGCCACACGCCCGGTGCTGGGCTGCCAAAAGTCAGCATGGCCACGTGGGGACAGTTGTGTTGTAACCTTTATCATCTCAGTCGGAGATGATAGATTATCAGTCTTACTGTAAAATGCTCAGTGTTCTGGTGTCAAGGTCCATGGTTGGAAAGTGGGAAGACCAAAACCTTGGCTAAAACTTTGGCCCTTTTGATAGGAGTTGTGTTAGTTTTGTTGATCATTCATGCAATAGAAGGTGTGGGTCATTCTTTCGCATTCATTTCCACCTCTAGAAAGTTTCTGCAAGTGATGCGAGAATGGTGGAGAGCTGAACCAAAAGTCTCTGCCACTTAAATTTCTAAAACTTGAGAGTTTTTGATCTTACCTGTTTTGCCGTGGGTGAGTGGTTCCCAGACCAAGCTTATTCCAAGATCGTAGATGAACAAACCAACCAACCCCCGAGTCTCTGGGCTGCACTCCAAACTTATTCAGAATCTGTAGTGTTGAAGACTCATAATCTGTCAGATATATGTCAGTTTGCTCACGTGGGACATTGGCTTGAGAAGCATTTCACAGGGCTTTTGAAAGGTGTGGGAAGTGTTGACCAGAGATCTGAAACCAAATCAAATCAAAACAAAAGAAAACAAAACAAATTTTCAAGAAAGAAAACAACGGTAATGCACTGGTTTGGTGCAGCTGTAAACAATATTTATACTTGTAAGAATGAAAGTACTGGGTATACCTTGAATCAAAAATGGATGAGGAGGGAAGACAGGTATGTGGGGGGAAGGGAGAATTAAATCTACACCTTCCATAGCAACAAGACAATAGGTATTATCTAAAACCGAAAAATCAAGAAATACCACGTTAACCCTGTTATTTAGATATTTTTGAAGTGCAAATACAGAAGAAATGCCTGAAAAAATTGGGGTGGTGACTTCTGGCATGTAGAAATAAGGAGTGGAGTGGGGCAGCACCCTGCTGTCTTGTGTTATCGTCTTGATAAGACTGTTTTGCATTTAAAGCTATATGCAGGTATTAATTTGATATAAATAAAAAGTGAATTAACAGAGACAGTTTGTCCTAGGAGATAGTTAAGCACAAAGACAGTAAGAACAGTTATTAATAAATTATCTAATTCCTAGGCTTTTTTGCTTATCGATACATTTTAGGAAGAGTGTTCATTATGCAAAGACAATAATATTTTACAGCTAAGGTACTCATTTCCTTCCATGAAAAAATTGCCCATTAATATTGTCTGATTTTCAATCTTTCCAGCTAAAAAAAATAAATCGGCTGAGTTTTGCTAGATTTAGTTTGATATAAGGACATAGGCTGTAGTGAGTCTCATAATGTTTAGTTTTAAGGGTTTTCTGGTCAGGACTGGGAGTTCTCTTCCCCTTGTTTCTGACTCAGCCTTTTTGACCCTCTCTGGTCTTCCAGAGCCTGTGATAGTATAAAGATCAAAGGAAGGGCAGAAGTGACTGAAAATCGGAAAGCGCTTTTCAGGTTGGGCTTAAAAATCTGAAAGGAAGCACAATAGTGACAAGGGCCAAGAGTCAGGCGCTTTCCTGCTGGAGCCAGCGGACAGATTTCATTACTGCAGTTTCAGCCATTTGGGCCAATGGATATGCTGGCGCCCATCCAGTTCTAGGCAGATTCTCTGACACCCAGAGATCCTCTGAGACCAGCTGGCAGCTTGTTCTTCGGAGCAGACAACATAGGCGCACATCTCTCATAGGTACCCATCTCTCACAGGCGCTCAAAATAAAACCAGCCAGCTTGGGCTTCCCTGGTGGCACAGTGGTTAAGGATCTGCCTGCCAATGCAGGGGACATGGGTTTGAGCCCTGGGCCGGGAAGTTCCCACATGCCACGGAGCAATGAAGCCCGTGCGCCAAAACTACTGAGCCTGCGCTCTAGAGCCCACGAGCCACTGCAATGAGAAGCCTGCGCGCCGCAATGAAGAGTAGCCCCCGCTCGCCACAACTAGAGAAAGCCTGTGTGCAGCAGCTAAGAACCAACGCAGCCAAAAATAAATAAATTAATTAATTAATTAATTAAAAAAAAAAAGAGGGGCAAGAGAGCTTGCTTCCTCTCTAAAAAAAATTAAAAAAAAAAAAACCAAAAAACCAGCCAGCTTTAATGAATACGTTTCTTGCTCTTAAAAATTAAAAAACAAAACCAACCTAAAACAACTTCAACTAAAGAGTAAGTGCAGCAGAAAATTTCTTTTTTGCAGAGTTTACATTCACAGTTTGACCCACACCACCTCGATAAGTTCTAGGGCACAGATTCGAGTCTCCTGACCTTGGACGGGGGATACTTGGAGACTCACATGCCACTACTGTATATAAAATAGATAATCAACAAGGACCTACTGTACAGCGCAGGGAACTCTACTCAGTACTCTGTAGTAACCTATATTGGAAAAGTATCTGAAAAAGAATGGACATATGTATATGTAAAACTGAATCACTTTGCTGTACACCTGAAACTAACACAACATTGTAAATCAACTATACTCCAATATAAAATAAAAATTTTAAAAAAAGAACAGCCAGCATCTGTCCATCTCTCAGCTGGCTTTGTGTTATATTGTTGTGTATGCTGGAAATCTCCTGAAATATTAAATACTTTCTTTATTAGTGAAAAAATAACCTCTTTGAAGAAAGTAAACTACTAATGCTGATAATGGAAATGAGGACAAAGAGAAGTATTTTAAGAAACAGTGGTTATCAGGCAGAAGTTAGCTACTTAAACAGATTAAAGAGTAGAATATTGGACTAACTTAAGGTTTGGATCTATGAAATAGACCACATAACTCCATTTTTTGAGGAAATCACATGCTACCGGTGTTCATGATTTGGGAGAGTTTGAGAATGTCTCAGGATGTATCCCTTCCTGTTGTTGGGGATCTGTTCTTCATTCATTAGTACAACTGACATGGAAGAAACATTTATTATATGTGTGGCCCTGTGTTAGGTGCTGGGGTTATAGTGGTTCTATTACCTGGTTCTATAAGCCTGTCTACAACAGGCTCTGCCCTCATGGAGCTTATGAAATAGGTAAATAGGATGCTACCAGGCAGGGATAAGCATTTTGGCTTGAGATGGAGTGATCAGGGAGGCCTCTCTGAGGATGTAACATTTGAGGCTGAGTCTTGAAAGGTGGGAGGAGACAGTCCTGTGAAGATGGAGGGAATTAATTTCAGGTATAGGGAACTGCAGATGCAAATGAGAGTGGAAAGGAGTTTGATGTGATGGAGGGTCAGAAAGAAGGTCACTGTGCTGGGTACAGAGTGGGTGTGAAGGAGGATAGAACGAGATGAGATTCGAATGGGAGACAGGGGCCAGGTGATAAAGGGCTCCCCAAGACAGGGTGAGAGAGTTGGATGTGTTCTAAGGGCAATGGAGAAATAGCAGAAGGTTTTAAGCAGGGGTGCTATGCTCTGACTTCTGTTTTGCTCTGTTCTCATTTATGCTGTAAAAAGGTCCCTGTGGCTTCTCCTTGGAGAATGGATTGGAACGTGAAAGTGGAAGCAAGACACAGTTCCTATTAAATAAGTGGAAGTGATGTTGCTCTGGGCTAGGGTGGGATGCAGTGGAGAAAGAAATGGGTAGATTTGAGATGTGATTTCAAGATAGAATTGATGTCCTGATGTCTTAGTAGTATCTATTTTCATTTATGCAGGTGTCCACGGAGAAAAATTCACTGTGCATATTCATTTAACTCCTTGGCCTCTCAGATACTTAGTTCCACCTTGTGTTACCAACTTACCACAACTGTGATGGATAAAAAATGCTAATTCATTTCCTTCCTGACAGGTGAAAATAATGTCAGTAAATTATTGATCACTAAATATTTTGCTTTCATAGGTATGTAAATATTTAGTCCTTAAGGTTATTGACATCTGCATATTTTACTTTCCTGTGTACAGACATCTAAATTTGGCATCCAAATCATTGGTGACTATATATTTCAGCTGCATATGAGGAGCAGTGATTAAAATCTGTGTGTGCAAGGGTAGTCATATAATTCACCACCAAAAACTTTAACGTCTAGAAATGTCAGTACAAATTCATCAGGCTCATTCATTTACTGATGAAGCCATTAGCATTTAAGTTAGGAGAAAAACATGCAGTGTCATTTATATGGGTCATGCGCCACCCCCCCCCCGCCCCCCGAGTCTTGAATCACCTGGGAAAATTAAGAGGAAAATACAGCATTTTGTTTTCCGCTTCATATCAAATCAGCATCTCTGGAGATGAGGTCTGGGAATCTTTACCACACTCCCCAGGAAGTCACGTTGAGGCCAGCCTGGCGGGGGCACTGGGGCCAGCTTTTAGATGATCTTAGGTGGCCTCCACCACTAATATTTTATGGCTTAATATAAAATCTCTAAGTTCCATCATGGGAATTTGGAGATGAGTCTTTGCTTTCATATCCTATTGTCACTTCTGTATGCCTATGATTGATTTGATGCTTAGTGTTTGGTAACAGAATATCCAATTATAACTTAATGCCTTTGGGAAAATAAGATCCCCTTTAAAGACATCTGCCTTGTGACAAAGTTTCCAAGAATGTTTTATGTTGAGACCAGAAGACTTTGTAATTGAAAATGTGGATTTTGATGATTCTTTCAAAGGAATTATGCAATTAGGGTATTCTTTTAGCCACCTGGGCACAATTTAGTCTTTCGGGAGCACTTAGTTATTGGACCAGTGCAGCATCTGGTGATGCCTGAAAACATCAGAACCAGGGGCCTCTGCTTAGAATCAATTCTCATTATTGAGCTGATGCTGAGCAAAAGCATGGATCCAGGAGGGATGAGATACAAGTTTCTCTTGATTGTCTCCACCCAGTGGTGCACAGACCCAGAATGCGCATCCTTTGTGGAGGGCGGAAAGGATTCTGTGTGTTGTTGTAAAACTGTAAAATTATTGAGTGAGGCTGGCTGGGGAAGGGGGCCAGGGGTTCAAGGTCATTTGACTTAGCTCTCTGTTGCGGTGCACACGTTCATAGATTCCTGCAAAACAATCCCTTTAACTTCCCCATTGATCAATGACTGTAAAGCTCCTAATTTCAGAGACTTGAGTCTTTGCTATATGATCGGCTAGTGTGGCCCTTTTTTTTCTTTATTCTCCAGGCAACTAAACCCTAGTTTTTTTGTTTTTTTTTTAAACTCTAGTTTTTATTTTCATATCTGACATCAAGCAGCTTGCAACCTTCCTAGTTAAGTTGTCTCGTAGTTTGAAGTGAAGGCGAGTACTCACTCCAATTTCTCAAGTTGCCTACTTTCAGCCTCTAAATTCAGTTTTCCAAACACTCCCTGGTTGGGTTGCCAGTATCTGGAGAGGAGTTGAAAGCATAAAGAAGAAATGAGCATTTTTGCTTTTCATGGCAACCAAGTGACTGCTTGGTTTTTGCTTATCCTATAACTTTGATCCCCTTAGCCAATGCTCTGTCTTAATTGACATTTGGTACCAGGACACCATTGTGCTCATACAAGTAGTGAATTTTCTCAGTCCCAGTTTCGGCATATAAGATGGTGGTTGGTAATGGTGTTGGTGGTGTAGGGGTAGTGAGTTTCAGCACATGGGAAAGGTTTGCTAGGCTTAAATATGAACTAGATTCTTTCTTTTTTTTTTTTTGGCCTAGCGGCATGCGGGATTTCAGTTACCCAACTAGGGTTGGAACCCGCGCCCCCTGCAGTGGAAGTGCAGAGTCTTAACCGCTGGACTGCCAGGAAAGTCCCTAGATTATTTCTTTTCATTTTAGTTAAGATCAAGTGTTTCTCCTCCTTTTCCCCTGCACTCATACCTCATCTGCCTTATTTACTGACCAGGATTTTTGCCCTTGTCTCCTCTTCCTCCCCAAATGCTTCATGCATTTCTGTCATTAACTATAGAAAGTTTCTCTTTTTAACACCCCATCATGCTCCTTTTTTTTTTAACATTATGTTTATTTATTTATTGTGTTTTTGGACATCTTTATTGGAGTATAATTGCTTTACAATGTTGTGTTAGTTTCTGCTGTATAACAAAGTGAATCAGCTATATGTATACATATGTCCCCATATCCCCTCCCTCTTGCATCTCCCTCCAACCCTCCCTGTCCCACCCCTCTAGGTGGTCACACAGCACCGAGCTGATCTCCCGGTGCGATGCAGCTGCTTCCCACTAGCTATCTATTTTACATTTGGTAGTGTATATATGTCAGTGCTACTCTCTCACTTCGTCCCAGCTTACCTTTCCCCCTCCCCGTGTCCTCAGGTCCATTCTCTACATCTGTGTCTTTATTCCTGTCCTGCCCCTAGGTTCATCAGAACCTTTTTTTTTTTTTTTTTTTTTTTT
>NC_041233.1:94415152-94432938 GCF_002837175.3 Physeter macrocephalus
TCTCTTTCTGACTTACTTCACTCTGTATGACAGACTCTAGGTCCACCCACCTCACTACAAATAACTCAATTTTGCTTCTTTTTATGGCTGAGTAATATTCCATTGTATATATGTGCCACATCTTCTTTATCCATTCATCTGTTGATGGACACACTTAGGTTGCTTCTGTGTCCTGGCTATTGTAAACAGTGCTGCAATGAACATTGTGGTACATGACTCTCTTTGAATTATGGTTTTCTCAGAGGATATGCCCATTAGTGGGATTGCTGGGTCATATGGTAACTCTATTTTTAGTTTTTTAAGGAATCTCCATACTGTTCTCCAGAGTGGCTGTATCGATTTACATTCCCGCCAACAGTGCAAGAGGGTTCCCTTTTCTCCACACTCTCTCCAGCATTTGTTGTTTGTAGATTTTCTGATGATGCCCGTTCTAACTGGAATGAGGTGATACTTCACTGTAGTTTTGATTTGCATTTCTCTAATGATTAGTGATGTTGAGCATCCTTTTGTGTGTTTGTTGGCAATCTGTATGTCTTCTTTGGAGAAATGTCTATTTAGATCTTCTGCCCATTTTTGTATTGGGTTGTTTGTTTTTTTTGATATTGAGCTGCACGAGCTGCTTGTATGTTTTGGAGATTAATCCTTTGTCAGTTGCTTCGTTTGCAAATATTTTCTCCCATTCTGAGGGTTGTCTTTTCATCTTGTTTTTGGTTTCCTTTGCTGTCATGCTCCTTTTTATATCACATTATTCCTTGGGAGAAAGAAGCTGAAAGTTCTTTTACACTAGCGAGACTACTATTAAATACTCAGGCTGACAGGAAGAACTTCTCTCTTCATGACCAAAGGCAGGTCAATTTTATGTATTGATATTTCCATACTTTTCAGAGATAATGGTGGCTTTTTTTTTTTTTTTTTTTTTTGGCAGGGAGAGGGTAGGGTGAGCTATACCATAACCAAACTATATACCCCCAATTGCTTGAGGAAATCTGAGGTGGAATGCAAAGACCTGGCGTCTGAGAGTCAGTAAGATCTGGTCTGGATTCATCTCTACTACTTGTTAGATCTGTGATGTTAGCACTGTTACTGAAACTCTTTAAGCTTCTTTTCTTGTTTGTAATATGAGGTTAAATCCAGTTTCTTTAGGGTTTTTGTGAAGTTTTAAGATAATTCATGTAAAATGCACATCGTGTTGCCTGGGGCATGGTAGACACTCAATAAATAATGACATAGAATTATTAATATAACCTGAGAGTTACCATAATGTTTATGTTCATAGTATTCCTTTATTATCCTTTTGATGTCTATGGGATCTACGGTGATGTCCCCCTTTTCATTTCTGATATTACTAATTTGTGTCCTCTCTCTCTGCCTGGCTGGAGTTTATTGGTATTATTGATCTTTTCAAGATCTAGCTTTAGATTTTATTGATTTTTCTCATTTGATTTTCTGGTTTCAAGTTCATTGATTTCTGCTCTAATTTTTATTATTTCTTTGTTTCCGCTTACTTTGGATCTAATTTGTTCTTCTTTTTGGTACTTCCCTAAGTGGAGACAGCGTTATTGATTTTAGATGTTTCTTCTTTTCTATTATATACATTTAATGCTGTAAATTTACCTCTAAGCACTGCCTTCTCTGTAGCCCACAAATTTTGGTAAGTTGTGTTTTCATTTTCATGTAGTTTAATTTTTTCTTAATTTTAAGGTTTCTTCTTTGACTCACATGTTACTTAGAAGTGTGATGTTTAATCTGCACATATTTGGGGATTTTCCAGTTATTTTTCTGTGTTTGATTTCTAGTTTAATTCCATCATTGTCTGAGAGCAGATATTGTATAATTTCTATTCTTTTAAATTTGTTAAGGTATGTTTTATGGCCAGAATTTAGTCTTTCTTGATGAATATTCCATGTGAGCTTGAGAAGAGTGTATATTTTATTGTTGTTGGATGAAGTTGTGTATAGACCTCCATTATATCCAGTTGACTGTTGAATTAAACTATGTCTTTACCGATTTTCTGCCTGCTGGATCTGTCCATTTCCGATAGAGGGGTGCTGAAGTCTCCACCTATAATAGTGGATTTGTCTATTTCTCCTTGCATTTCTATCAGTTTTTGCCTCGTGTAGTTTGACAGTCTGTTGATAAGTGTATACACATTTAAGATTGTTATCATGTTTATATTTAGGTGAGCTAATATAAAGAGCGCTGATAATAGGATTGTAATAGATTTAAAAACTAAACTAATAGAGATGATTTTTGGGTAAAGAAGATTTCTTTCCTTCTGAGTAGGTTACTGTCTCTCTTGCTGGTCCACATCCTCTATCTGTTTTGGGAAGATAGGACTGTTACAGAAGAAAAGCTTGAAATTCATATTCAGCATTGAATTTCATAATAAGATATTTTCTGTAAGATAATAACAGCCTTCTAAAGTCAGACTGTTCTCTTGAGGGGATTTTCTAAATTTTTTTAGCTCCCACTTTAGCATAACAGGAACTAAGACTAGAGTACTCAGCTCATAGATTTCTCCTGTTGAGATCATTCTTCCAGCTGTGACAGCTTGGTCACACGCCTTGCTGCTCCTTGGTGTAAGGAAGGGAGAAAGCTCATGCTCTCTGGTCCTAGGTGTTGGGGGGAAAAGAACCAAGAGAGAGGAGAGGAGGAAGGTGGAGGCAGGTTTAAATTTGTCCTTGTCAACCCCAAATCTTGCCTCGGTCTCAGATCGTGAAGAGGAGCCTTTAGAAATATCTTGATAAGGTGAAGAAACCGCAAAGACAGGCAGGTTTTTGTGGGGTCCAGTGATGGTTCATTGGTCAGAGCAGCCCAGCCAGGCAGGGGGCTTCTGTGTTCTTGTGTTGTATGTCTCCTAATGGGGAAGTGCCCACCAGCAAAGGCTGTGGGTGGATGTTTGGCTAAGGCCCAGTAGAGTGTGTAGCAGAGACTCAGGTGCAGTGTGACTGGACGCCTCAGTTTGCCCGGGACAGTCCTGTTTTCAACTGCAGTGCCAGCGTCCTCTCCAGTCAGTGCCTTCTGTTTAAAAGTGTCCTAATTGTACCATAAATGATGTGCTTATCCTCAGAGAGGTGTGTCCCAGAGAGCATTAAGGGGGCGCTGCGTCATCAGCAGGGCATCCCCAGCCCTGGCAGGGCTCCTCAGGAGACCAGATCAGGAGTTACACCAGGTGCCGACGTCAGCTGTCAAAGCAGCAGGATGTCCACCTCAAGCTCAGAGAAATCAGAGGACACCACAGAGGTTCCAGGACTCTTTTCCCCTGGCAGACATGGCCATGGAGAGGAGGTAGAGAGGGAGGTAGAATCTGAGAAGGCTGACAGACCTTTTTACCTGGAGAGAATGGATAGTACCTAGGAGGATTGCTTTAAGGTTCTCCATTAGATTGGACTGAATCCATTGCTTTTCCCTTATGCTCAGTGGATGGGGATTTAGGAGCAAAAATGGATTAGTTATACAGGAGATACACTCCATTTCCTCTTCCGTGTCTGAATTGCAGTGTGTGAGCAAATTTTGCAGCCTGATCACTGTACAATTAATTGCCTTTCCTACAGCTTCTTTGCATCCTTGCTGTGCTTTCTTTCCCCAGGTCTCTAAAGCTCTTTAGACAAGATCACTGTAAGCCTTGTAGCCAGTGGTTGAACTTCTCTAAAAATAATTTAGCACCAAAATGGAATAGACACAGTCCCTGTTTTTCACTACTTCACATTCAATGCTCATTCAATACTGTCCACAGACGTTGGCAGTGCTTCCTGTGTGATCGGACTTCACCTTATATCTGCAATCCCTTTAAGAAGTGACCTTCAACATGCACCTCAGTGTTCATAGCAGCACTGTTCACAATAGCCAAGACATGGAAACAACCTGAATGTCCATCGACAGAGGAATGGATAAAGAAAATGTCATATATATACACAATGGAATACTACTCAGCCATAAGAAAGAATGAAATAATGCCATTTGCAGCAACATGGATGGACCTAGAGATTATCATACTAAGTGAAGTAAATCAGAACAAGAAAGACAAATACCATATGATATCACTTATATGTGGAATCTAAAATATGACACTAATGGACTGATCTATGAAACAGAAACAGACTCACAGACATAGAGAACAGACTTGTGGTTGCCAAGGAGGGGGCAAGAGAGGGATGGATTGGGAGTTTGGGGTTAGCAGATGCAAAGTGTTATATCAAAAATGATATAGAACGGATAAACAACAAGGTCCTACTGTACAGCACAGGGAACTATATTCAATATCCTGTGATAAACCACAATGGAAAAGAATATGAAAAAGAATATATATATGTATATATATATCTGAATCACTTTGCTGTACAGCAGAAATTAACACAACCTTGTAAATCAACTATACTTCAATAAAATAAATTTTTAAAAAAGATGCGATCTCCAGGGGCACACTGTATCTGAAGTTGGGAAATGCTTATAGATAGTATTTAAAAAAAAACTTTTGGGCCTCCCTGGTAGTGCAGTGGTTAAGAATCCGCCTGCCAGTGCAGGAGACACGGGTTTGAACCCTGGTCCGGGAAGATCCCACATGCCGCAGAGCAACTAAGCCCGTGCGCCACAACTACTGAGCCTGCACTCTAGAGCCCGCGAGCCACAACTACTGAGCCCGCATGCCTAGAGCCCGCGCTCTGCAGCAAGCGAAGCCACTGCAATGAGAAGCCCGTTGCACTGCCCCCGCTCGCCGCAACTGGAGAAAGCCCTCATGCAGCAACAAAGACCCAATGCAGCCAAAAATAAATAAATTAAATAAATAAATTAAAAAAAAAATTTTTTTTTAAACTTTTAAATTGAGACATAGCATTCCCAAATTTCATGAAATCTTAAACCACATGCTTAAGATTATTGATTAGTTTAATGAGTCAGTGAATTTCATTATTAATGACCTCCTTTTTTACCTGCTCTTTCCTTACCTGTTCTCCTGCTTATAGGAAGCTTGAATGTGAGGGATTGATTCAAAACTTACAGAGTTGAACTTAATTTCATAAACTCCAATAGGTGAATTTTATGGGCTCTTTAAAATGTTGCATATTGTGAGAGGGGGGCCAGTCTGAACTCAGGCCCCAGCTCCAGGTGCAGCCCACGGTCCCACCTTCTTCCCCTTCCTCTCTTGCCCACTCCAACCAACCTAAGCTCCCCTGAGTAGAGGGAGCCCACGTCATCATTTTCCACTAGGGGAACAAAGGTCATGTTAGCAAATACATGCAGGCAAATCATTCCCTTAAACAAAAACACAATCCCCTACTCACCTTTTATCACCTTTTATCGTTCTCCCTGTACAACCTAAATTCTCCAAGAAGCGTATCCTAATCATCTCCATCTTCTCACTCCACCTCTTACTTGCTTCTCAGTTCTCTGCTCCAGCCCCGCCTTTCCGCTGAAACAGCTCTTGCTAAATTATCAGTGACATCCCTGCTCTCAGATCCTCCAGATTGCTAACTGAGATGGAGGCATTTTCTAGTCCTCAACGCACTTGACTTATCAGCAATGTTTGACATCGGTATCTAGGTCTTCCTTCCTGAAATATCCTCTTTCCTATGCTTTTCCAACCCAGCATTTCTGGTTTTTCTTCTTCTTTGTCTGCCCTCACAAGACCCTCTTGTAGCTGGCCATTGGATGTTGGAATCCATCAAGACTCATCCAAGGCCCTCTCTGTTTCTTACTCTAGAATTTCTCCCTTGGCTGGTGGTCCCCAATCCCATCAGCCTAAATGCCTGCTGCTTATAACAATATGTAATTAAAAAAATAATCATGCTTTCTCTGTAATATAAAGAAAAGTAGTTTATATGTAATAGGCATTTCAGTATGTGTGTGCTTGGCCATATGAAGGCATAATGATGTAGCCAAGTGCTGTGCCTCTGTGTAGAATCATTGGTTGTGAATGTGGGTGTTGTTTACGGAGACTCTACCTTGTAGACAGACAGAGAGGTCTGGCACTCAGTTACCTCGGACAGTGATGCGATTTTCTGAAATGGTGAGTAGGTCTGGGTAAATACCAAACAGTAGTCCGCTTTTCCCTTAATTTACATGGTTCCTACATTCCTGGAAAATTCAGTGTAACTTGAAACGAGGCAAGAAATACAAGCTTTGGTGTTTATATGGTAGATAAAGTTAGATTCCAGGCTCAGATCATTAAAAGCAGGTTTTTGACCTCCATGGCATGTGGGGCATGAGACATTTCTTCTCTGTGAACTGCACTGTGTTTTCAAAGTGTCTGGCATCCTGGCTCCCCTCCTGTGAATGGCAGTAGCAATCCCCAGTCACTGTGAGATACCTGCCCCCATCTCCCCACCACCGGAAAATTCGCATTCCCCCGGGGGCCCTGGGCAGTAGTTTAGAGCTACTGCCCTGGGCCGTCTCCTCCTGAGCAGGGGCTGCAGCCCAAAAGCAGATAACACCCACGCTTAAGTCTTCACTCCAGACCTCTCTTCTGCCCTCCGTATCCGAATAACTGGTTGTCTGCTTGTATGCACTTTATGGGTCACAAAGTCACCTCGAAACGCAGGTAATGGCTGCAGTGTGCATCCGTTTATGCAGGTCAGGAAAGTAGGGGTCATCCTTGGAGCCCTCCTCCCCCTTACCCTCCATGGGTATCCAGTCCATCATAAAATTCTTTTGATTGTATTTCCTAAATACAGCATATAGTTTCTAAATGTTTTTTCTAATCTCTTCATTTTCTCAGGCTCTACCTTTACAGCTTTACTCTAATCCACCGTAACTGGGCCACCACTGTGGCCTCCAGCTCACCCAGCTGCACTCTCCCGCTTCCTCTGGATGCACTGATTTTCCTGTGGTCCCTTGTAGTTTCTACTGTTCCCTCCTACCATAGACCTTAGAACACGTGCTGCCTCCCCGCCGGGATGTTCCTCCTCCCTCTTCATTTGTTTATTCCACTCGTCGTTCAATCTCAGCCTGGGTCACTGCCTCCAGGAAGCCCTCCTTGACCTCTCTGACCTCTCTATTATAGGCTCTCTTAGCATTTCATAACACGTTTGAGTTCTGGCCTTACATTTACTTATGTGATCAGTTAATTAATGCCTGCCTTTTCCACTGTATACTGTAAGCTCCATGAGACCAGGGGCATTTCTGGTTTTGCTCACTGTTGTATTTCCAATACTTGCCATAGTGCCTGGCACACAGTAGGCCCTCGATAAATGCTGAGTGTTGCTGAAGCTTGAAATGAAATATTTGCGGCCGGAGTGGCGACCAGTTCCGTCTTGTGACAAGAGGGGGCAGCAGAGAGCTGCCAGAGGAGAGGCCTCTGGTTTGTCTTTTAGGTTAGAAAATGCAGTTTGTCAGGCTGTTTAATCAGGAGTAAGGGGAAAGGGAGGGGAGAACACACGAGTGAAAACTGAGAAGCAAATGAACAGATTATCCAGAAGAGAAATGGAACCAGAGGGAGAAACTTGTAGCTGGAGTTCAGTAGAGGAGCCTGGGGTGGCAGAAGTGAAGGGGGCTGCTCAGATGTGAGGTGGGCAAGTTTGTGGCTTATTGCTTCTCAGGAGGCCTCTCCAGGGTTGGAAAGATTCCTGCCGCAATAAACCGAGAAGCATATGATGCAGATGGAGGTGTAAAGAAAGGGGAGGAGCCGGTCTCTTCTTGCCGGCCACAGCTTTGTTTGGGGGCTTATGACACATGGTGGTAGTTCTACTCCTTGCAGGGGGGACAGGACTGATGAGGGGGTGGGAGGGTGGAGGGAGTTCGGGTGCTGGGACAGGAGAAGAGGAAGGGGAGGAAACTAGTATTTCTCAGGTACCCTCTGCGTTACAGGCACAAAGTAGTCCTGGAAGGTCAGTATTATCCTCATTTGAATGATGAGGGTGCTGTGACTCAGAGTGTATAATAATATGCTCCAAGTCATATTCGTGTGACTAAACTGAGCTTTTAGCCCTGACTCCCTTGGCTCAAAAACCCATGCTCTTTCTTAGATATTCTGGTAACTTCTTAAAGATTTTGGCAATGGCCTTTTTTAACTTATTATGCCTAAAGAGAAACAGGCCCTATTCAGTTTTGTGCCATGTTGGTAGATTCAACATTTACATGAGAAATTATTATCCCGGTTTACGGACATGTTGGCTCTTGGGAAAGCAAGTGTACCATAAATATAAAATATTGCAATTTAATGTCTATGAGATGATGGAGGTTCACTAAACTAGTGGTAATTATTTCATGATGTATGTAAGTCAAATCATTATGCTGTAAACTTACACAGTGCGGTATGTCAATTGTGTCTCATTAAAGCTGGAAGAAGAAAAAGAAAAAAGAACCCCCCCCCAAATTGCAATTTAACTGACAATTTGTTTTATTATTATTATTATAAATTTATTTATTTTTGGCTATGTTGGGTCTTCGTTGCTGCGCGCGGGCTTTCTCTAGTTGCGGCGAGCGGGGGCTATTGTTCTTTGTAGTGCGCGGGCTTCTCATTGCAGTGGCTTCTCTTGTTGCGGAGCACGGGCTCTAGGCGCGCGGGCTTCAGTAGTTGTGGCACATGGGCTCTAGAGCACAGGCTCAGTAGTTGTGGTGCACGGGCTTCAGTATTTGTGGCTCGCGGGCTCTAGAGCGCAGGCTCAGTAGTTGTGGCGCACAGGTTTAATTGCTCCGCGGCATGTGGGATCTTCCCGGACCAGAGCTCAAACCCGTGTCCCCTGCAGTGACAGGCGGATTCTTTCTTTCTTTCTTTTTTTTTTCTTTTTTTTTTTGCGTTACGCGGGCCTCTCACTGTTATGGCCTCTCCCGTTGCGGAGCACAGACTCCGGATGCGCAGGCTCAGCGGCCATGGCTCACGGGCCTAGCCGCTCTGCGGCATGTGGGATCTTCCCAGACCGGGGCACGAACCCGCGTCCCCTGCATCGGCAGGCGGACTCTCAACCACTGCGCCACCAGGGAAGCCCGGCAGGCGGATTCTTAACCACTGCGCCACCAAGGAAGTCCCTGAGAGTTTTTTTAAATTAATTAATTAATTATTCTTTAACATCTTTATTGGAGTATAATTGCCTTACAATGTTGTTAGTTTCTGCTGTATAACAAAGTGAATCAGCTATATGTATACACGTATCCCCATATCCCCTCCTATTTCCTACATCCTCACGTCCATTCTCTACATCTGTGTAACTGACAGTTTATAATCTCCAAACAGAGACTCAGGATCTGAAATGTCCAAGGTCTGTGTGCATGTTTATGAGGGTCAAACGTTGCAGGAATTATCATCCTGGTTTTATATGGATGGATACAAACTCACTGTACTGTTTTCTTGGCCAAAGTCTTAATCAAGGGAATACGGATATAGGAAATAGGATCTCTGCTCATAGATCAAGAGCCAACATTAGAATGACCTTGAGCTAAAGAATTTCCGACCTTGACTAGAACTGTTGGAGGAGGAAGATTTGTGTGAAGCCCTGCAAGAGAATGCTTCTCCAGAGAACTCAGCCCACGCTGTTGTAGCTATTGACACAGCATGATTTGAGCACGCAGGTCCAAATGCATCTCTTTGTGATCAGCAAAGCAAGGGTGGGACGGGAGGAGGAGCAACCATTCTGGAAATGGGAAATGGTTGAAGCTGGGGTGGCGGGCAGGGCACAGCACAGGGCCCCTCCCCCCCCATCTAAGAGCAGTGGGACACATCTTGGGACTGAACATGTGTCCGCCTTTTGGCAGGGAGAGATGCGTGGTTTTATCTAGTAGTTAATAAAACTTAGGAAGAAAATGCATTCTTTTCATTGCAAAAGTGTGGTGAAAAGCGGGTGTTTTTTGGTTTTGTTTTTTTCTCTTGAGAGGGGATGGAGGGTGTCAAGGGGAACCTTCCATCATTCAATCTCTCCATTTTCTCCCCAGGAATGATTTAGATTGTATTGTCCGTGTTGCCTTGTCCATATTCCTTAAACATTTGGTTTAAGCAGTTATTAATGACAACAATGAGCACTTTCCTATGTGACAGTTAATCCCTCCTGACTGCCCACAAATAGCAAAATGAGTTCTCAAATCAGTCACTTGCCAGACTCACTCGATCTTTGTGGAGCATCTACATGTTGGACTTCTGTCCAGCACTGTATTTGATTCTGTAGGAATATACCTTCAAGGGACTGAAGAAATGGCAAACAAATGCATTCTTTTCCCCAACTGAATAAACAGTTATTAAGAACTCAGAACACTCCCCCATTAATCATGATCAGGTTCCAAGACCCTCCCATCAAAACCTTTTGAATCCATAATGAAGCCAGACCATAAAACTAATAGTCCAAACCTGATTTTTGGGTCCTAGAAGTAGGAGACTTACTACATGGAGAGGAGAGAAGATCCAAGAGAAAGAGAGCATGTGACATTTGAAGATTTACGTAAATTTATAGTTTATAAAATTTGAGATGCTTTCCCTTGACATGACACTAGAGGGCAGTATATACAGTCAAACCTCGTAATGGAACCGGCTATTGAATTCTTATTTCCAGTTATGCTTTTTTTTTTTTTTTTTTTTTTTTGCCGTATGCGGGCCTCTCACTGTTGTGGCCTCTCCCGTTGCGGAGCACAGGCTCTGGACGCGCAGGCTCAGCGGCCGTGGCTCACGGGCCCAGCCGCTCAGCGGCATGTGGGATCTTCCCAGACCGGGGCACGAACCCGTGTCCCCTGCATCGGCAGGCGGACTCTCAATCACTGCGCCACCAGGGAAGCCCCAGTAATGCTTTTTTATGTTCAAATGTCACCCCTTAATTCTTTTCATTTCATTAAATAAATAAAGGGAAAAAGACATTGAAATTATATACAGCCATAAGAAGAACTATCTTATGAGGATAAAGAATTTTGTTTTTACCAAAGTAATGCATAAACAATTTAAAAAATGAAATAGTATTAAAAGGTTTTAAAAAAAATTTTTATTGGAGTATATTTGATTTACAATGTTGTGTTAGTTTCAGGTGGGCAGCAAAGTGAATCAGTTATACATATACATATATCCACTCTTTTTTAGATCCTTTTCCCATTTAGGCCATTGCAGAGTATTGAGTAGAGTTCCCTGTGCTACACAGTAAGTTCTTATTGGTTTTCTATTTTATATATAGTAGTGTGTATGTGTCAATCCCAATCACCCAATTTATTACCCCCCCGACTGCCTGGTAACCATAAGTTTGTTTTCTACATCTGTAACTCTATTTCTGTTTTGTAGATAAGTTCATTTGTACCTTCTTTTTAGGTTCCACATATAAGTGATATCATATTTGTCTTTCTCTGTCTGACTTACTTCACTCAGTATGACGATCTCTAGGTCCATCCATGTTGCTGCAAGTGGCATTATTTCATTCTTTTTAATGGCTGAGTAATATTCCATTGTATATATGTGCCACATCTTTTAAAAGGTTTTTTCTTAAATGAAAAAAGTTCTCTTTCCCTCTCTCCTATCCTCTGTTTCCTGTAGCTTTCCTGGAATTTGTGTTCCTATATCTAAATAATATGTGCATACTTGTATTTCTTGAGACAGTTATTTGGTTTATTTTTAATAATATCAGAAATCATTGTTTACTATATAATTGTTAGAATTTTAAGTTTTCATCTTGGTACTTTTTACCCAGCTTCAGCAATCATCAATCTTCTCTTATTTGTGTTTGATTATCCCCACATTCCTCCTTGCCCTCTTAATTATTTTCAACAATTTCTAAATGTTATATCATCTTATATTTCCTTTTTTGATACTTTTTTAATCTAGAGCTAATAATCGTCTTTAAAAATTTGCTTAGTTTTTATTAATTCATTATCATTAGTTTTATTTTAGCAGTTTTCCATCTGATAATATGAAATGCCTATGTAGGTAGAATTTTGTGTATATAAAACAAATAAATTTTAGGTACATAAAGTTTAAAAAATAAATGGTCTGACATATTACATAATCTATTGATTTTATTTCTCCTCCAGGGAACATTTGTTCTGCACACCCCTCCCTCTCAGTTTAGACTTGTTACTTGCTAATTCTGCTGAATATTCTCATCCTGGAATTTCAAATATCCTGAGGGTTTTTTTTTTTTTTGCTTTGCTGCTTTGTGATGGATTCCTTATTTCCTAGGTCTGTTTCCCGCTTTCTTGACTTACTTCCTTGAGTGGCTGCAGCCCCTTCTAACTGTTTCCTAAGAAGAGTATAAGGCAAGTTTATCCTCCTTCAGAATTTTGAAAGATTTGCTCCGTTGGGTTCCAGAAGTCCGATGTCATTCTGATTCTTTTTCCTTTGTAAGTGAACTTTGTGACCAGTCAGTCACACAGGCTAATTTAATTAAGGGGCGTTAGATTTCTGATTTTGGTACAGCTTTCTGTCTTTGAAGGAAAGGTACCATAAGTACTAACTAAGAATACCGGTAGCTGGGATTGGGTTCACCTTTGTATATATACTTCTTTGTATCTGGTAGTATTTTGCTTCCCATTCCTTTGTAAATAACCAGTTTTCTAAAAATTCATGGTGTTGTGGCTTGGTGTGGGTCTTTTTTTCCCATTGCGATGGACACTTAGGCCTGTGAATGACATGGCCAGTATTTTCTGTCTTGCCTTGCATTGCTCTGAGGTTGAAGAGTGAATTGACTGGATCGAATTGCAGTTCCAATGGTATAGTCATTGCTGTGTGTTTTTGAGTCCTTTTTAAGCTTCTCACTGGTTCACTATTTATTCCCAGGGCTTCGCTTTTGCTTTCCTTGGCTCTGTATTTATGTCTTTGAAGATATTTTGAGGGCTTCTTCAAAAAAGTAGCTTGGTAATGTTGATTTCAAAGGTCGAGAGTTTCACTGCTCTTGAGGGCTTTACTGTCCCAGGTCTTTAGACCTAAAGACAATGAAAATGTGTAGTTAGTAAGGATGGGTTTTAAATATGGTGCATTGTTATTTAATCATTGCTCATATGTTAACTCTGTCAAAGTGGTTTGAGTGGCCTGTATAATGCCCCCTAGGAGGTGTGACTCGATGTTCAACCAGAATTGGTTGGTAGTGGTCAAATGCCTGTTCTGAGCTGTGAATGGTGAATGCTTGGCAAGTACAGTTAAGAGTTTTGAGTTTCAAAGCTCTCTGATGCTGCTTAGTGAGATTCACATGTGCTTTATTTAGAGCTGGTCCTGAAATGGTCTTCCAGATTATCCCCTCTTAGTTTGGCATGTTGTTGTTTTAAACCCCAAATGAAGATTTTTCTAAAGATTCCTTTTCTAATTAACTGATGGTACTAGGCAGTTTTTCATTCGAGATAGAGCCATTCAGTAAAGTGCAAACCAGCACCTCCTCTTCAGCATATCTGCTAGGGAGCAGATTAATAGAAATACTGCTCCGTGGTTCATTTTGGCCTCGTTCCAGCTGAGCTGTAGATTAAAACTACTTCAGCGTTTCCCTGTCTGTCTCCTTCATCCTGATTTTGTGTTATTCTATCTTAATTTTCTTATGTACCTTGGATCAGTGAATGTGCTATTTTTCTCATAACATCATTCACCAGTTCCAATCCTCTAACTCCTTTTATGCAAGCTCAAAGATATCTCTGTGGTGCCATTATTTTTCCTGAGCACTAGCTCCAAGTTACTGGGGGAGGATTTATTTTCAAGGCTTGGTATCTGAACGGCCTGGACCATAACACCCAGCCGCTATCCACTGCTCATTATTAGATGGAGGGGACCGGACAATATGGTAGGAAGCCTGAGTGAAATGGCTGTTCAGGGTGGTCATCAGTGACGGGTGGCTGGCCTGAAGGGTCTGGCTGGGCAGATGGCACTGCTCTGGGGCCCCTGCATGCCAGCTCAGTTCGACAGTTGCAGAGGAGGGAATTGGCTCTGATGTTTCCCTGGGCCAGGATCTCAGCTATGGACTAGACTTCATTATGTACCAGCAGATGGGAGAGTCAACCCAATAACTTTCCATTTCCCAATTGGGAAATAATTCTGGGAAGATGTTTGGCTCTGTTGGTGCAGTGCAAAGAGCCGCTTTCCTGCCTAACAGGAACCGCAGACATTTGGCACGTGGAAATTTACACGCGTGCACACGCCCAAGGCTCATGAGTCTTAGCCCTCACCAGATATGTAACAAGTGGGAGACTTCTGGCTTTTCACTTGAGAAATTTCCAGCGCAAGTCCATGGAAGCTTCCCCACGGGCCTTTTAAAGGCTGGACTGCTTTCTTCTCCCACAGTCAGCACCAGCATGCAGAACCTCCCCTCCTGTGGGTGCTGCAGGATCACAGCTATCGCTGGACTGCCTAGCAACAAAGCAGATTCCGTCCGTTCCAGCCTCAGATGCCAATTATTTTCAGTGCCTACCAGTTCTCTGGGCAGTATTAGAATCAAGGAAGAGGCAGAGAACTGAAAAGTGATGGTTTCCTTGGGTCAGGGTAAGGTTACCATTCTAAAAAATCAAATACTCAAGGTCTGTTTCCCTTGAAGGGTAGGGTCACTTAACGATTCACTGAAGGGCATCGGTTTGAATCCTCTGTTCCCCTCTCAGGTACCCCATCCTTTCATCCTGGAAGTCTTTTCCTCCATCCCCTAGTATCTAGCCAGCTCTCAGATGTTTCCTCGAAGTAAGTAAATAGGGCCTCAAGGTCAGAATGGAGACCACCTCCTGAACAAAAGCCACTTCACACGTTTTTATTAGATTAGGTTCCCACAGCTGGGATTATCTCTGTACTAAAAGCTGTTTGTGTTGGGCTGCTCTAGTGCATTATTAGAGGCACTGAAATCTACCCCACCTCCCTTTCTATTGTACCTCTGGTCTTCTAGTCTTTCGATGAGTTTATAGTTATAACAACAAAACAACGTAGAATGGGAGAACAGTAGCTATGCTTTTCTTTCGATATTTCCAGAGAAGGAATCTGCACAATTTCCTGTAATCAAGGACTGCACAAGCTCTGAGTGAATTTTGAATTTATTTTATATAGGGACCAGGGTAATGTGATGCTCCCGTAGAGCTGAGAGCGACCATAGATCTTTGACTTTCCCCAAGCCTCAGGGATCCCTCCAACAGCATCCCTAAAAGATGTTGCCCCAGTCTGTCCTGAATCTTTTGGGTGATGGAAGATCTCACTCTTCTTTTAGAAATCAACTCTTGAAAGGTGAAGTTTGCATATAACAAATGCACACATTCTAAATCAGCAGTTGGTGGCAATTTATCAGTTAAGACATTTCCCCTGTGTCCCTCTGTAAGCCAGTCTGTCCCTACTCCCTGCTCTCTGCTACCCCTTTGATCTGATTTCTATCACTATAGGTTAGTTTTTTGCTCGTTTAGAGACCTTGTATAAATTGAATTGTACACTGTGGACTCTCTTTTGTCTGGCTTCTGTCTCGCAGCATATATTTGAGATTACTCTATTTTCCAGTCAAAAAGAGATGAAACTCTGATTTGTAGCCCACACTGACAGGCAATAAGACTCATGCCCCTTCTGCCTGGATGATTTTTTCTTTCGTTGGGAGTGTGGCCTGGAGGGTGACTAACTGTCTGGAGTTGCCCAGGACTCACATGGTTCCTCGGATACAGGATTTTCACTGATAAAACTGGAGAAGTCCCAGAAAAGTTGGGATGAGTTGGTCGCCCTAGCCCCCTCTACTAGATACTGTAAAGAACATTAGGGCACCAGGGGAATGAGCATCTGAACAATAGAGGAAAGGCAAGAAAAATGGACATTTTATGTTTCTTCACCTTAAGTCTCAGCTACAAGGGACCCAACTCTGGGAGAATCCCACTGGAAGCCATGCAGCTATAAGGCATGCAGCTGGAGGACTGGGTTTGTATCACTTACCTGATTTCAACTGATTTTTTAAAAAAATATTTTTTATAGTTTGGTTCCCTATTTTATTAAGGACATACTATGCGTCATTACTTTTCTGCTTTCCGGAATACTATTTTAAGAGCTCTGACATTGCCAACATTTAATACTTTTAATTGTGATCCCCAAAAATTGTGAAGTACATATTGAAAGCACCAAGATTAACGAATTAAAATAATAATTATTATTTCAAGGTGCTTGGTTTGATGGGCTCCATCTTGATTATTTTGATATGTTTAATCTTAAAACTCCAACCACTTTTTCAACTGAATTACAAGGCGTTGCCCTAACGTGGCTTCTCTGAGGATGTGTGCTAATCTCTCGTTTATATCTGAAATAATTCATTCACTGGATGTTAGCCGAACACATTCACCTGCTGATGTCCAAGGAAGCTGTAATCTGCCTGCTCTCCTTTTGGGGGCGGATGAAATTCCTGGCAGTTAACTGTGCCACATAATTTTCCACATAAATTCTGAAATATGATACTCTTATAAGCATTCAAGACTCCAAGGGCAATCTTTCCTAAGTAGCACTGGGGTGATATGGCACTTTTGGGCTGTGTCTGTGAGCCTTTACGTGTTATACAAAGTTTGTGAGACTTTTTTAATGCTTCTCTTCAGAGAGGTGTCTCTTTTTTTCCTCTAATTTTTGGATGTTTAAAATTTACACAGTTAAGGCATAAATATATCACTAATGCAATTTAAACAGCAAAGAAATCTACCAAGCGAAGAAGGAAAGTTCAACCTTACTTTCTTAATCCCCATCCCAGTTAGATTATTGGTTATCCTTCAGAATTTTTATGTATAATTGAATTCAGCCTGTAGTTTTGTCTGGCTTTTTCTTAAACTGAATCATACCATAGATATATATTGGTTTTTCCATTTAAACATATGTTTTAAAGATTTTTGTCAAGTTAGACTATATCAGTTTACTTCATTATTTTTAAAGTTATGTTGATTTATTGGTATAGAGGTACCTAAGTTTAGTTAACCATTCCCCTGTCAATGGTTATTTAGGTTGCTGTTTTTCTGTTACATTACCATGAACATACTTCTATGTCTTTGCCCATATATACTCTTATTTCTCTAGATATTTGAGAATAGAGTTGCTGTGTCAATGGATAAATTAAGTTAAACTTTGGTACATACTGCCAGGTGGGCCTCAACAAGGCTGTACCAATTTCCCCTCAAAGTTTGAATTCTTTTAACATGTGAAAAATTTGAAACAAAATGAAAATGGTATGTATATGTATAGCTGATTCACTTTGTTATACAGCAGAAACTAACACACCATTGTGAAGCAATTATACTCCAATAAAGATGTTAAAAGAAAATGAAAATGGATAATTAAATTTTGCAAGCTCAAACAGCAAATTGGGAATTTGCTCTGCTTTTAATAAAATCTTATTTATTGCTTACTTATACATTTGATTCCTATAAAGCTCAGAAAAGACAAGACACTTGGCTTATTGATTTAACTTGCCAGTTATAATTTCATGGACTTCGCATGAGCTCAGGATTAGAATGAATTTTAATGATTTTCCATGACTGACTGCTAAGATGTTTCCATAGAATAAACACTAATGAAAATGTGGTCAGCATAGAATAGTCCAGAAATGACCTCTGCCTAGAAGATCTTCCATACCAAAGGTCAGTTAAGAGTCTAGTTCTTTAGCTTTTCCTTACTATCCCATTTTTTAATTTTTATAACTCACTAATTCTTTCTCAAATCATTGACTCTGTCAAATTTTTTTTTGCAAAGAATTAATAACTGGATGTCAAAGTGTTGCTAAGGCTTCATTATTTTTTTTATGGGGTGGTAGTATCACTAGTCTACCATTAAGTACTATCATAAGTAATTAAAATAAAATTGGTATATTTGTCAGAGTAAATGAGGCAGGAGAAAGGTCCTAAGATGATGTAGTGATTTTCTCATCAATTCATTTCACCTCTTTCTCCCTAACTTAATATATCCTTTTATTTATTTATTTATTTATTTATTT
>NC_041233.1:94432961-94448573 GCF_002837175.3 Physeter macrocephalus
CCAGCCGCTCCGCGGCATGTGGGCTCCTCCCAGACCGGGGCGCGAACCCGGTTCCCCTGCATCGGCAGGCGGACGCGCAACCACTGCGCCACCAGGGAAGCCCTATGTTTTTATTTTAAATAAATTTATATATTTTACTTGTTTTTACTTTTGGCTGCGTTGGGTCTTCATTGCCGTGCACGGGCTTTCTCTAGTTGCAGTGAGCGGGGGCTACCGTTCGTTGTGGTGCCTGGGCTTCTCATTGCAGTGGCTTCTCTTGTTGCAGAGCACAGGCTCTAGGCACGCGGGCTTCGGTAGTTGTGGCTCGTGGGCTCTAGAGCGCAGGCTCAGTAGTTGTGGCGCACGGGCTTAGTTGCTCCGCAGCATGTGGGATCTTCCCGGACCAGGGCTCGAACCCGTGTCTCCTGCATTGGCAGGCGGATTCTTAACCACTGCGCCACCAGGGAAGTCCCCCAGAAATATTTTTCTTAATGACACTAAAAATAATGGTACATCTTATAATTTATTTTTCCTAGATTCAATTAAAGGTGACTCCCTTCCATAAAACCTCAGTGGGGATGGAAGAACAGTAGTTATGTAGGCCTGTTTTAGAATAAATCATTGAAAAGGAGTCATTTTGAGGGAATGTGCTGAAAGGAAGTAATCACCCCCAGTCACCCCTCTTCCTGCCCAACTGTATTGAGTGTCATTATTCAGAGGTTTTAAATCTGAATTTGTGCCCTTGGTTTAAGGAATCAGAAAAGGTACATCAGGCCCCTGTTTAGTTCAGAGCATGAATTTCAGTCTCCCAGTAACCATGCTTGGGGAGGATGATTGGCAACTTAAATTTGGATAATGGCACCTTTACACTGGTTCAAGAGGAGTCTGCTCTGGCCTTCCTTCGGCCGTGCCCCTGCATACAGGGCAAAGAGCCCACAGACCAAGGTCACTTGCTCACCTGTGGCCACGGAACCCACGCCTCTGCACTTAGGCCTCACACTCCATGCACCAGGATCCCAGAATTCCCTGCCCCCAATGCCAAGGTGGAGCCCACTTCCAGATTCTGCACTGGCCGCTTCTCTGGTTTATCCTCCCAAGGGCAAACTGGGCTGTCAGTATGCACCCCTGGGCTTGAAGGATGGCCAAGGGGGTGACTGCCAATGTGTGGCGTGTAAAAGAAAAATTTTGCGCCAGACACTTGTTAAAAACAGCAAGATAGATTTTATTCAAGTTTCTGTAATAGAGGAGAGAGACTTCATATAGAACTGAGCTCAACTCTAAGTCCAGCAAAGGCAGCTGGGGACCAGCAAGCAGTGAGGGGGTCAGCAGAGGGAAAATTACTAAGAGGATATCAAGGGCAGGAAGATTCTTGCTAAACTGGCATACCAGGATTCTTTTTTTTTTTTTTTTTAATTATATTTATTTATTTATTTTTGGCTGCGTTGGGTCTTCGTTGCTGCGTGCGGGTTTTCTCTAGTTGCGGCGAGTGGGGGGCTACTCTTCGTTGCGGTGCACGGGCTTAGTAGTTGTGGCGCACGGGCTTAGTTGCTCCGCGGCATGTGGGATCTTCCCGGACCTGGGCTTGAACCCGCATCCCCTGCATTGGCAGGTGGATTCTTAACCACTGTGCCACCAGGGAAGGCCATAGGATTCTTGCTAAAGGCAGCCGGGGGACTGAGCCGTCGAGTGTCGGGGGTGAGGAACTTGGTCAGACATTAAGGTGGGGCATTCTCCCTAGACCAGCATAGCCGTATTCCTTGCTGAAACTGGACTCTGCAGGCCAGGGAGGGGCCAGCCGAGCTTGAGGCATAGTGAGCAGAGGGTGCAGGACAGAACTGGGACTCACGGAACGAGGTGTCTGTGTCCACGTGCGCAGGGTCCGCGCGGTGTGGGACAGAGCTGGGGGTGGAAGGATGGGGGACAGGCACACCTGCATTCTAGCGTTGGACTTGGAGGGGTCTCAGAGTTCTGAATGGAACCTGCCCATCAGCTGCAGGTTCCTTTGAGGGCCTTGAAAGTTGGGGCGGAGGTTGTCTGGTGGGGACTCTTTCAGTGGTGGAGAAACCTTAGAGACAACACACCGAAGAGCTTCAGGAGGCAGCTGGACAGTGGGGACAGACAGGGCAAGACCCCGAGGAGGGAGAGCAAGTGGGTGTTTCCCCTGTGGTGTCCTGAGCGAATGGAGGGGAAGGTTTGAGGGATTAGGTGAGGGTGAGCCAACAAGTGAGGAAGAATCCTCTCCCTCCTCTTCTCACGCCATGCCAGGCCCCAAAGAGAATCATGGTTTGTGGCAGAGAATGATGTTAGTTTTGAATAGATGTAATCCATAGTTGGTGTGAACTGTTGCTTTGCACATTTAAGAACGTCATGAATCTATATGTATGTAAAGGTAGAAGGGTAAAACATTTAGCAGCATGTTAGATTGATTTATAGCCTTTAAATGTTCAGGCCTATGGTGGGCGGGACTCTCTTTGTACTCCTGCCTCTGGCCCTGCACTGTTAGGAAGGGGACTGCAAAGTTATTGACTGGCCCTCAGCATGGGCTCCATAACGGGGCTTGAGAAATTTCCACGCCCAGGGGTAGAATGGACAGATGCCTAGTTGAACATGTATACTTGAGAGAGGACTACATGACGTAGAATTGATTAAGCGGCAAGTAAAAGGACTCATGAACAGAGAAGATGGGAGAAGAGGGAAGAATGTGGGTCTAGAAGTTAAGATCCTGCCAGAGCCCCTCTGAATTGGCTAGAGCCAGGCTGTCTGCAGAGGTGCCTGTGTGGCATTTTTAGTTAACCCTCAGAACCTTAGGGAAAATAGATGACCTGATGGGGCTGTGTGGGTTGGTTAAGAAAAGTCATGTGAAATGGCCTTAAAAATAGCAATGAACTATGCAAATGATAATATCATGAGGCAGCCCCTTGGCCTAGATTGTTTTTCCTCCAAAGTTTTAGATTCCTCTATCAGGGTATTTTTGCGGGATCACATTTTATGGGAAAACACCATTTTACGGTAGAGGTTCTTTTTAGAAACAGGTGACCTCTGGGGAACATTGTATGGGAGCATTTCTTTTTTCTGAGTGAAGGCCTGCCTCTTCCCAAGTGGGCTGGGTTTAAGCTGGGTAATATTCCGTGAGTGTCTTGGGAGTGCCAAGAGTAAGTTATTCAACAGAATCAGCATTGTAGTGGGGCCAGTGATCTCTCTGGTCCTTTACCATTAGCCAGTCTGAAAATTCTGGCCCCCATCAGGGATCTTTAACTCCAGGTACATGACTCAAACTAAATTTTCTTCATAGAGTGGGGTTAATAATATGTGTTACCTTCTGCTTCTACCAGTTTGTGTGGGAACCATAAAAGAAGAGTATATGCCCCTGCAGAAGGAAGGGAGCACATAAACATATCATAAAGGATGGTCACTCCTGCTTCTCTGCCGTTTCAGATTCAGTCCCCATCATCAGCAATCTGACACCGTTCGCCAGCATTAATTTTATTCCATTTATGCTCCAAGTTGCAATTCCCTTTACAGTGCACTTTAGTGCTTAAGACCTATCTGTCAGCTGTTAAAGGAACGAATGAATTTGTCAGTATTCAGTAAACACAAAATAACCCAGAGAAACGAAAGTTTAAATCTGAAGTTGTTAAACGTAAGAGCCAGTGAAGATGGCTGTACAAAACTACTGAACCAATCATACACAAGTTAGTCACATTTTTATGGATTTATTGTAGTTTAACTGATTTTCATTTCTTTAAAGACCCCAGTTTCAACTCTTGTTATAGTGGGCATTGCCCTGGAGTCAGAGCTAGATAACTCACCTGGTTCCTGAGCCACATCTGATACCTTTCAGAAACTGCTCAATAGCACCACTCACATTCTAAGTCGTGATATCCTCAAAGGAGTATTTTAGGTCTGTTATGGTTCTAATTTTAGAATTCTTAAGTGTTTACCATCTGAAGCTCTAAGTTTAGGAGAGGAGCTTGCTGGGCAAAATGACATATGTTTTTTAATCTTACTCAGAGAATTTTAGTTTGGAAGAAAAACCTGTTTTAATGTGATTGTGTGTGTGTGTGTGTGTGTGTGTGTGTGTGTGTGTGTGTATCCTAGGGAAGTAACTAGGAAATACTTTTTAGAGTAGCAAATAATGGGAAATGTTTCTGGAAAGTTAGGTCCCTTAAACTTTCCTCTCTATTAAAGAGGCATTCCCCCACTATTAAAGATAGTCCCACTCCTACAAACGAAACAGAATTCAGATGTATGAGAACCTCAAGCTCTCATTTTTAAAAAACTGTGTTTGTTTTTAGGGCATGAATATAAATAAATGTTTCTTGCTTAGATTCTGCAGGCTTTTTTTCTACTACAGATTGCACATTTGAGGGACCTTATGCTCTTCTCTCCTTCTTCCCTACATCAAAGTTCCAGTAGCAACTTGGCTGAATGAGCCTGGAAGCCTCGCCTCTAGTTATAATGAATGAAAAGCTCATTATAGGGCTTCCCTGGTGGCGCAGTTTATAACTGGTACCAGTTTCAAGTCTCATTCCTATTACCAACACACAGACCTAGATATTGGCCCTGAAAAGGTCTCGACAGCCATTTTTAGTTTCTCTTATAATACTTCACTGATGTAGCCAAACACTGATGAAAGGCAGGCCCTCTCCATTCTCTGAAGCACTGGAGGTAGGCTTTGTGTCTTTCTGCTCTGCATTTTGGATCTTTGCCATGGCAACGACAGGGTAAAGCAGATTAAGAATCACCCACGTGCCAGATAACAGCAGCAGACAGCCAGTCGTGTGGCCGTCTCAAGGCACCTGTGCCGGATCCCCCAGTTAATTCTAGACCCACATTAGTTTTGACCATATTCCCTGCAGTCTCTACTCTTACATCTGGATCCCTGCCTCTGACTCCTATGGGTTGGACTCTGGTTCTTCCTGTCCCAGGCAGATGGCCTTGATTCTCTGCTCTGCATTTGGTGGAAGCTTTATGTTCTAACTCAAATTTATGGGTTCAGTTCCCATTGTTGGTCACTTGACCAGCAGAGAACCTTTATGAGCAGCAGCTAGTTCAATGTGATAAATTGCTTTTCCTCTCAAGTTCTCTTTCATGTTTTCATGTTTGGCTATTAACCATTACTGACCATCCAGCTCTGCATGCCATTACATTTCAGGTGTGTGAATGAAATTCTTTTTTGATACTAAAGGTCTAATGTAGCAAATGCCAAGTAAACAAACATATGACCATTTTTAGATGTTAGTCTTTCATTCCTGATCATTGAGAAATGAAAGCCTGTTATCAAGACAGTAGTATGTACTTTCTTCAGCAGTTTCTATGGGCTCAGTATATGTCTTCCAGCATAATTTTACTTTTTTTTAACATCTTTATTGGAGTATAATTGCTTTACAATGGTGTGTTAGTTTCTGCTTTATAACAAAGTGAATCATTTATACATATACACATGTCCCCATATCTCTTCCCTCTTGCGTCTCCCTCCCTCCCACCCTCCCTATCCCACCCCTCTACGTGGTCACAAAGCACCGAGCTGGTCTCCCTGTGCCATGCAACTGCTTCCCACTAGCTATCTGTTTTACATTTGGTAGTGTATATATGTTGGGGAAGAATTTTGAAAAGAAAGAGTAACTGGTTTAACTTCCATTACTCACTGGAGGAAGTGGCAAAATTGAAGATAAAACAGAAATAATTAAAAATTAAAGATTATTTTGTTGAATTAAAAATCATTAATATGTTCTGTTTCTGGGGCAAGATGGAATAGATGTGCTTCTTCCTATCTTTCCCATTAAGTACAGCTAAAGGCCATGGACATTACATATAAAACAGATATACAAAGACTCAAAGGCAGAGAGAATGTGGAACAGCTAGGGGCCTTGGGACCCAAGCAATGTCACTCATCCCGTGATGGGATTGCTGGGTCGTATGGTAGTTCTATTTTTAGTTTTTTAAGGAACCTACATACTGTTCTCCAAACCTTTCTTGATTAACTGATTCCTCACTGATGTACTGTTGGCACTAAACAGTATATATTTATTTGAGAGAGTGTGCACTGGCATTACATAATTAATTTTTATGAATTCTACCAGAGAATATGTTTTATTATGCTGGAAGAATTTATTTGGTGTGTTTTTCCCCAGTGGATGCTAGAAGATGGATTTTTGTATGTGTGCCATTTTCTTATATTTAAAAAATCAAATCACAGGGCCAAGAAATCATCAGTGTCTGGAACACCTTAGAAATTCTGTATTACATATTGTGATAATTGTCTTAATTCTTCTTTCTCAGTTATAGAAATAACTTCTTCCTGATTGGGTCTCCACGCACACAGTCAGGAAAACAATGGCTTATCGTATCAATCATTTCTGTCTGCACATTATCATGTTTCAAAGATTTCCCCAATTCTGTGGAAGCTGGAATCACTCATGACTATAATCCTGTTATGCTTTCTTTATTTCTTGATGTGCTTGTTAATTCCTGTCCATCCTGTAGCAGTCTGTAACATAGTGCTATTATCAGCTCTTAAGTCTTTAAAAGCCTCTTGTCTACCATTTTTACTAAGGTTGATTTGCTGCACTTTGTTGAAATTGATCATTTTGGATTTAAAAAAAAATTATTTTCCTGTATATTTGTTCTGGCTACTTCTGCATGATTTCACTTTTTTTCAGTTAATCAATCTGCCAAGCTGGTTGCTTTTCCCTTTTTGGCTTCCTTTCTCTTGCTTTTTCTTTTTTAAGAACTATCTCTTCATTTCTCCTTCCCTCTCTTAGGCAATGCCTCTGGAAGAAAATCCAGGAGGCAGTGGAATAAATTCTTTAGAATCAGGATAGACACTTCTCCCATTTCCCTTTTCATAAAATGAGAGAGGGGGGTCCCTTTCCTTGGTGATTCTCTCCCTGAGCAGTTTCTAGGGTGAAAGCTTCATGATTGACTGCCAGGCATTTTGCAGACACTGTAATATGCTACTTATTTATAGCCTCAAACTCCTCTGTATACTAATCTTACCAGGTGGACTCAAACGTAAACCCCAGAGTTCTTTGGACACACTACATTGTCTTTTCTTCTCCTAGGTACTGACTTTAACATAGATAGCTTACCTCTGCCTCGGAAAGCCCATCACGACTGGGCCCTTTTTCATGAAGAGTCTCCGAAAAACAATTATAAGCTCTTTCACCAGCCAGTCATCACCTTGTTCAACTACACGGCCACCTTCAGCCGGCATTCCCACCTGCCACTAACTACCCAGTACCTGGAGGGCACAGAAGTCCTGAAGTCACTCCGATACCTGGTCCCCTTGCAGTCCAAAAACTACCTTCGAAAAAGGCTCGCTCCTCTGGTGTACGTACAGTCCGACTGTGACCCACCCTCAGACAGAGACAGCTACGTTCGAGAGCTGATGACGTACATTGAGGTCGATTCTTATGGCGAGTGTTTGCGAAACAAAGCTCTCCCTCAGCAGCTGAACGGTCCAGCCTCTATGGACGCTGGTGACTTTTATAGGATCCTTGCCCAGTATAAGTTTATCCTTGCTTTCGAGAATGCGGTTTGCGATGACTACATCACTGAGAAGTTCTGGAGACCTCTGAAACTAGGGGTCGTCCCTGTGTATTACGGGTCACCCAGCATCGCAGACTGGCTTCCAAGTAATAGAAGTGCTATCCTGGTATCAGAATTTTCTCACCCTAGAGAACTGGCAAGTTACATCAGACAGCTGGATCACGACGACAGACTGTACCAGGCCTACATAGAATGGAAGCTGAAGGGTGAGATCTCGAATCAGCGACTTCTCACTGCTCTCAGGGAACGGAAATGGGGGGTACAGGACATCAAGCAGGACAACTACATCGACGCATTTGAGTGTATGGTGTGCACCAAGGTGTGGGATAACATTAGGCTCCAGGAAAAGGTAAGCAAATCCAGGTTTGGCAGAGAGGTGCTGGGATGGCCGTCTTGATGTTCTCTGCTGCTCTGCATTATTCTGTTGCAGCTGCCCCGTCACTGGTCCTCACTTCTATCAGAGAGGCCAGGCTCTGAGGCAGGGGTGACTATTTCATTTCTATTCTTTGAGGATTGTCATGAAGTTTACTAGTCCTGTCCCTCTTCCTGAAGGCCTTAAATTCTCCTTTATTGTTTCTTCTGGAGGAATATACTGCAGGTGCTGGGCAGTAATACAAGGAAGCTGCAGGGGAGGGAGAAGGCCAAAAAATTTAAAATATGGAAAGTTGTGAATCTCATCCACATGGTCAGTCCTTTAACCTCTCCATCAAGGCTGTGGTTTATGCCAGACCCCTTATGCTCATGCCCCATGGACTGCCATTTTGAAACTTATTTTCATTTCATATACACACTCAATTAACCTCTCTCTCTCTGTCTCTCTCTGTCTCTCTCTCTCTCACTTCCTCTCACTCCCTGATTGTTGCTCTTTCTGTGTGTGGTACACACACATGCTTATTAATATAAAGAGAATATTCAAATAATGTTGGGGATAACCCTTAAAGACTTCTTTTTCTTAAATTATTAAAATTAAAGTTCTTAGTAACATCTTCAAATTCTAGATGCTCTTTTTTTAAAAAAATTAATTAATTTTTATTTTTTGGCTGCGTTGGGTCTTCGTTGCTGCGCGTGGGCTTCCTCTAGTTGCAAGGAGCGGGGGCTACTCCTCATTGCGGTGTGTGGGCTTCTCATTGCAGCGGCTTCTCTTGTTGCGGAGCACGGGCTCTAAACACGTGGGCTCAGTAGTTGTGACTTGCGGGCTCTAGAGCGCAGGCTCGGTAGTTGTGGCTCACTGGCTTAGTTGCTCCGCGGCATGTGGGATCTTCCCGGACCAGGGCTCGAACCCATGTCCCCTGCATTGGCAGGCGGATTCTTAACCACTGCACCACCAGGGAAGCCCTCTAGATGCTCTTAATGTTTATTTGCTTACTTTATTATTTATGACAGGAATGGTTCCACTTTATAGAGAAACGAATTCATTAAAATGAAACTTGTTGAAAGAAAAAGATTACTTTCAACTACCTTTGAAATTTAAAAAAATATGAGATGGCCCTACTTGGCTGTCACCCATCATTTCCTTGACTCCCATGTACACATAACGTTTTATCTAAATTCTCTGAAGGCAAACAATTTTGTTAAATCTTTAAATGTTTATTTTAGCTAGCATAGAAATTTCAGGTCAAACATAAACCTAAATAATGTGTGGAATTATTTTAATGTATTGAACACATACTGTATGAGGCTTTCGTGTGCTAAATATGTATATGCTTAGACAAATTTAAAATATGTGAAACATTATTTTCCTAATTTTAATAATTATGAGAATTTAAATTATTTTATCTGGTTTCTTATAACAAAGTTTTATTCATAAAATCTTTATTTTAAGCTGAGCGTCTTGGTCAGCAACAAGAACACTAAATATTACATCATTCTTCTCAGGGAATGCATCCTGATTTCCAGTGACTTCCTTTATGACCTAATTTATAGGGCCACCTTACAGCAAAACCCAAAAGACACACACACACACAAATACACATGCCACTGCAGAAAACACATGAGAAAGTAGAGACCACATTAATTGCCCATGCTATACCAATGATTGATTCTGAAAATATATCAAGGCAGAAAACAGAACTTCTGAGGATGAAGGTTTGCCTGGGCTCATTTTCATGATCCTTTTCGATGTTGGAGATTATATTCACAGAAAACTGAAAGAAGCACACAAACCCTAACTGCTCCTGCATCTCACAGAAACCCTATTGGGGTGATTACTGGGGACTGGAAAAGAGGGTATAGTGACATTGGGCAATAGCTTTTTCAAAAATATAGGAGGATACATACATTCGTGCATTTCCCACGGAACCAGCTGTCTGGTTGTGGTATTTCAGAGTGCCTGAAGGTGGTGTAGTTGAGTGCCCTTCTCTCTGGAGTCTTTGAGGAGAAACAGAGTAAGCTGTCTTCCAGCATGCTCTTATTCCTCCCAGAGAGGTGGTCAGTGGAGGTGACTGGAAGGCTTTGCTTGCATTTCAGAGAACTTGGTACAATTCTCAAATGCAAATTTCCTCATTATTGAAAAACAGAACAAAACATACCATGAAAGTAAATTAAAGGGTATTAGGCCAGCTGTTTTCATTTGTGTTTATAAGATTTGTTACAGCTTATATATATGGTATGCCTTAAAGTAAGCTATGTAAATGTTTCTTCACTTTTTCTCTTTCAGACAAATAAAAGCTGAAAGAAATAATTTGATCTCCTCAACTCTGATTATTTTTTATCTTACAATTGATAGTAGTTTAAATCATGGTATTTAGATGTAGAAAACACTATTAGAATATTCAATGCATTTCCCCTTCCTCTATTCTGCTTCCCCCTCTCCTAAACGTACAAACCTAGTGTATTAGTTATCTACTGCTGTTTAAACAGTAGTGCCACAAACTAATTGGCTTAAAACAACGAACTTTTGTTAGTTCACAATCTCTGTGGGTTAGGATTCTGGTCATGGCTTACCTGGGTTCTCTGGAAGGCTGCAATCAAAGTGTCAGTCAGGGCTGGGTTCTCATCTAGAGGCTTAACTGGGGACAGGTCTGCTTTCAAACTCACATGCTTGTTGGCAGATTCAGTTTCTTGAGGTTGTAGGACTGAGGGCTTCAGTTTCCTGCTGACTGTAGGCTGTAGGTTGCCCTCAGCTCCTAGAGGCCACCCACACTTCCCTGTCCTGTGCTTCCCCCACATGGCTGCTTGCTTCCTCAAAGCCAGCATGGGAGGGGGAGATGCCAAGACCAGTGCTACAGTCTCATGAGTGTAACCACATACATGTAATCACATACATCCTCTCACCTTTGTCATATTCTGTTGTTTAGAGGCAAGTGACAAGTAACACCCACGCTCGAGGGGAGGGGATAACACAAGGGCATGAATACCGGGAGGTGCGTATATCATGGGGCCATCTTGAATCTGTTCCTCACACCTAGTGAATCTGAGTGGGCTTATTCTCGGTGTCGTTTGCTTGATTTATGTAGGGGAACGTCTTTCAGTATTGACGAGACCAACCCAGGAGTTAATGTTAGTTAAAGAACATTTATTGATACATGATCCTGTCCTCAAAGAGGCTATAATAGGGGAGACAACATGGAATAACCAGGAATATAACTTTACAGAATTGGGATAAACTTAAAAAAATTAGCTTTATTAAGGTATAATTGATGTACAATAAACTGCATATATTTAAAGTTTACAGTTGGATTAGTTATTACATGTGCAAACACCTGTGAAACCATCACCTCAGTCAAGATGACAGACATTTCTATTCTCCCCTAAACGTTTCCTCATGTCTGTTTGTAATCTATCCCTTTTCCACCCGCTTCTTCAGGCAACCACTCATCTGCTTTTTGTCACTTTTGACAAAGAAGCCAAGGCAGTTTTCTAGAATTTTGTATAAATGGAATCATGTAGTGTGTATTCTTTTGTGTCTGGCTTCTTTCATCCTGCATGATAATGTTGACGTTTATCCACAATTCTGTGTGTATCAAGAGTCCATTTCTCTATATTGCTGAAGTTTGGATATACCAAAATTTGCTTATCCACGTGCCTGTTTCCAGTTTTTGGCTATTACAAATAAAGCTGCTGTGAACATTCATGTTCAGATCTTTGTATGGATATATGCTTTCACTTCTCTTCCGTAAATACCTAGGAGTGGATTGGCTAGGTCTTATGGTAGATGTACGTTTAACATTTTGAGAAACGACTGATTTATTTTCTAGAGTTTCTCCATCTTACATTCCTGCCAGCATTGTATGAGAGTTCATTCATTAACAGTTGGTGTGTGGTCAGTCTTCTAATTTTTGCCTTTCTATTGGGTGTATAGTGTATCTCACTGTGGTTTAATTTACATTTTCTTAATAACTAATGAAGTTGAATATCTTTTAATGGTTCATTTGCTGTCAATATCTTCTTCTGTGATATATCTCTTTAAGTCTTTTGCTCATTTTTTTAAAACTGGGTTGTTTGACTTGTTATTCTTGACTTGTAAGAATTCTTTATATACTGTGAATACAAGTCATTTGTCAATTATAAAATTAACAAATGTTTTCTTCCAGTCTGTGGGTTGTCTTTTCATTTTCTTAATAGTGTCTATAGAAGTGTAAAGGTTTTAATTTTGATGAAGTCCAGCTCATAAATTTTTTCTTTTATAGCTTGTGCTTTTTGTGGCTTGTTTAAAAAAATCTTTGTCTAACCCAGGGTCTCTTAAGATTTGCTTCTGTTTTCTTCTAGAAGTTTTATTGTATTAACTTTTACATTTAGGTCTGTGATCCACTTAGAGTTAATTTTTGTGTTGTGGTATAATGTAAGAGTTGAGGTTTGTTTATTTGGATATCCAATTGTATCAGCCTCATTTGCTGGAAAGATTATTCTTTCTTGATTGAATTACCTTGGCTTGTTTTTAAAAAAATCAGTTGGCCATATATGCATGGGTCAGTTTCTGTGCTGATCAGTATATCTATATTTGAGTACTCTTGGTTTATAATAAGTCTTGAAATGAGGTAGTGTTAATCTTCCAACTTTGTTCTTTTTCAAAATTATTTTCACTATTTTTGGTCTTTTGCTTTTCCACATAAATTTAAGATTCATTTTGTCAGTTTCTACAAAAATGCTTGATGGGATTTTCATTGGGATTTTCTTGAATCTATATGTCAATTTGAGGAGAATTGACAACAATATAGAGACATTTAATCAATAAGCATGATATATCTGTTCATTTATTTAGGTCTTCTTTAATTTCTTTAAACAGTATTTTGTAGTTTCTGGTGTACAAGTTTTATAACTCTTTGGTCACGTTCATCCCTAAGAAGTTCACATTTTTGGATACCACAGTAAATGGTATTTCTTTTAAAAAAACCTTTATTTTCCAATTGTTCGTTGCTAGTATATAGAAGTAAAATTGATTTTGTATGTTTGACCTCGCATACTGCAACCTTGTTAAACTCACTGATTAGTTCTGGTATCTTTTTTTTTTTTTGAATTCCTAGGGTTTTTCTATGTAAATGATCATATCATTTGCAAATAAAGACAATTTTACTCTTCCCTTGTCCCCCTCAATCTGTCTTTTATTTCTTCCTTTTTCCTCTACTGCACTGACTAGGCATACTCTATGATGGGATTTATGACGGGCCTATCATATCTGCCCCCCACATTTAATTTACCTTTCTGACCACTGCCAAAAACAAGATAAATCATGGAAAACGGTGGGGGATGACCATTTACTTAACTTGACAGTAGACCCAACTGCAGCTGCCTTGCTGAATTTGGTATCTGTATAGCAGATCAGAGCTGTTCCAGTCAACTTTTTATGTTAATGCCCATCCACAAGCATCTCTATCTCATTTATAGTAGACTGTCATCATGTCTAAGTTTTAAAGAACCATTCAACAAGCTATTAGGACCAGCTTCAGAACATTGCCAGAACATTGAGTTCCATGTCATAAGTGAGTCCCTCCAGGTCCATAATGCCCTGTTTAGCCTTATATTCCTCCTACCCTCAAGATACACTACCTCAAGATACACTCTTACACATGCCCCAATTCTTGCCTGTACATCCTAACCAGGTTCTTCAGGTCCTTTTAGCATATAAGCTATTTCCTCTCTGAGCAGGGACTCCTTTCTCACTGATGTGCTGCTGAGTGCTGATGATGAACAGTTTACAGCCTTATTAATTTTATTGGTGATTTACTATTGGCAGTGGGACCTTATTGCCATCAGGTGAATAATAAGAAATGGAAATGGAAGCAGAGGCATTTGTGCTTTGGTTTGACTGGGGGTACAGTCCTAGAACGGGGGAGTGAGGAATGGGTGAGTGAAGCAGTGAAGGAACGAGAGCCAGTTTGAGAATGTACTGAACTGAGTGCCTCTAAGTGGGATGCATTGGTTAATCCTTGGGACCCCACCCCGAGGAGCATTTACTGTATCTCAGGACCATTCCTTTAAGGTAAAGAAGGGGAGAGAATTTATCCATTGCTCCAGTTTCCCTTTGATCAAAAGTTTGCCCCACTGGGCTTAGTTCCTCCTTACTTTCAGGTTGTACATGTGTGATATGGGTGCTGAGAAGAGTTTCACAATGATTTCCATGGTTAAATCTCAGGAAAGGAAGTTGAGTCACATGGGAGTAGGTGAGGTGCCCAGTTGGTTAGAGCCCTACACACGTGGAACAAGAGACAGGTGAGGATAAGAAGTTCAGGTACAGAAGAGGTGTCAGCTAGAGTACAGCGCCCTTACCCTCATCTGTGCCCACTCTTCCCCAGTCTAGAGACCCACTGTTCAACGTTCATTGGAGGATACACCTCTGATTTTTCTGGGGTGGGGAACACCCGTTTCCTGTTTGTGCATAGTGATGATCTGGGGTTTTAATTGCTTCTTACCAAAAATGACAAGCAGCTCTCTGGTTTTAGTCCCATCTTTTTACCCATTTTCAGAGATTCTTTATGCCACCAAATTCCTAATATCTTGAGAACTCTGCATTGTAGACTGAGTTGCTTTACTGCTTTCCCACTGCTTTTTAGAACTCAGCTTTCTCAGGTCAACTAAGTCATTTGCCACCAAATGGCAACTTCCAAAAATTAGTTGCTGTTGTCTCCATTATTTTGTTTGTTCTTGTGAATTTACGCCTTAATAAAAAACTCCTTCCTGTCATTTTAGTGATGGTACTAAATCACCACCAGGGATAATAATCCTAAGTTATCAAATGAACAACTGCCAGGAGAAGAAGAGCTGCTTTGCATTTTTTTCTTTGAACACACTTTTATCTAATACCTACTGAGTGTAAGACCTATGCTTAAGGAAACACAAGCTTTAAATGATACATTAAACAAGATGGACTTAATTGATGTTTATAGGATATTCCATCCAAAAACAACAGAATACACATTTTTCTCAAGTGCTCATGGAACATTCTCCAGGATAGATCATATCTTGGGTCACAAATCTAGCTTTGGTAAATTTAATAAAATTGAAATCATATCAAGTATCTTCTCTGACCACAACGCTATGAGACTAGATATCAATTACAGGAAAAGATCTGTAAAAAATACAAACACATGGAGGCTAAACATTACACTACTTAATAACGAAGTGATCACTGAAGAAATCAGAGAGGAAATCAAAAAATACCTAGAAACAAATGACAATGGAGACACAACGACCCAAAACCTATGGGATGCAGCAAAAGCAGTTCTAAGAAGGAAATTTATAGCAATAAAATCCTACCTTAAGAAACAGGAAACATCTCAAATAAACAACCCAACCTTACACCTAAAGCAATTAGAGAAAGAAGAACAAAAAACCCCCAAAGTTAGCAGAAGGAAAGATTGGATCATAAATAAATGAAAAAGAAAAGAAGGAAACGATAGCAAAGATCAATAAAACTAAAAGCTGGTTCTTTGAGAAGATAAACAAAATTGATAAACAATTAGCCAGACTCATCACGAAAAAAAGGGAGAAGACGCAAATCAATAGAATTAAAAATGAAAAAGGAAAAGTAACCACTGACACTGCAGAAATACAAAAGATCATGAGAGATTACTACAAGCAACTCTATGCCAATAAAATGGAACACCTGGGAGAAATGGACAAATTCTTAGAAATGCACAACCTGCC
>NC_041233.1:94450930-94451503 GCF_002837175.3 Physeter macrocephalus
GAAGCAACCTAAGTGTCCATCGACAGATGAATGTATAAAGAAGATGTGGCACCTATATACAATGGAATATTATTCAGCCATAAAAAGAAAGGAAATTGAGTTATTTGTAGTGAGGTGATGGACCTAGAGTCTGTCATACAGAGTGAAGTAAGTCAGAAAGAGTGAAACAAGTACCATATGCTAACACATATATATGGAATCTAAGAAAAATATAAAAGGTCATGAAGAACCTAGGGGTAAGACGGGAATAAAGATACAGACCTACTAGAGCATGGACTTGAGGATAAGGGGAGGGGGAAGGGTAAGCTGTGACAAAGTGAGAGAGTGGCATGGACATATATACACTACCAAATGTAAAATATATAGCTAGTGGGAAGCAGCCGCATAGCACAGGTAGATCAGCTCGGTGGTTTGTGACCACCTAGAGGGGTGTGATAGGGAGGGTCAGAGGGAGGGAGACGTAAGAGGGAAGAGATATGGGAACATATGTATATGTATAACTGATTCACTTTGTTATAAAGCAGAAACTAACACACCATTGTAAAGCAATTATACTCCAATAAAGATGTTAAA
>NC_041233.1:94452654-94455476 GCF_002837175.3 Physeter macrocephalus
ACTTTGTTATAAAGCAGAAACTAACACACCATTGTAAAGCAATTATACTCCAATAAAGATGTTAAAAAAAAAAAAAGACCTATTCTTCTTCTATCATAAATGTCAGCTCTTAAAAGTCATCCAACAGGCATACCTCAGGTCAAAATTTTTCTTCTTAAAGATTAAATATGATGTAAGTAGCTTGGATGATCTTTTGAAGTTAGAATTATAAATAAGGTATGAAAATGGAGAGGATTTGTAAGAAATCCATGCAGTATGGATGCAGTATGCCATGCTTATAAAAGGCAAGACAATTTAGAGTTTTCCTATTTGTATTTAAAATAAACAAAGCATAAATGGTGGTGTGGGAAGACAGAGAGTTAGCTTCTCCTCACTACTAGGATGCCTGTCGCCTGCTGGTGGGAGACTCTGATGCTCAGGGAGATGGGAGGAACCCCAAAATGAACTGGTAGGACCCAGGGGCACTGAGGGGGTAGGAGAAGTGGAGGCCAGACAGGATCAGTGCCCTTGAGGCCAGGGAGATCAAGAGAGGCAGGCAGGAGGGACTCTCCGGGAAGAGCGAGAGAGGAGCGGAGGGCGATCTCCTGGCCCACTTGGGCTGGGGAGCCTGCTGAGCTCCTAAGCTGGTACCCCCCCTCCAAAGCCCCATCCAGGCCTCATGGGTCCTGGGGGCGTAGGAGGGAGGCCAGGGAGATCAGGAGAGGCAGGCGGAAGGAACCATCTGGGAGGAGTGGGAGAGGATAGGAGGGCAATTGCCCCACCCACTTGAGCCGAGGAAGCTTGCTGGGCTCCCAGGTGAGGTCCCCCACCCTCTGAGACCAGGGGTGGGGAGCACACCTGGGACCCTTCTGTTCCTTGAGCCTAAGCCCCACCTGCCAGAGCCCCCAGGGCCTTTTCCAGCCCTGTGGGTCCTGAGCATAGGCCCCGCCCACCACCCAAACCTCACCTTTGCTTATGCCCTGCCCTCCACAGCGAAGGCCTTTTTCTCTCCCCGTTTTTTTGTTATTTTCTTTTCTCTCCTCCTCTTTTTTACTATTGTGGTACTGATGTACCTTCTGGTTGTTGATTCATCTATATTTTTATTTTTATATTCTTCCTAACATCTGTAAGTTTCCTAGTCTAATTTTATTTTTTACTTTGTTATTTTATTTATTTATTTATTTATTTATTGTATTGCTGCCCCAGGTGGCTTGCAGGACCTTGGTTCACGAGGCTGGGGTCGGGCTGAAGCTCCTGTGGTGGGAGCTCTGAGTCCGAACCACTGGACTAACAGAGAACCTCAGACCCCAGGGAATATTCATCAGAGTGAAGTCTCATGGAGTTCCTCATCTCAGCGCCAAGACCCAGCTCTACCTAATAACCTACAAACTCCAGCATTGGAAGCCTCAGGCCAAACAACCAGTAAGACAGAAACACAATCCCACTCATTAAAAAAAAAAGAAAACAGAATTAGATGGCAAAAAAATATGTCACAGTTGAAGGAGCAAGGTAAAAACCTACAAAACCAAATAAATGAAGAGGAAATAGGCAATCTACCTGAAAAAGAATTCAGAGTAATGATAGTAAAGAAGATCCAGAATCTCGGAAATAGAATGGAGGCACGGATTGAGAAAATTCAAAAATGTTTAACAAAGATCTAGAACTAAAGAACAAACAAACAGAGATGAACAACACAATAACTGAAATGAAAAATACACTAGAAGGAATCAATAACAGCGTAACTGAGGAAGAACAAATAAGTGAGCTGGAAGACAAAATGGTGGAAATAACTGCCAAGGAGCAGAATGAAGAAAAAAGAATGAAAAGAATTGAAGACAATCTCAGAGACCTCTGGGACAACACTAAATGCGAATTATAGGGGTCCCAGAAGACGAACAGAAAAAGAAAGGGTCTGACACAATATCTGAAGAGATTATACTGGAAAACTTCCCTAATATGGGAAAGGAAATAGTCCAGGAAGCACAGAGGGTCCCACACAGGATAGAAATAGGCAATCTACCTGAAAAAGAATTCAGAGTAATGATAGTAAAGAAGATCCAGAATCTCGGAAATAGAATGGAGGCACGGATTGAGAAAATTCAAAAATGTTTAACAAAGATCTAGAACTAAAGAACAAACAAACAGAGATGAACAACACAATAACTGAAATGAAAAATACACTAGAAGGAATCAATAACAGCGTAACTGAGGAAGAACAAATAAGTGAGCTGGAAGACAAAATGGTGGAAATAACTGCCAAGGAGCAGAATGAAGAAAAAAGAATGAAAAGAATTGAAGACAATCTCAGAGACCTCTGGAACAACATTAAACTCACTAACGTTCGAATTATAGGGGTCCCAGAAGAAGAAGAGAAAGAGAGATCTGAGGAAATATTTGAAGAGATTATAGTTGAAAATTTCCCTAACATGGGAAAGGAAATAATCACCCAATTCCAGGAAGAGCAGAGAGTCCCATAAAGAATAAACCAAGGAAAAACACACCAAGACACATATTAATCAAACTAACAAAAATTAAATTCAAAGAAAAAGTATTGAAAGCAACAAGGGAAAAACAAAAAATAACATACCAAGATATCCCCATAAGGTTAACAGCTGATTTTTCAGCAGAAACTCTGCAGGCCAGAAGGAAGTGGCAGGACATATTTAAAGTGATGAAAGAGAAAAACCTACAACCAAGATTACCCAGCAAGGATCTCATTCAGATTCGTTGGAGAAGTCAAAAGCTTTTCAGACAAGCAAAAGCTAAGAGAATTCAGCCACAAAACCAGCTTTACAACAAATGCTAAAGAAACTTCTCTAAGTGGGAAACACAAGAGAAGAAAA
>NC_041233.1:94462363-94463463 GCF_002837175.3 Physeter macrocephalus
CTTTTCTCTCCTCCTCTTTTTTACTATTGTGGTACTGATGTACCTTCTGGTTGTTGATTCATCTATATTTTTATTTTTATATTCTTCCTAACATCTGTAAGTTTCCTAGTCTAATTTTATTTTTTACTTTGTTATTTTATTTATTTATTTATTTATTTATTTATTTATTTATTGTTTTGCTGCCCCAGGTGGCTTGCAGGACCTTGGTTCACGAGGCTGGGGTCGGGCTGAAGCTCCTGTGGTGGGAGCTCTGAGTCCGAACCACTGGACTAACAGAGAACCTCAGACCCCAGGGAATATTCATCAGAGTGAAGTCTCATGGAGTTCCTCATCTCAGCGCCAAGACCCAGCTCTACCTAATAACCTACAAACTCCAGCATTGGAAGCCTCAGGCCAAACAACCAGTAAGACAGAAACACAATCCCACTCATTAAAAAAAAAAGAAAACAGAATTAGATGGCAAAAAAATATGTCACAGTTGAAGGAGCAAGGTAAAAACCTACAAAACCAAATAAATGAAGAGGAAATAGGCAATCTACCTGAAAAAGAATTCAGAGTAATGATAGTAAAGAAGATCCAGAATCTCGGAAATAGAATGGAGGCACGGATTGAGAAAATTCAAAAATGTTTAACAAAGATCTAGAACTAAAGAACAAACAAACAGAGATGAACAACACAATAACTGAAATGAAAAATACACTAGAAGGAATCAATAACAGCGTAACTGAGGAAGAACAAATAAGTGAGCTGGAAGACAAAATGGTGGAAATAACTGCCAAGGAGCAGAATGAAGAAAAAAGAATGAAAAGAATTGAAGACAATCTCAGAGACCTCTGGAACAACATTAAACTCACTAACGTTCGAATTATAGGGGTCCCAGAAGAAGAAGAGAAAGAGAGATCTGAGGAAATATTTGAAGAGATTATAGTTGAAAATTTCCCTAACATGGGAAAGGAAATAATCACCCAATTCCAGGAAGAGCAGAGAGTCCCATAAAGAATAAACCAAGGAAAAACACACCAAGACACATATTAATCAAACTAACAAAAATTAAATTCAAAGAAAAAGTATTGAAAGCAACAAGGGAAAAACAAAAAATA
>NC_041233.1:94463488-94473338 GCF_002837175.3 Physeter macrocephalus
ATGAAGGAATGGAAAAAGATATTCCATGCAAATGGAAATCAAAAGAAAGCTGGAGTAGCAATTCTCATATCAGACAAAATAGACTTTAAAATAAAGACTGTTACAGGAGATAAGGAGGGACACTACATAATGATCAAAGGATCAATCCAAGAAGAAGCTATAACAATTATAAATGTTTATGCACACAACATAGGAGCACCTCAATACATGCTAACAACCATGAAAAGAGAAATCAACAGTAACACAATAATAGTAGGGGACTTTAACACCCCACTTACACCAATGGACAGATCATCCAAACAGAAAATAAATAAGGAAACAAAAGATTTAAGTGACACAATAGAGCAGATCTAATAAATATTTATAGAACATTCCACCTAAAAGTGGCAGAATACATTTTCTTCTCAAGTGCACATGGAACATTCTCCAGGATAGATCACATCGTGGGTCACAAATCAAGTCTCAGAAAATTTAAGAAAATTGAAATCGTATCTAGCATCTTTTCTGACCACAATGATTGAGATTGGAAATCAATTACAGGAAAAAAACTGTAAAAAACACAAATACATGGAGGCTCAACAGTGCACTACGAAATAACTATAACTAAGAGATCACTGAAGAAGTCAAAGAAGAAGTAAAAAAATACTTAGAAACAAATGATAATGAAAACACGATGACCCCAAACCTATGGGACGCAGCAAAAGCAGTTCTAAGAGGGCAGTTTATAGCAATACAATCTCACCTCAAGAAACAAGGAAAACCTCAAACAATCAAACCCTACACTTGAAACAATTAGAGAAAGAAGAACAAAGAAAACCCAAAGTCAGTAGAAGGAAAGAAATCATAAAGATCAGAGCAGAAATAAATGAAATAGAAATGAAGAAAACAATAGCAAAGATCAATAAAACTAAAAGCTGGTTCTTTGAGAAGATAAAATTGATAAGCCCTTAACCAGACTCATCAAGAAAAAAAGGGAGAGGATGCAAATCAATAAAATTAGAAATGAAAAAGGAGAAATCACAACTGACACTGCAGAAATACAGAGGGTTATAAAAGACTACTACAAACAACTATATGCCAATAAAATGGAAAACCACAAAGAAATGGAGAAAGTCTTGGAAAGGTAGAATTTTCCAAGACTGAACCAGGACGAATTAGAAAATATAAACAGACCTATCACAAGTAATGACATTGAAAGTGTAATGAAAACTCTTGCAGCAAACAAAAGTCCAGGACCAGATAGTTTCACAGGTGAATTCTATCAAACATTAAGTGATCAAGTGGGGCTTATCCCAGTGATGCAAGGATTCTTCAGTATATGCAAATCAATCAATGTGATACACCGTATTAACAAATTAAGGATAAAAACCATATGATCCTCTCAGTGGATGCAGAAAAAGCTTTTGACAAAATTCAACACCCATTTATGATAAACACTCTCCAGAAAATGGGCATAGAGGGAACCTACCTCAACATAATAAAGGCCGTATATGACAAACCCACCGCAAGCATCATACTCAGTGGTGAAAAACTGAAAGCATTTCCTCTAAGATCAAGAACAAGACAATGATGTCCACTCTCACCACTCTTATTCAACATAGTTTTGGAAGTCCTAGCCACAGCAATCAGAGAAGAAAAAGAAATATAAATTGGAAAAGAAGAAGTAAAACTGTCACTGTTTGCTGATGACATGATATTATACATAGAAAATCCTAACGAGGCCACCAGAAAACTACTAGAACTAATCAGTGAATTTGGTAAGGTTGCAGGATACAGAATTAATGCACAGAAATCTCTGGCATTCCTATATACCAACAATGAAAAACCAGAAAGAGAAATTAAGGAAACACTCCCATTTACCACTGCAACAAAAAGAATAAAATACCTAGGAATAATCCCGTCTAAGGAGGCAAAAGACTTGTACTCAGAAAACGATAAAACATTGATGAAAGAAATCAAAGATGACATAAACAGATGGAGAGATATAACATGTTCTTGGATTGGAATAATTAATATTGTGAAAATGACTGTGATACCTAAAGCTATCTACAGATTCAGTGCAATCCCTATCAAACTACCAATGGCATTCTTCACAGAATTAGAACAAAAAATTTTACAATTTATATGGAAACACACAAGACCCCGAATAGCCAAAGTAATCTTGAGAAAGAAAAACAGAGTTGGAGGAGTCAGGCTCCCCGACTTCAAACCGTACCACAAAGTTACAGTAATCAAGACAGTATGGTACTGGCACAAAAACAGAAATATAGATCAATGGTACTGAATAGAATGCCCAGGGCTTCCCTGGTGGTGCAGTGGTTGAGAGTCTGCCTGCCAATGCAGGGGACACGGGTTCATGCCCCGGTCCGGGAAGATCCCACATGCCGCGGAGTGACTGGGCCCATGAGCCATGGCCGCTGGGCCTGCGTGTCCGGAGGCTGTGCTCCGCAATGGGAGAGGCCACAGCAGTGAGAGGCCCGCGTATCGCAAAAAAAAAAAAAAAGAATACCCAGAGTTAAACCCACGCACATATGGGCACCTAATTTATGACAAACGAGGCAAGAACATACAATGGAGAAAAGACAGCCTCTTCAATAAGTGGTGCTGGGAAAACTGGACAGCTACATGTCAAAGAATGAAATTAGAACACTACCTAACACCATACACAAAAATAAACTCCAAATGGATTAAAGACTCAAGGCCCAAACAGTATAAAACTCTTAGAGGAAAACATAGGAAAAACACTCTTTGACATAATACACAGCAAAATCTTTTTTGACCCACCTCCTAGAGTAATGGAAATAAAAACAAAAGTAAACAAATGGGACTTAAGTAAACTTAAAAGCTTTTGCACAACAAAGGAAACCATAAACAAGACAAAAAGACAACCCTCAGAATGGGAGAAAATATTTGCAAATGAAGCAACTGACAAAGGATTAATCTCCAAAATATACAAACAGCTCATAGAGCTCAATATCAGAAAAACAAACAATCCAGTTAAAAAATGGGCAGAAGACCTAAATAGACATTTCACCAAGGAAGACATACAGATGGCCAAGAGGCACATGAAAAGGGGCTCAACATCACTAATTATTAGAGAAATGCAAATCAAAACTACAGTAAGGTATCACCTCTTGCCAGTCAGAATGGCCATTATCAAAAAATCTAGAAACAATAAATGCAGGAAAGGATGTGGTGAAAACGGCACTCTCCTGCACTGTTTGTGGGAATGTAAATTGATACAGCCACTATGGAGAACAGTATGGAGGTTCCTTAAAAAACTAAAAATAGAACTACGATATGACCCAGCAATCCCACTACTGGGCATATACCCTGAGAAAACCATAATCCAAAAAGAGACATGTACTACAATGTTCACTGCAGCACTATTTACAATAGCCAGGACATGGAAGCAACCTAAGTGTCCATCAACAGATGAATGTATAAAGAAGATGTGGCACATATATACAATGGAATATTATTCAGCCATAAAAAGAAACGAAATTGAGTTATTTGTAGTGAGGTGGATGGACCTAGAGTCCGTCATACAGAGTGAAATAAGTCAGAAAGAGAAAAACAAATACCGTATGCTAACACATATATGTAATCTTTAAAAAAAATTGGTACTGATGAACCTAGTTGCAGGGCAGGGATAAAGATGTAGACATAAAAAATGGACTTGAGGACATGGGGTGGGAGGGTGAAGCTGGAGCGAAGTGAAAGTGGCATCGGCATATATACACTACAGAATGTAAAGTAGTTGAGTGGTGAGAAGCAGCAGCATAGCACAGGGACATCAGCTCGGTGCTTTGCGATGACCTAGAGGGGTGGGATAGGGAGGAAGGGAGGGAGGGAGACACAAGAGGGAGGGGATACGGGGACATGTGTATGCATATGGCTAATTCGCTTTATTGTGCAGCAGAAACTAACACAGTATTGTGAAGCAATTATACTCCAATAAAGATCTATTAAAAAAAAATGAACAAAGTAGACAGTCTGTCTTTAGGTTAATAGAATTTACTTTCTAACCAAAGGTGGGTATAGTAATTTTTCATTTTAAAAAATATTTTAAATTGAAGATGTGAGGGAACAATTCCAAGTGTGCGATTACCAGTTGCCTCATGTTTTCTCCATGTAAACCATCCATTTCATTATTTTGATTTTTCTTCTCTTACCTTATTGAAGTGGTGGTCTTAGAATCATAGAATGTTAGGGTTAAAAGTAGCTCAGAGATCACCTAATTCAGTATCTCTTAAGCTGCTGAATCCTACCATTTCCATTTGACTCTTATTTGTATTACATCTCTCTGCTGAAATTCCCCTTATATTCATGCCAGTTGTCTACCTTTTCCACTGTATTCTTTGACATATTAATGGTAGTTATTTTAAAGTTCCTGCCTGATTGTTCCAACATCTGAGTCATCCTTGAGTCTGGTTCTGTTGATTGCTTTCTCTTTTGACAGTGGTGTTGTTGTTGTTTAATATGTCTCATGATTTTTGATTGATTGCTGGACATCATGTACGGAAGTACAGAGACTGAGGGAAATAACATTTATTCTCAGAAATGGGCTTGCCTCTTTTTGTGTCAGGCTGTTAGTGTATGTGGGATTGAGTCGGTCTAGTCAGGAATTGAGCTAAATTTGGGTTTGTGTTGCTACTGTTACCTTTAGTGCTCCACAACTTCAAATTATTCCAGTATTTATAATTATGATAATAATTAAATATTATTATTGATAATTATAATGATTACCTGTGCTTTCAGTGGAACCTGGGACTACATAGTTTTTCTCAGCATTTCTCCCCTACCCTCAGCTTTTGGCAGTTCCTGCATTGCTGTGTCACAGAGGAGGTCTCCATGCTCCTGCTCCTCCATCGGCAGTAAATTGCTGTTGCCTGTTACTTAGTGGTAGGCTCATGGTGTGGGCAGGGTGCGTTCTTTGTTATCTTGGCAGCCTCAGGCCTAGACAGGCTTTGCATTCCTGGACCTCAGGAGTGAAGCTTTCTCATTGTTCTTGCCTCTTCTTCATATGGTAGCCAAACCTTGCCTTTTATCTGGGGTTGGTTTGGATGGGAAAGAATTTTGTGTCCCTCTCAGGGGTAGGAGACCTTTGGTATCACGGTAGGATCCTAGGCCTAAAGTAGTTTCCAGCCTCCCTCAAACCATGAGACAGATGAATTTTGCATGGGGGAAGGGTAGATTTTCCCCTTGCTCCTGCTTCCTCAGTGTCTTAAGGCTTTTTCTCTTTGTGAGGGAATAATCTGGGTAGATGGAAGGGGCTTCCTGAATGTCTCCCTCCCTGCACTGGGCCAAGGAGGGGGCCTGTTTCCAGCGTCCTGCCATGGCCCCAGTCTTTTTCCTGGGCATCTGATGGAGGTCCATGGAAAAGAGCTTTTGAGTGAGTTTGAGCTCTTTTTTGGTGCAAACTCCCAGCTATTCCAAACTGACATGGTAGCCCATACCTTTAAGGATTTGTTAAAATTTTAGTTTATTTCTTGTTACCTACTTGTGTGGTAGCCACCTCATTCACCTGTGTTCCGCCAAAGGTGAAATAGAACCTGTATCCATCTTTCCTTGGAGGGGCATATCACTCTTTGGGATTTAGTTTACTTGGTTGTTGTGATCTCGGTTCCCTGATGAACTCAAGGAAAGTTATGAATTTGTAGATTACCTGACTTTTTCCTTATTGTTAAAATAGGAGCCATATTCTCCTTGGAGGCAAAATATTTACTAATTGTACTTTAGGAACAGCTTGTTTTTCTGCCCAGGACCTCTGCTGGAAAGGCAATTTAGGATGCTGAAAGCTAGTCACTTCTAAATATGTCATAACTATTTCATCAGACATGCTTCCTTCAGGTCACACTGTGAAATATTTCTGGAAGAACACTAGAGTTAAAAGAGTCCATTTCACAAGATTCTTTTCTCTATGACGTCACCTCAGATGGAACTTTATCCTATACTGTTGGAAGAACTTTGAGTGGGCAGGCAAGGAAAGAGAGTATTACTACTGACTTCCTCATGTAGAAAGCTATGCAAGGTCAGGGTTGGGAAGGCCATTGAAGTTACGTGGTCGGTACAGCTTCCTGCTGACTGATGATTCAAGTATCATGAACAAGTCATCCACTAATTTATGTTGGAACATTACCAGTGCTGGCAATTTAATTATTTTTTAGGGTAGCAAATTTTATCTTTTGTTAGTTTTGACAGTTATATTTGTCTTTATATTGAACCCAGACTTCCCTTTCTATAGTTCATTCTTAGCTACCTGCTTCTGACTCTAGTTCAGTGAGATACAGCCTTGTGTCTGTACCCATCAGTCAATAAAGGTGAGCAATGGCCTTTCCAGAGCTGTTTTGTAGTAATCGCTTGGGGTCCTCCTTATTTGATTGTGGTCTTGCTCCAAATACAGTCTCCACCCAACCATGAACTCTGGATATAGTAACCCCAGTTTTGAGCCTGCTTCTGATCCTTTGAACTTTCAGTTGGTGTTTAGACTTCCCAGATTGTAAGTCTTAGCATTTCCTAATGGTTTGCTATTTGGGTTTGTGTTTTGGTCTTCTGTGCTCAATTTTGTCTTGGTAAAGAATCCTTACTCTAGTTTCAGGCTCTTGGAAGCCAAACGCTATGACCATCTGTCAGTAGTGCTCAAGAGAAGGGAGGATTTAGGCAACTCTACCCTTCATGATCTACCGAACAAGTTAGTTCACTCTTCGACCTATAGTCCCTTTATTTTTATTTATTTATTTATTTACAGGAACATATACATCCACACATTTAAAAAAATTATTTATTTAAAAAATTTTTTTGGCTGCATCGGGTCTTAGTTACGGCACTTGGGATCTTTTTTTTTTTTCCACATTAACTTATTTATTTAAAGTTTGATTTGGTGGATCTATGCTTTTATTTATTTCCCTATTATTGCCCTTGGGCCTGTGGTGCCTAGTTACACACACACTTGTTACACAGGTAACACACCATTATATAAGAGGGGCTTCTCCGGGGTTAGGATACCTATCATAAACTCCCAGAAAGCTCTTTCAGAAGACACATGTTCACCTCTCAATTTACCACATGTGGAAAGATAGCAAGATTTGCTGTTTAATTTTAAAATGTTCTCCCAGCTAACTCAGATTCTTACTTGTGTATGTAGGAATGTTTATTTTATCTGCCTAGCACTCTTCCTGTCTTCTGGGACAGAACTGCCCCTTTTCCTCAGATTCTGCTTCTGCCTTACTCTTCTAGACATGTAATTAGAAAGGGAGATGTCATTATGTATGGCCTTGCCTTCCTGGTCACCACAATTGGTCAGGAGGCAGGTACCTGTCTCCTCCTGGCTTCAGTGATTTGGTCAAGGAATCGGTGTGTAACTCAAGGTGGCACGTGGGAACTTCATCGTGGCATGTGGGATCCACTGCTGCGGCGTGTGGGCTCTCTAGTTGTGGCCCACGTGCTCAGTAGTTGCCGTGCGCCAGCTTAGCTGCCCTGCGGCATGTGGGATCTTCGTTCCTCGATCAGGGATAGAACCCGCATCCCCTGCATTGGAAGGTGGATTCTTAACCACTAGACCACCAGGGAAGTCCCCTATAGTCCCTATAGATGTTTCAAAACAAGCTTTATGTTCACTCAAAGTCATCTCTTTTTCAGGCTAAACACCCTTAGTGTCTTCTCATATGTTTTCTATTGGAGTTTTAAGGAAAGAGAATATGCTCATCCAACCGTAGGTAGTCACCTACATTGTTATATTTCAGATTGGTTTTTCTGCTCTGCTTTCTAAATTTAGTATGTATGAAGAGTCTAATCATTACAAACCTGACACATTTTAAACCCAACTATCTTTTTTTTTTCACATCTTTATTGGAGCATAGATGCTTTACAATGTTGTGTTAGTTTCTGTTGTACAACAAAGTGAATCAGCTATATGTATACATATATCCCCATATACCCTCCCACTTGCGCCTCCCTCCCACCCTCCCTATCCCATCCCTCTAGGTGGTCACAAAGCACTGAGCTGATCTCCCTGTGCTATGCGGCTGCTTCCCACTAGCCATCCATTTTACATTTGGTAGTGTATATATGTCAATGCTACTATCTCACTTCGCCCCAGCTTTTTTTAAAAAAAATTAATTTATTTATTTATTTATTTTTGGCTGTGTTGGGTCTTCGTTGCTGTGTGCAGTCTTCCTCTAGTTGCGGTGAGCAGGGGCTACTCTTCGTTGCAGTGCGCGGGCTTCTCATTGTCTTGGCTTCTCTTGTTGCGGAGCACAGGCTCTAGGCGTGCAGGCTTCAGTAGTTGTGGCACGTGGGCTCAGTAGTTGTGGCTTGTGGGCTGTAGAGCTCAGACTCAGTTGTTGTGGTCCATGGCCTTAGTTGCTCTGTGGCATGTGGGATCTTCCCGGGCCAGGGCTCGAACCTGTGTCCCCTGCATCGGCAGGCAGATTCTTAACCACTGCACCACCAGGGAAGCCCTGGTGGGTTAAGGGCTTAAGCCCAGCTTAACCCTTCCCCCTCTGTCCTCTCAAGTCTATTCTCTACGTCTGTGTCTTTATTCCTGTTCTGCCACTCAGTTCCTTAGTACCGCTTTTTAAAATTCCATATATATGCGGTAGCGTATGGTATTTGTTTTTCTCTTTCTGACTTACTTCACTCTGTATGACAGACTCTAGGTCCATCCACCTCACTACAAATAACTCAGTTTCGTTCCTTTTTATGGCTGAGTAATATTCCATTGTATATTATGTGCCACATCTTCTTTATCCATTCATCTGTCGATAGACACTTAGGTTGCTTCCATGTCCTGGCTATTGTAAATAGTGCTGCAATGAATGAACATTGTGGTACATGACTCTTTTTGAATTCTGGTTTTCTCAGGGTATATGCCCAGTAGTGGGATTGCTGAGTCATATGGTAGTTCTATTTTTAGTTTTTTAAGGAACCTCCACACTGTTCTCTATAGTGGTTGTATCAATTTACATTCCCACCAGCAGTGCAGGAGGGTGGTCTTCTGCCCATTTTTGGATTGGGTGGTTTGTTTTTGTGATATTGAGCTGCATGAGCTGCTTGTATATTTTGGAGATTAATCCTTTGTCAGTTGCTTCATTTGCAAATAGTTTCTGCCATTCTGAGTGTTGTCTTTTCATCTTGTTTATGGTTTCCTATACTGTGCAGAAGCTTATAAGTTTCATTAGGTCCCATTTGTTTATTTTTGTTTTTATTTCCATTTCTCTAGGAGGTGGGTCAAAAAGGATCTTGCTGTGATTTATGTCATAGTGTTCTTCCTGTGTTTTCCTCTAAGAGTTTTATAGTGTCTGGCCTTACATTTAGATCTTTAATGCATTTTGAGTTTATTTATTTTTAAAATTTTTATTTATTTATTTATTTATTTTGTGGTACGCGGGCCTCTCACTGCTGCGGCCTCTCCCGTTGCGGAGCACAGTCTCCGGACGCGCAGGCCCAGCAGCCATAGCCCACGGGCCCAGCCTCTCCGCGGCACGTGGGATCCTCCTGGACTGGGGCACGAACCCCTGTCCCCTGCATCGGCAGGTGGACTCCCAACCACTGCGACACCAGGGAAGCCCTTGAGTTTATTTTTGTATATGGTGTTAGGGTGTGTTCTAATTTCATTCTTTTACATTTAGCTGTCCATTTTCCCCAGTACCACTTATTTATTTATTTTTTTTGTGTGGTATGCGGGCCTTCCTCTGCTGCGGCCTCTCCCGTTGCGGAGCACAGGCTCCAGACGCGCAGGCCCACCGACCATGGCTCACGGTCCCAGCCGCTCCGCGGCATGTGGGATCCTCCCAGACCGGGGCGCGAACCCGGTTCCCCTGCATCGGCAGGCGGACGCACAACCACT
>NC_041233.1:94474712-94475957 GCF_002837175.3 Physeter macrocephalus
TTTGGGTTTTCTTTGTTCTTCTTTTTCTAGTTGCTTTAGGTGTAAGGTTAGATTGTTTATTTGAGTTTTTTCTTGTTTCTTGAGGTGAGCTTGAATTGCTATGAACTTCCTTCTTGGAACTGCTTTTGCTTCTTCCCATAGGTTTTTGATTGTCGTGTTTTCATTGTCATTTGTTTCTAGGTATTTTTTTATTTCCTCTCAGCCATAGCCCACGGGCCCAGCCTCTCCGCGGCACGTGGGATCCTCCTGGACTGGGGCACGAACCCCTGTCCCCTGCATCGGCAGGTGGACTCCCAACCACTGCGACACCAGGGAAGCCCTTGAGTTTATTTTTGTATATGGTGTTAGGGTGTGTTCTAATTTCATTCTTTTACATTTAGCTGTCCATTTTCCCCAGTACCACTTATTTATTTATTTTTTTTGTGTGGTATGCGGGCCTTCCTCTGCTGCGGCCTCTCCCGTTGCGGAGGCTGTCTTTTCTCCATCTTGCCTCCTTTGTCAAAGGTAATGTGACCATATGTGCGTGGGTTTATCCCTGGGCTTTCTATCCTGTTCCATTGATCTAGATTTATGTTTTTGTGCCAGTACCATTTTGTCTTGATTACCGTAGCTTTGTAATATAGTCTGAAGTCAGGGAGCCTGATTCCTCCAGCTCCGTTTTTCTTTCTTAAGATTGCTTTGGCTGTTCAGGGTCTTTTGTGTTTTCATACAAATTGTAAAATTTCTGGTTATAGTTCTGTGAAAAATGCCATTGGTAATTTGATAGGGATTGAATTGAACCTGTAGATTGCTTTGGGTAGTATAGTCATTTTCACAATATTGATTCTTCCAATCCAAGAACATGGTATATCTCTCCATCTGTTAAGTTATTTTTGATTTCTCTCATCAGTGTTTTATAATTTTCTGAGTACAGGTCTTTTGTCTACTTACTTAGGTAGGTTTATTCCTAGGTATTTTATTCTTTTTGTTGTGGTGGTAAATGGGATTGTTTCCTTAATTTCCCTTTCTGATCTTTCGTTGTTAGTGTATAGGAATGCAAGTGATTTCTGTGCATTAATTTTGTATCCTGCAGCCTTACCAAATTCACTGATTAGTTCTAGTAGTTTTCTGGTGGCCTCTTTAGGATTTTCTATGTTTAGTATCATGTCATTGGCAAACAGTGACAGGTTTACTTCTTCTTTTCCAATTTGTATTCCTTTTATTTCTTTTTCTTCTCTGATTGCTGTGGCTAGGACTTCCAGTACT
>NC_041233.1:94476097-94518835 GCF_002837175.3 Physeter macrocephalus
GCCCATTTTCTGGAGAGTTTTTATCATAAATGGGTGTTGAATTTTGTCAAAAGCTTTCTCTGCATCTGTTTAGATGATCATATGATTTTTATTCTTTAACTTGTTAATATGGTGTATCACATTGATTGTTTTGCATATATTGAAGAATCCTTGCATCCCTGGGATAAATCTCACTTGATCATGGTGTATGATCCTTTTAATGTGTTGTTGGATTCTGTTTGCTAGTATTTTGTTCAGGATTTTTGCATCTATGTTCATCAGTGATATTGGTCTATAATTTTCTTTTTTTGTGTGATATCTTTGTCTGGTTTTGGTATCAGGGTGATGGGGGCCTCGTAGAACGAGTTTTGGAGTTTTCCTTCCTCCGCAATTTTTTGGAAGAGTTTGAGAAGGATAAGTATTAACTCTTCTTTAAACGTTTGATAGAATTCGCCTGTGAAGACATCTGGTCCTGGACTTTTGTTTGTTGGAAGATTTTCAATTACGGTTTCAATTTCATTACCTGTGATAGGTCTGTTTATATTTTCTAATTCTTCCTGGTTCAATGTTGGAAGGTTGTACTTTTCGAAGAATTTGTCTATTTCTTCCAGGTTGTCCATTTTATTGGCATAGAGTTGCTTGTAGTAGTCTCTTATGATCTTTGTATTTCTGCAGTGTCAGTTGTAATCTCTCCTTTTTCATTTTAATTGTATTGATTTGAGTCCTCTCCCTTTTTTTCTTGATGAGTCTGTCTAAAGGTTTATCAATTTTGTTTATCGTCTCAAAGAACCAGCTTTTATTTTTATTGATCTTTGCTATTGTTTGATTTGTTTCTTTTTCATTTATTCCTGCTCTAATCATTGTGATTTCTTTCTTTGTACTAACTTTGGGTTTTCTTTGTTCTTCTTTTTCTAGTTGCTTTAGGTGTAAGGTTAGATTGTTTATTTGAGTTTTTTCTTGTTTCTTGAGGTGAGCTTGAATTGCTATGAACTTCCTTCTTGGAACTGCTTTTGCTTCTTCCCATAGGTTTTTGATTGTCGTGTTTTCATTGTCATTTGTTTCTAGGTATTTTTTTATTTCCTCTTTGATTTCTTCAGTGATCTCTTGGTTATTTAGCAGTGCACTGTTTAGCTTCCATATATTTGTGTTTTTTACTGTTTTTTTTCCTGTGTTTGATTTCTAATCTCATAGCTTTGTAGTTGGAAAAGATGCTTGATACGATTTCAGTTTTCTTAAATTTTCCAAGGCTTGATTTGTGACCCAAGATGTGATCTATTCTGGAGAATGTTCCGTGTGCACTTGAGAAGAAAGTATATTCTGCTGTTTTCGGACAGAATGTCCTATAAATATCAGTTAAGTCCATCTTGTCTCATATGTCATTTAAAGCTTGTTTCCCTTATGTATTGAAGTGCTCCTATTTTCGGTGCATAAATATTTACAATTGTTATGTTTTCTTCTTGGATTGATCCCTTGATCATTATGTAGTGTCCTTCCTTATCTCTTGTAACATTCTTTATTTTAAAGTCTATTTCATCTGAAACGAGTATTGCTACTCCAGCTTTCTTGTGATTTCCATTTGCATGGAATATCTTTTTAAAGCATATTTTGTCTAATATGAGAATTGCTACTCCAGCTTTCTTGTGATTTCCATTTGCATGGAATATCTTTTTCCATCTCCTCACTTTCAGTCTGTATGTGTCCCTAGGTCTGAAGCAGGTTTCTTGTAGACAGCATATATAAGGGTCTTATTTTTGTTTCCATTCAACCAGTCTTTGTCTTTTGGTTGGAGCATTTAATCCATTTACATTCAAGGTGGTTATCAATATGTATGTTCCTATTACCATTTTCTTAATTGATTTGGGTTTGTTTTTGTCTGCCTTTTTCTTTTGTGTTTCCCACTTAGAGAAGTTCCTTTAGCATTTGTTCTAAAGCTGGTTTTGTGGTGCTGAATTCTTGTAGCTTTTGCTTGTCTGTAAAGCTTTTGATTTCTCCATCGAATCTGAACGAGAACCTTGTTGGGTAGAGTAATCTTGGTGGTAGGTTTTTCCCTTTCATCACTTTAAATATGTCCTGCCACTCCCTTCTGGCTTGCAGAGTTTCTGCTGAAAGATCAGCTGTTAACCTTATGGGGAATCCTTTGTATGTTATGTTTTGTTTTTCCCTTGCTGCTTTTAATATTTTTTCTCTGAATGTAATTTTTGTTAGTTTGATTAATATGTGTCTTGGTGTGTTTTTCTTAGGATTTATCCTGTATGGGACTCTCTGTGCTTCCTGGACTTGTGTGACTATTTCCTTTCCCATGTTAAGGATGTTTTCAACTGTAATCTCTTCAAATATTTTCTCAGACACTTTCTTTTTCTCTTCTTCTTCTGTGACCCCTATAATTCAAATGTTGGTGTGTTTAATGTTGTCTCAGACGTCTCTGAGACTGCCCTCAATTCTTTTCATCCTTTTTTCTTTATTTTGCTCCTTGGCAGTTATTTTGACCTTTGTATCTTCCAGCTCACTTATCCATTCTTCTGCCTCATTTATCGTGTTATTGATTCCTCCAGAGTGTTTTAAATTTCAGTTATTGTGTTGTTCATCACTGTTTGTTTGCTCTTTAGTTCTTCTAGATCCTTGTTAAGTGTTTCTTGTATTTTCTCCATTCTGTTTCTGAGATTTTGGATCATCTTTACTATCATTACTCTGATCTCTTTTTCAAGTAGGTTGCCTATTTCGTCTTCATTTATATGGTCTTTTAGGTTTTTACCTTGCTTCTTCGTCTGTAACATATTTTTTTGTCGTATCATTGTATTTTTGATGGGTGAGGCTGTATTCCTGTCTTGCTGGTTGTTTGGCCTGAGGCGTCCAGCACTGGGGTTTGCAGGCAGTTGGATCGAGCCAGGTCTTAGTGCCGATATGAGCACCTCTGGGAGGCCTCACTCTGATTAATATTCCCTGGGGTCTGAGGTTCTCTGTTCGTCCAGTGGTTTGGACTCAGAGCTCCTACCACAGGAGCTCGGGCCCGACCTCTGGCCTGGGGACCAAGATCCTGCAAGCTGCATGGCGCAGCCAAAAAAAAGGGGAGCGGTATAATTACAAAGAATAAAACACAAAATAAAATTAAAAAGATAAAAAAATACATTAGTAATAATAAGAATCTAATGTAAACAACTGCAACAAGGTAAAACAAAACCACAACAGAAAAAAGAAAAAACAAAAAAACAGGGGAACAAGCCAAAAGGAGCATAATGATAACAAAGTATAAAGAATAAAATAACGTTAGAAAAATAAAAGATTTATTAGAAAACATAAAAATATAAATGAATCAACAGCAAGGTAAAACAGAACCCCAATCTAAAAGAGGGAAAAAGAAAAAAAAAGCCTTGGCTGTGGGGGGCGGAGTTTAGGCAGGGGTGGAAGTTAGGTAGGGGCAAGGTTTTGGGTGGGGCAGGACCTAGTCTGGGGTGGTGACATTTGAGCATTGGGCAGCGCCTGGGCTCAGGACCCATGCAACTGGAAAAGGCATTGGGGGCAGGGCCTAGGCAGGGCAACGTTCAAGCATAGGGTGGGGCCCCTGCCTAGGACCTGCGAGGAAGGGGAGATGGAGCAGATCCAAAGCAGGACCTCAGAAGTGTGGAGTTCCAGAGTTTGGAGGTAAGGCCCTGGGTAGGGGGATAGTGGCAGGGCTTGGGCTCTGCAGGCAGCAGGGAGGCTCTTCGGGCAGAGGATTAGGCCTGGCAGCCCAAGAGGCTCCCTGGTGCCTAAGTGGACAGGGAAAGTGCTGGCCACGTTCCCTTCTGTTCCTCCGCGCCACACCTCAAGGGTCTCCGCCAGCGTCTCCCCTGTCCCCACTGGACCCCTAACTGTGGGTGGATCCCGCTGGGTGTAGGAACTCCTCCCCTCCCCCAGCCACCCCCCAGGGGTGCCAGGTCCCCGAGGTCTGGTCTTTACTTTTGCTCCGCCTTCCCTCCCTCCCACTCCCTCAGGACCCATATGGCTGGAGGGGGCCTCGGTGGGCAGAAGTTCAGGCCCAGGATCTCAGCAGGGCCCAAGTGGGCGGGGGAGACCTGTCCATGCTCCCTTTTGATCCTCTGCCCTCCCAATGGTCCCCCAATTTACTCCTTCAGGTGTGGGATCCCTTCCCCTCCCGCAGCCACCCCTCAGGGGCTCCAGTCCCGTCCCGCCTCCACTTCTCCCCCCTCATTCCCCCCAACACTCCACGTACTACCCGGTCGCTGGGGGTTCCTCCCATCCCCTTAGGTGTCCGTGGTCGCCCGCTGGTGCCTGGTAGGTGCCCTGGTTGTGCGAGGATGTGAATTCCGCGTCCTCCTAGTCTGCAGTCTTGACTCCACCCCCGAAACCCTACTGTCTTCACTTAAAAAAAAAATTTTTTTTAGAAAAAGATATACATGTGCATAGGTTAAAGTATCAAATAGTTCTGCAAAGTTAGTTTAAAAAAAAAGTCTTCTACTTCTTTTCCCTTTTCTCCTTCCCTAGAAGCAGCCACTAATCACAATAGTTAGCTAATTATTTTGGTTATTACTCAATATTTCTAAATAACATACTCTTATACACTAATTTTTTGATATTCAGTGTTTCTCTGATTATAGATATGAGCAATGTAGTATACTATGATTTGTTTCCCTTTGTACAGCTTTTGGTTTCCTTCTAGTTAATACTTGTCTTATTTCTTGTTTATTTTAAAATTTTAATCACTAATTCAATCCTTGTTGATTGTTTAAATCTCCTTTGAAGACATTCAGCTATACCAGGCATCCAGTTCCTTTCATCTTGCTGAGTAAATCTCTCCTGGAGCCTTCTGACATACATCAATACGTCTGGCTGCCCTCTACACTGTGTAGAACATCAGCCTGAGATCTCCCTTCCCCAGCATTTTGGGAATCTCCTTGTCTTTTTCTGTTGTGTTGACACTTCTGTTTCCTGTATGTTTTCTTCCTTTTTTCTTAGCTTTCCCTCTTTTGTGGGTTGATTATATCCTCATATAGCTTCCTGGTGTATGGGGGTTGCCTGAAATGTCTTCATTTTATTTTAACATTTAAGCTATAGTTTAGCTGAATGTAAACTATTACAATGGTCATCAGTTTTTCTCAGAATTTTGAAGGCATTCTGTTAATGGCTTAAAAAAAAACTTTTAATTTTGAAATGACTTTAGATTGACAGAGAGTTACAAAGATAGTACAGAGTTCCTGAATTCTCTTCACCTGGCTTCCTCTAATGTTAACATTTTATATAACCATGGCACATTTGTCAACACTGAGAAACTAATATTGACTGTTAATACTACTAAGAACTGAACTACAGACTTCAGTCCTATTTCACCAGCTTCTCCACTCATATACTCTGTCTGTTCCAGGATCAAATCCAGGATACCAAATTGTGATCACTCCTCATGTCGCCTTAGACTCCTTAAGTCTGTGACAGTTGTGCAGTCTTTCCTTATTTTTAATAACTTTGACATTTTTGAAGAGGACTGGTCAGTACTTTGTAGAATGTCCCTCCGTAGGGTTTCTCTGATGTTTTCTCATGTTAAGACTTGGGTTTTGGATTTGGAAGAATAATATCACAGAGGTGAAAAAGGTCTTCTCATCGTATCATATCAGAGGATAAATGATATCAATATGACATGTTACTGGTGATGCTAACTTTGATCACTTGGTTAAGGTGGTGTCTGCTAGATTTTTCCTCTGTGAAGTTACTAATTTTCTCTTTCCACTAAGCGAGTCACTAAGTCCAGCCCACACTCAAAGGGAGGGGAATTAAGCTTCACCTCCTTGAGGGAGGAATATAAAATAATTTGTGGACATATGTTAAAACCACCACAATAATTAATAAATATCTGGGGGGAGGTATTTTGAGGTTATGCAAATACCCTTTTTATCCTTAAACCTGTACTTACTAATGTTAATATTCATCAATGAATTTCACCACTGCTTTTTAACTTCCAGTGTTACTGTCCAGAGATCCAAAACCATCCTAACTTCTGACCCTCAGAGTTGGTCTTTTCCTCTTAGGAATGTTGTAGAATCTCTTCCTTTTTCCTTGTGTTCTAGAATTCCATAAATGGGACTTCCCTGGTGGTCCAGCAGCCAAGACTCCTCATTCTCAATGCAGGGAGCCCGGGTTTGATCCCTAGTCAGGGAACTAGATCCCACATGCTGCAACTAAGAACCCGGCGCAGCCAAATAAATAAATAAATATTAAAAATAAATAAATAAAATTCCATAAGAATGTACTTTGGCACGAGACTGTTTATGTTGCGTGGATTGAAGGACTGAATGAGACAAGCTATGTAACACGCCTAGCAAAGTATCTAGTGCACAGAATACTCTCAATGTTGGATTCTTTCTCCTTCAGCTGTTCAGCGTATAACTTTGTGGACTCTATGGAGTGAAGGTACTTGCTTTAGGGAACATGAGACTTGTGTTAACTTATCTTATGTTTTTAATTCTCCCCCCACGCCCCTTCTCTCAATGCAGGGCTTACCACTCAAACGATGGAAGGCAGACATTACCCACCTGAGCTGTCCAGAGCCTACAGAGTTTGCTTTCTCACCCCTCGCCCCACGTCGGAGCTCTTTGCGAGAGATGTGGATACCAAGCTTCCAACAGTCCAAGAAAGAAGCCCAAGCACTAAGGTGGCTGGTTGATAGGAATCAAAACTTTTCAACTCAAGAGTTTTGGGCCCTAGTATTCAAGGACTAATATCAAAAAGTGTCAGTTTTATTTTCTAGGTTGCCTTAATATCTGAATATAATAGCTGCTCTGTGGACGATCCACTAGGATGAGAATTAATGACTGCAGTACTCATAGTGAGCTCTATTGAATAATAGATACGAGTTACCCCTAGGGGTCACTTCTCTGTTTTTTATACTAAAAAAGAAATATTTCTTATGAACACTGGTCACCTTCAGTGTACATGTCTGGACCCGCATCCCTGCTGCCTTGTGTGGAAAGTCACCTACTGTAGAATGAGTGTTTTCCTTGCTGCAAGGAAAGAGTCCTTTCAAGGAAGGCAAAGGGTGTAGCTGTGGATTCTTACAACCACCTCACTGGCTGTATTCATTGGTATTTGGCAAGCCCAGTGTCCCGATGCTGAGCAGGAACATGAAATGCGTTAGAACTTGGCAATGAGAGATGCCATCTGTTGGTTTCCAGGGATGTGAGTGAGTAGTGAAGGCTGCGTGGGGTTGATCCGCTGTTTCCCCAAATCTAAAGAACATAGCACGTCTCTGCCTCTTCCATACTTTCAGCCACCTCTCCTGCCTTTCTTATTACCACCTTGCCCTGCGTCCTCCCCCGTTCCTCCCTGGAGCGAACGTCTTGGGAAGACGTGCCTCTTCCTTGTGTGTTTTGAGAGGTGAGTTGTTCCCTATGTTCCCTTATTCCACTGAGCAGAATAGTACAGAGTCCTGTGGTTCACGCTGGACAGCCGGTGCGTTTTGATGGCTGTGAGCATGAAGGTGAGTGCCCTGGGGAGCTCCAGCGGTGTGGAAGCGGATTTGTCTTGTCTTAGGGTGATGCGCAGCCTGCAGTGGTGGGCGGCCCTGCCAGCTGGGAGCATTCCCTGTCGTTTCTGATCCTGTCACAGAGGAGTTTCAGCTCTCTTATCTGGAGCTTCTACTGGAGCGTCTCGAAAGGCAAGGAGAAAACACTGGCTCTTGTTCTCTTTCCTTGTGAGCGTGGGGTGGCTTCTAGATCACACTAAAGCCTGCTGCCACCCAACGTGTGACAGCTTTGATATTCTTTACTGTGGAAAGACGTAAGCTCCAGAGGACAGGAAGAGTCCTGGGTACTCATGTCCCTGATGTGGCATCAGGGCAAAACTGAGGAAAGCACCCTCTCGGCACCAGCTGCCTTTGTATCGCAGGCCAGTGCCTTTCTGTTCCTGCCAAGGGCGATCTCTTCCTTACGTAGCTGTCTTTCTGGCTGCCAGAGAAATTAGGACTGAAACCAATACATTCTTTTAGGAGCAAGAGGGGTCACATTGTTTCTCTCCTCTGACTGGGCTCTTCTCCATCCCAGCTCTGCCATTAACTAACTAGGATTTGAACAAATCTCTTAACCTCCCTGGGCCTTAGTTTTTGTACCTAAAAAGAAGTGATTGGGCTGGTCTTGGAAGTTCTTTTCTGTGTAACATTCTTTAATTATCGAAATTTAAGAAGCTTCATTTTGTAGGTGTTTTTACTAGGACAGTAACAAACTAGGTTAGAGCCACTGTGTATTTTTCAAGGGAAGCACACTCTTCTTTAAAGGAGGAAGCATACTTATTGGGTAGTGTTGGGGATGGAAAGGAATTTATTTATCTCTCTGCTCTTTTTTCTGATAATATCAAAAGGGAAAGGATTGGAAAGGCCAAATTTTAAATTGTATATTAAATGGGTTTATTTGTTTGTTTCTTTTCTTCTCTTTCTTTTTTTCCCCACTCTTAAAAAAAGCCCAGGATATGATTTGTGCCTCTGATGAGACATTATCGAGTAGATTCAATTCTCCTTCACAAATGCCTTAAGCAGATACCCCCCAGTGCTTATGTGCTGCATGTAGGTCTTTTTAAAAAAAATTTATTTAATTAATTTATTTATTTTTGGCTGCGTTGGGTCTTCATTGCTGCATGTGGGCTTTCTCTAGTTGTGGCGAGCAGGGGCTACTCTTCATTGTGGTGCGTGGGCTTCTCATTGCAGTGGCTTCTCTTGTTGTGGAGCGCGGGCTTCAGTAGTTGTGGCACGAGGGCTCAGTAGTTGTGGCACATGGGCTCAGTTGCTCTGCAGTATGTGGGATCTTCCTGGACCAGGGCTCAAACCCATGTCCCCTGCATTGGAAGGCGGATTCTTAACCACTGCGCCGCCAGGGAAGTTCCTGCATGTAGGTCTTAAACCCCAATCATTCATGTGTTTTTTTGGTTCTGCTTGGTTCTTCATCACAAGTCCATTGATCAAATTCACCCTAAACTTGTATGCAGTATGTAGCCCTGAGCAAATTTAGTGAAATACTGCAGCATGTGGGATCTTCCTGGACCAGGGCTCAAACCCATGTCCCCTGCATTGGAAGGCGGATTCTTAACCACTGCGCCGCCAGGGAAGTTCCTGCATGTAGGTCTTAAACCCCAATCATTCATGTGTTTTTTTGGTTCTGCTTGGTTCTTCATCACAAGTCCATTGATCAAATTCACCCTAAACTTGTATGCAGTATGTAGCCCTGAGCAAATTTAGTGAAATAAAATCATTGCTCATTTAATGTGGTATAAAAATTTTGTGGAGGAAGAGGATAAAGGAGAGGGAATTTCTTGGGATTAAAAATGAGATGTAGGGCCTTCCCTGGTGGCACAGTGTCTTTTGCAATAGGGTTTTCATTAATAAGATAATGCCCTCTTGTCTGTGATAATTGCTGTCATGGAGGGATTCTTATCTGCAAAACGGAAGCTCTGCTTTTGGAGTTCCATGGAAGGCCCTCCGTGTATTTTATCTGTGTTGACACCATCATAAGACACCTTTCTCTTTACCTCAGTGACTCCATTTTTGAAATATGATTCAGCAAGTGTCCTACCTCACAGGCTGTTGTGTGGAACGGCTCATGGCTGTGAAGGACTTCTGCAATGCGGCTTTCTGTTTAGTGCTTCAGTACGCTTTACTTGGATTATTCTAAAAGACTGATTTTCAAAGCAGTATGACGAGGTGGGCAGAAACCTTTCAGAAATATTGAAGAAAATGATTACTAATGTTAGTTAATAGTCTTTACTTCTTCACCTGAAAATGGAGGCAACTTTGACCTTTGGTCACGTAGCAAATATAATATTTCAGAATCTGAATGCTGACTGGCTTCTTTGTTGCTCTTTTTTTTTTTTTTTTTTTTTTTTGTGGTACGCGGGCCTCCCTCCATTGCGGCCTCTCCCGTCGCGGAGCACAGGCTCCGGGCGCGCAGGCTCAGCGGCCATGGCTCACGGGCCCAGCCGCTCCGCGGCATGTGGGATCCTCCCGGACCGGGGCGCGAACCCGGTTCCCCTGCATCGGCAGGCGGACGCGCAACCACTGCGCCACCAGGGAAGCCCCTTTGTTGCTCTTAAGGACTGCATTCTAGCAACTAAAATATCAGTTGAGGTCATTATCATTATTCGTAACAGATTGAATGCATACAGTGTTCTATACACTTCTCAGAAATAAAGACATAGGCAAAAATGAGCATCATTCTTTCGGGGTCAAACATTGTGTATTACACATAGGAGAATGGCTCAGTATCAATAGAACACCTTAAGGATCTAAGCACAGTACAAACCTGAACTTGAAATTTGAAATACCCATTGTACTATTGAGCATTAAAAATTATTAGTAGCACATAATTCCTGCTAAAGACAACAATTCCTTAGGGGAATCCAGTGTAAAGTTAATTTTCAATGAATAATGTTGATTATCTAAAGCCAGGAGGTTATAACTCTGCATAAGTGACATATGTCTTAGGATCTTCAAAGTAAACAGTATAGAAGCCCACAGGCCACAAATAAAGGTAGTCAGTTTATGTTTCAAGTACCTTTGCAATCTTGAATATTTTACAAAGAATTTCTTTGCCCTTCTTTCGGAAATTTCTTTCCTTTGTTTCCATTTTTGTTGTTGTTGTCATTAGGTAATATCTTAGATAATAATATCTTTACCGCTTGATTCTAATGTCAACATATATCTTTATTTCCTTCTGATTACAGAAATGAAAATGCTTTAGGAACTCAGAGGGAATATAGAATTATGAGCTATGACTGGAATGAGAAAGACCTGATTTTAGCCCCTAGTCTTTGATGTACCATCTTTATTATCTTGGTCAAGTTATTCGACCTTTTAAAGCTGTATCTTGTTCATGTGTCATGTTTGCTCCCTGTGAGGTTGTTGTGGTGATTAAGTAAGCTTGTGTTCATGCTTCTCTCAGTAAATGCGAGCTGTAGTTGTTCCAGCTATCTGTGGCCATCACCCTTTTGTTTGTGAAGACCCGGGTTGAGATTGGTTCAGGAAAAGGGAATGACTAATGATTGGACCAGGGATGGTACCCTTCTGTTCTTTGTTTAGTTGTTTCAAACATATTTATTGTTATGAGATGGGCATTGTGGAAGGCACTGTAGCAGATACAAGCAGGACAATGGAGAAAGGTGTGAGGGGCATTGTGATACACGAATGGTATTAAAGCCAGGGACAGAGGAATGCTTGAATTGTACTATAACTGTTTCTCCCTTCCATGGGATTTCTGATGGAGTTTTACACAAAGTTCCCAAGAGCATAATGAAACTCAGCAACCTCTTTATAGTAGCTGTGCAAACCCAAATAAACCCAGTGCAATGAACTCCGGTAAAAGCTGGATTTGAACATATAATTTAGATTTGAAGCCTAAGGAGCATCTTTTATGGCCTTTCTGTTTTCTCAATTCTCAGTCTTAGGACCAGCCTGTTCAATGTGCCAAGAGAAAGGAGAGAAAGTCTGTAGGTCCTCACCCTGCTTACTCATTAACCAAGGATCAAAACAGGAATAAAAGAGGGGGAAACCTCTTAGGAGACAAGACCTCTTTGCTCTCCACTTGCTAAGGATGCAAGAATATGGGGTGCATTGCATGAAAGCTCCCTTTTAAGTCATAGTAACCTCTCTGACTAGTAAATGTGACCTCATCAATATCCTGGGCCCAACCCATTAAATTAGTGACCCCGTTGGTGCTGGTGGAAGGGGGATTATTAAGGACTTGGGCAGGATGCAAGGTGTGAGAAGGGACAGGAGTGACCCTCCATGATCTTTGTCCTCTCAACTCATTGGGCTTAACAGCCAAGCCTGGGGTCAGTCAGAGGTGGACTGTATCCCCAGGAGGGTATGACCTATCATGATCAACAGAGACCTCCTTTCACCTTCCTGGGCTTCTTCCCTGATAACTACCCTTGCTCCGTGGTATCCCCCTGGAGCCAGTGACATGAGCCGTTCAGCTCTTTGTCTCTTCTGAAATGAATCAGGACTGAACGTTGATCAATGTCTCCAGGAGAATTGTGAACATTAAGTCAAAAATTTGTTCCCTATTTTATTTCCCATTGCAAACCATGACCTCATCATCCAACTTCGCTCACCAGAGGAGGTTATACAACCAGCCCCAATAGGCCATTAGGAATACTTGGAATTTTACTATCACAAACTCCTTAATTTAAAAAAAAACTGATTGAGTAGGTAATTAAAGATTTTAGAGACTATCAATGTAGGTAGCGGGTGCCATTAATGGTTTTAAGGCAAGGGCAGTATCCCAGGGGCCTCACACAGATTGCTTCATACGTATACAGAGTAAACGTGACTGCAGACTCATCTGATGAGTCACACTCACAGAAAAGTAAAGCCAGTTTACTTAATGATGTCCTTGATGAAGTAATAAAAATGACTAATTTTATAAAACCTTGACCTTTGAGTACATGTCTTTTTAATATTCTATGTGACAAAATGGGGCGTATATATAAAGCATGTCTGCTGCACACCAAAGCACAATGGGAATCTCAAAGAAAAGCACTGTGTGATTGTTTGAGTTGTGAGCTAAACTTTTCCCTGGAAAACCATTTTTGCTCAAAAGAGTGTCTGGCAAATTGTGGGTTGTTCAGTGATGGTTTTTTGTCAGTCGTCTTCATGGAAATGTAGTGAGCCTGTCACTTTAAGAGAACCAATAGACTTTGTTGCCAATGATAAAATTTCAGCTTTCAAATGAAAATTAAAATTTTGGAGAACTAATTTCCACCACTTCGAACTTGACAACTTCCTGATTCTTGAGACTTTCCTGATGAGACTAACAAATGTTACTTTTGACATTGAATGGAAACAGAGGTGATGACGTGTAAAGGAATTTTTATTTTTATTTTTTTTAGGTAAGAAGTGGATTTATTTAGAGAGAAACACACTCCACCGATAGAATATGGGCCATCTCAGAAGGTGAGAAAGGCCAGGAGTTTTTAGTTTATTAGTTTGTTTTTATAATTTGAAGGAAGGAAGAAATAGTGTTATATACTAGAGAGAGAGCATTTGTTTTAAATTAGTTTTTTTGGTTGAAGTATTCCATAAGGGAAAATGGAGTTTCCAGTGGATATTTTTTAAATTATTGATCACATGAAAATTGGGGTAAGGTAAAAGGTAATCAGAACTTTCCATGAAGGAAAAGAAGCCTTTGGTTTTTTTCACTAGGGAAACAAGAAAAAAATGTATTAAAGAACAAGAAAATTATTTTTAAAATATTATCAAGGAAATTATCATTATTTGGGTCACTCAGAATGTCAGGCTGCCTGGAATTTATTAATTTACCCAATAATTTTTTATTGAGCACTTAATATGTGCCAGGAATTATTCTGGGCCAAGAGGCTATAGTAGTGAGTGAAACTGACAAAACCCCTGCCACCGTAGAGCTTACGTGTTAATTCTAGTAGGGGAGTGAAAATGGAAATGCCTTAGCAAAGTACAAACCACTTCCAGGAAGGTTTTGTTTCTTTATTCTGTAAGAGTCCCTTGAGATGGAATTTACTTCCTGAATTTCTACTACTCTATTTGAAGCATGAGATATGATGTAAGTGGATTATATTGATAGAGTGTATTAAATGTGCTATATTGACAAGATGGTTAAAAGTACTGAAAGTTCAGATTCGGAGTGAGTTGGCAAGTCTGAAAGCAAATCCTTTCTCTGTTCTTTTCGTTTTTTACTCCATTGTTTTATTCCTGTTCCCCAGAAGAGGAGACATTTCTCCTGTCAACGTCATGTGATTTCCGGCAAGAATAAGAACTGACTTGGGAATGGCAATAACAATGGTGAGCTCACTGGGCAAGCCGTCCTGCTGTGTGGCTAAACTCCATCTGTTCACCTTCAGTACAGGGGCTGGGGCGAGTCCATATTCACTTAGTTGCAGCACCTGAAAAAATTTTATCTTACAAGCCGCATTCAGTCATCGTGTATATAGCTCACACACCATTAATAAGAAGACTCATTTCACCAGTGAAATAATATTATCTGCTAGTCTGAGAGAATGCAGGTCACTTAGATGAACATCTTTAGGTAGTAAAGTATAATCCCAGATGTCTTCTACTTCCTGTTTTCATGGTCTAAAAATCCCAACTTCAGTGTACGTCTTTAGCCTGGAGGTGATGAAGCAGAAATAAGAAAATGAAACACATCTGCTGTGACACCCCCTCCGTAATTTGTTTATTTTTGCAGTAACTCTGGGGATGCCATTGAAAATACATTTTTATAATCTTTTCTTTAAATTGAAGTACAGTTGGTTTGCAATGTTGTGTTAATTTCTGCTGTACAGCAAAGTGATTCAGTTATACATATATATATTCTTTTTCATATTCTTTTCCATTATGGTTTATCACAGGATATTGAATATAGTTCCCTGTGCTATACAGTAGGACCTTTTTGTTTATCCATTCTATATATAATAGTTTACATCTGCTTATCCCAAACTCCCAATCCATCTCTCCCCCACTCCCTCCTCCTTGGCAACCACAAGTCTGTTCTGTACGTCTGTGAGTCTGTTTCTGTTTTGTAGATAGGTTCATTTGTGTCATATTTGAGATTCCACATATAAATGGTATCATATGGTATTTGTCTTTGTCTGATTTACTTCGCTTAGTATGATGATCTCTAGGTCCGTCCATGTTGCTGCAAATGGCATTATTTCATTCTTTTTTATGACTGAGTAGTATTCCATTGTGTATATGTACCACATCTTCTTTATCCATTCATCTGTCGATTGACATTTAGGTTGCTTCCATGTCTTGGCTATCGTGAGTAGTGCTGCTGTGAACATTGGGGTGCACATATCTTTTCGAATTATGGTTTTCTCCAGATATATGCCCAGGAGTGGGAGTGCTGGATCATATGATAGCTCTGTTTTTAGTTTTTTGAGGAACCTCCATACTGTTTCCCATAGTGGTTGCACCAACAGTGTAGGAGGGTTCCCTTGAGAAAAAATCCTTTTTGAGATAGGGAATGTGGAAGCTCATATTAAAAGAAATGTGATTTTACTTCACCTAAGATGGTGAAGGCAGGACACAGTAATTATATACATAGCTTATGCAATACCATATCACTAATAAATGACAGATCCAGATTTCAAACCCAAGATTGTTTTGTTTGTTCACATTCTTTCCGCCATACTCTGTTTTCTTCCATGGGGAGCGAAAGAGGTGGCTGCAATTCTTTACAGTACCTCTGAAAAAAAATGTCCCTATCCCCACTGATATGGAAAAATCTAGTTCTACCCTTATAGCCTTTAAAATAGGTATGAAATTCTTTACTAGTGGAGGGGAGTTTGTGTCGTGCTTATAAGTCAATCTGTTTCTTCTTCAGAAGCTTTCTCGTGATATTGGAATTATAAGTAATTTGGTTTGTATATATTGGGAAGTGAAACACTTGGGAAAGCCCATACGTTGGCCTTAAACATACTCCCATCTTTGGGAAGGTCTCAGTTGGCTGGTATTGCGCCTATTTGTTTGCAGAGGCTCATGCAATTCTGTAGACACAAGTCCTTCTTCTTCCCCATTGTGAGAGCTGGCAGAGCAAAGCTCACAAAGGACTTGTGAAGTAATGATGATATATTTGTGTGAACAACAAGAACTCAGAAAAAAATAATGTTTGGATCTTGGAAGTGACTCTCTAGTAAACCATGATCATGGTTATGGAAAACCAGCTTTAAGGGTCAAAGAAAAGAGTGTATGATGTCATTTCCTATGGCCTACTTATTATGCCCATTTCCACCCTCCCCACACAAGTCCCAGATCTAAGAAACAAAGATACCATTCATCAAGGCTGTGTGCTTTCTAATTTGATGCTTATCCAAATTTTCCTTCAGTTTTGCAATTATAGGGGATAATGTGGTTCCCCCAAATTCATATTCTGCCCCCCTCTTTTGGAAAAGCAATACCTCCACATAAACTTCATAATAAGAGGCTTTCGCATTTTCAAAAACTGAGGGGGGGTGCCAATGACCAGGAACAGAGGGTATGGGCAATGAAGGAGAGGTGTGGTACATGCACTTTCAGAGGAGATGGAAAAAGAGCATCAAGCTGGTGAGGCCAAATTGTACGCTGAAGCTGAGACACATGGTCCTAGTTCCAGAGAAAAGTCTTTCTACAGGTTTCTTTACAGAGGCCAACATCTCCGTTTTGATTTCAGGAAATCCCCAAACAGGAAATGAGATGTTGCAGGCTTTGGGCTTTGGGGACAGACTCACGAGAGAGATACATTTCAACAGCCTAAAAATTGCTCTTCTTGGCTTCTGAGGACATGCAGCCGAGCCAAGGTGAACCCCCCTTCCTCCTTCTGTCTGCAGCTGGCTCGGGTGCCCAGCGTGTCACCACCCATCACCCCAGAACCAGTGTTTCCTAAACACAGCCACATTCCTCCCCTCGACACAGGACCTCTGCTCACGTTGCACCAGTCTGTAACAAACTAGAGGGTCATTCACGAAAGGGCATGGAGAATAAGGAGAAAACAACCCCTAATCTTGTGCGGACTGGGAAGAATCTGTTTTGGCAGGCACAGGACGGGGACTGCTGTAGAACTCGGGGGTGAAACAGTCTGATCTCAGCGCTGGCAGCCTCTGCGATGACCTTGGAAAAGACCTTGTATCAACCTGATCAGAACCTCCAGACAAAACACGTGAGTTCAGCCAAACATTTGAATGTTTCCGACGTTCGCCTGTTCTCCATCACGTAGAGACAGTCTTCATTGCGCTGGACTTCGATTTGACCCTCAAAAAAGCTGTTGAGAAGGGGTCCCTCTCTACTCCCATTATCTCCTTTTCCAACACCCCCATAAACAAATTATGGGGACATGATTGGGCAATACAGGTATATCAAGCTCTCGTCCGATCTACATATTACCTGGAATACAGTGGAGGTGGATTGGGGTTAATTTGGAGAGGACTGGAAAGTGACACCAAGACAGGGACCTTGAATGTGTCACCAGGATTTACAGATCTTTCACAATGCTGTTCTTCGCATATGTGCTTGCTGCTTCCCAGTGAAACAGAGAACTGGGTCTCGGGCAGTGCCCAGCTTCCCTCATGTCTTGTGTTTACATGTGTCACATATTTCTGCAGGGCACTGCCCACTGAGATAACAGATTAATCTGAGGTAGTCATTAATTGTTTGATGTCTGTTATATGGGAGGATAGGATGGTTCCAGGGTAAATAAAATTTGAGACTAGCCAGGGGTAAGTGACAGCATTGCTGTTTTCTCATCTCCCATGGACTTCAGACCTTCCAAGTGAGCTTGGCAATTACCTAAAAAGAAAGGAGTGACGTGGTTTTACCCAGTGGGGGCTTTCATTGTCCATTTGGGTCCCTTCGTTTACTGCATCTCAAAGAAACCATGACAACCGTATTTGTCTCTATTTCCTCTCCCCTTGATGCTTCTGTCTCCATCTGTTCAATACTCACCAAGAAAGTCAACATTTGGTCTCTTTCCTTATTATAAACAAAAGTACACTTATGTGAGTTCATTTTTTTAAGAAACATAAAAGAAAATAAAAATGGAAAGGTTGTGTTTGGCTTGATAAATTGTTCAATACCTTCTCTACACCTCCTCTTTCTTAATTTTCACTGACTCGTGACATGTTCGTTTATTTGATTTGTCAGAAAGTGCCTGTGCAATGTGCAGAGATGTGTCATCCTAGGAAAACAAAACAAAAACAAAACCCCTGCTTTGTAGGTAGGTATCTGTGTGATGAAAAAAATGCCTCCTCTGTTTTCAGTCATGGTGGTGCACGTCTAGATCTAACCATATTCCTTTCACCTCCAAAACCTCAGATAGTGGAAGGTGGGTTTGTCTTCTAAAGCTTTCTGCAAGCTCTTAGGGTCACGTGGCTCTTTGATGAGCCCTGCACAAGAAAGCAGTAACTAAGAAGAGGAAATATATGGCTCGACTCCAGTGGGACACCAGTGGGACCTCTTTTTTGTGGTGTAGGGTGTCCTTTTACATTTGAGTCCCACTGATGAAGTAGTCCAGGACAGAGCCATCCCAGGCTCAGGGTTCCTGGCTTGGAGCTAGTGTTGCCTTTGCTATTAACTACCTTTGTGACCTTGAGCAAAGCATTTTACCTCAGTACGAATCCCAGTTCCTTCATATGTAAAATGAAGTAGAACTAGATGACATATAAGCCCCCAAAGAGCTTTTTATTATTTTTTTTAAATATGTATTTGGCTGTGCCAGGTCTTAGTTGTGGCACGCGGGATCTTCGTTGCTGCGTGTACGATCTTCAGTTGCGGCATGTGGGATCTAGTTCCCTGACCAGGGATCGAACTCGGGCTCCCTGCATTGGGAGTGTGGAGTCTTAGCCACCAGGCCACCAGGGAAGTCCCCCGCAAAGAGCTGTAAGATGGTACTATTCTATTTCATGGCTAAACACTAAACACTAGCTGGTGATTTTGTGAGTTTTCCTCTCCTACCCCTGTGATACAGTTCTCGCCTCCATCCTCTTCTTATCTCACTCTATAACTTTTCTCATCTATCTTGTCCACTTCGCATTTTCAACTATCATTTGTACACTTAAGACAAAACATCTTAAAAAATGAACTTTTACTGCATTATAATCACATAAACTACAGTGTACCTATTTCAAGTTCAGTAAGTTTTTTTCAAATGTATACAGCTGTGTGTCCTCCACCACAGTCAAGACGTAGAACATGTATATCACCCCAGTAAGACCCCTTGTTCTCCTTTCTAGTCAATACTCCCCCATTCCTGGCCCTAGACAATCACTGATCTGTCTTCTGACACCAAACATTTTTTTCTCCTCAAAGCCACGTTTCTAATCATGATCAAAGTGTATGTTCAACTACCCACTGGGAAACTTGAGTTCGGTTCAACCCAGGCCCCTTGACCTTAAGGAGACGGAAATCGAGATCTTTCCCCACAGATGGGTCTGTCAAATCTCTAAAACTACACAATCCGAGCATCCTCTCTGTTCCTTCCTTGCCTTCTCTCTCCATGTTTACGCATCCCATTTAGCAATCTACTCTTTTAACGTATTCACATCAGTTCCTTCCTTCTGCCACTGTTTTGTGTAGGACCTCACCAACCACAATCTAGTCCCACCAAGTTCAGGAGCTCCGTGGGCCTCTTCCAAGGTCACGCCCCACATCCTTCGACCTCGCAGCTCAATGACCTTTGCATAGCCTTTCCCCAATGTATTTACACGGTGTCGACTTTGTAGTCTGCTCACTTTGGGACCTTTCTTTCAACAAAAACCTTCCTCTTGTAAATCAAACACTCCCTAGCTTAATATCCTTTAATAGCCCCACATTCCCTCTGGGATAAAGACTTTTCTGAAACAGCCCTTCCCTGACTTTCTAAGCTCACCTCTTACATCTTCCCCGTTTATTAGCATGCCCCTGTGCTCTGCTGAACCAAACTAACTGTACGTTGCCTGAACACTCCATGCTTTCTTCAGACCTCTGCATCTTTGTATACACTTTCATTTCCTCTGCTCGGAATACCAGTTTGATGAATGCCTATTTATGCTTCAAGACTCAGCTCAAATGATTTCCTCAGGGAAGCCTTCCCTAGTACCCTCAAAGACTATTATTATTTTCTCTTCTTTTCCTTCATTACACATTGTATATTTCTCCTTTGTAATCACCAAGATTATACTCCAGTGTAGAGAAGGAGGGAACAGGACAACCCATTCCCCAAATGGTCTTGACAGTGGACAGGGTAAGCTCATGTGTACATACTTACATGTGTGCACAGCCCCATACCCACAGGGAAGGAGGAAGAACACATTGAAGAGTTTTTGATTTGGGGGGCTACCTTCTAGCTCATTTAAGAGTTTCAATGAGGAGGTGGGCTTTGGGAGTCTCTCCTGCCACAGTTCATTAATTTCTCCTTCTCTGGTCTGTCTCAATTGGTCTGAGACTTAGCACGTTTACTTTTTGTTGCCCACTCAGGGTCTGCTTCTCTCTGCAGGTGAGTCTCCTCACACTGCTAAGCCCTCTGCTGGATGCCGCCCCAGGTGGAGGGAAGGAGGCTTCCCCGATATTCTGGACGATGTAGCATCTGCAATCACATAGGCCATGCCCTGTAGATTGTCCTGCTAAAATACTATCTGTCTCCTGTTGCCTCCTCTCATCCTTGTCTGGTGTGCACCTGAGATCGGGAGGAGAAAAGTGAGATGGAGAAAACTGGTCCTGCAATATCTCTAAAAGGACTTACTATATAGCCACTTTAATGATCTGTTTACATGTTTGTCTCCTGCAGACTAAGTATCTTGAAGGTCAGATGGTGTTTTTTGTTTCTGTTTTGGTATATATCCCTGGTGCCCAGCAAAATCGATGAATGAATGAATCTCATTTATGAATTTGAATCCTACCTATACACACTTATATTATCCAAGTTGATGATTTATAAGTAGCATGTTCTACCTTAATTGAAAACTTGTTCATTAGTGAGTTAAATAAAATATGGACCTCTACAAATATGTTTTAATTTAAAACATTTTCTGTTTAAAATTCGCCATAAACCTAGGCAGTATTTTCATGTGCTGGTACTTCTAATTCAAGACATTATCCTTTAAAATAGAAATTAAAGCCAAGCCTAGGTAATTAATTTGGAAAATTAATCTGCCAAGTCTTACTGCCGGTGGTAAACATGTAGACATAATATATAGAAATAAGCCATATTTGGAGAATCAAGCGTATATTAAAAGAGAAGACAGTAACCAATCAGAGAAAATGCAACCAAATAGCATACACATTTTTCTTTACCACGTTTAAAAGAGGAAGCTGAGTGCCAGTTCAGAGTGCTGATTGCAGACATCAAGGTGGGGCTCCTTGTTTTCCTCCGGGGGTGGAAAAGCCTGGATAGGTTCTCTTATTTCTGTACAGTTGGTGACAGGCCCAGGAGAAGGAACGCCTGGAAATCAGCTGGCTTTTGATACATGTTTGTTGAAGAATAGGTTGTATTGCTAAGTGTCAGAAAGTTGGGTAAAGCATTCAAGAAGTCCTTTGGAAGTATATATGCGCTTGAAATGCCAACGATGTACTGTGGTTTCAGATTTTATGGAGAGATCATACTCCCCTACCAGGGGCTAAAATCTCTTGGAAGGTTTCTTTGACTAAGCTCCCTCAAGATGACCTTTGCTTGCTTCAAGTAACTGTAACATTCATGTGGGCTGTATATATTCTCTGTGTTTATATAATGTATGTCTATATGTTGCCTTGGGATATTCCCAAGTTGGAGCTCATCTACTAGATTATCTTGTCCTAGCGGTTCATTCATGTCTTTGCATTTGCTATAGCTCAATATAAATCTACTATGTTCCAAACATTTTTACCTGTGGCTGTCATGTGATTCGAGTCCCAAAACAACTTTGTAAAGTGAAAGTAGTATTACTCTGATTTTTGCAGATGGGAAAACAGATTCAGTGTGTCAAGTAACTTATCCACATTTACAGCAAGTAAATAGCCGAGACCAGGCATAGATCCAAGTTCATGACCATTCTGCAATATACTTATTAAAGAAACAGAATTGTTCCGAAGCATGTACTTAGAGATCCCTTAGCTGACAAAATAAAATGGACAAGCAGCACTTCTTTGGTCATGGAATTGGTATATTCTTCATGTCATCTGAATGTTATGTCTGTTCCATGTTGGTCATTTGTGCAGTGTATAATCCAGGCTCTGCTTTTAATTGGTGATTAAGAGAGATGGGTTTGTTGGTTTGACACTGTGAACCAAACTCTCAGATGACAGAACATGATGGGCCTCTACTGATCTAGAAGTTTATCCAAAACAATAAGGTGAGTACTCCAGAGAGGAACTGTAGCTCACTGTTAGGCATTTTGAGTGCCTCTCACAGAGTTTTCTCTTTTTCTTTCCCTTGCACTGAGTGGTAGGCTATTATTTTAAAATGTATTAAATACCAAGTTCTGTAATTGCCTGATTACTATCATCTTTCCTCTTTCCACTCCCCGCTGTTCCCCCTGCCATCAGGATGACACTTCCTTCAGGCACTCACATGTTTCATCCCTCAAAAATGGAGTATAAAAACACATTGAAATATACCACACATGGTGATTGTCAGAAGAAAATCACCCAGAACCTTGATCTCAGACTTATCTTTCAAATGATATAAATCCAATTTATCTCACTCTCAAGTTTCTTTGAATTTTAGTGTCTCAGTCACCCTATGGTAACATTGCTCTCCAGAGTAATTTAATAAAAAGATGAAATTACTCCACATACATTTTTAACTGTACCTCTTTCGATAAAATAGGTTGATGTCAGAAGAGTATTCTTTCCTGAATCAATGGCAAATATGTTTTTAATACAAACTATATTAGTCCAGAAGAAATCTGTTGGTGCAACAGAATACTCAAGAAAAAGATACTCTTTTGGCTAAATTATGAGTCCCTATTGCATTAGACAATTTCACATTTCACATTAAATCTTTATTTCGATGCTTCTTCTTTTTCAGCTCTGTTTATTCCTGGAGCCCATATAGGGTGTCAAAGATATAAAAATATCATAAAACCAGGCCATAAATGAAATTAATTTTAGGTGCAAAGTAACTTACCTATGTATGGAAGTAAATTCTACTGATCACTTTTACTGAGCAAGGGATTTGCATATTGTCTCCAGGATAATTTGGTAACTGCTATCTTGGGTTGTTTTCTGTCCTTTTGATGTGTGTCTGTAGTCTCTAAAACATCTTAGATTTTAGCTGGAACATCCACTCTGGGGGCTCTGAAGCAGAGCTCATCTGCTTTTCTGCAACACAACCTTCATCTGTGTTTTTGTTTTGCCTCTGCCAGTGAAGGAAAAAGGTCAGGGCATTAACCTCTCCCTCCATTAGAAGGATGCATTTCTGCTTTCATCTGATTAGCTGCTGTAATTTGAAGCTTTGGGTGCCTGCAGATAAGGTGGGAGGCTGGCAGCAGTAAGGGCCATGGGAGGCTTTCAGAAAGCACACTGAGAGCTGTTATCCTGAGTTTCACTCAAAAGATCAAATGTCAGGCCTGCTCACCCCAGCCTGATCCTCGAATTCTTGCATATTCATTAACCATCGCTACGTAGTTACTTGGGGAGGTTGTAGCCAGGCTTCAGACAGAGTTTCTGTAAGTCTCAAGGCACATGGAACCAAAGCAGCCAGTAATGATTTCAGATCTCTTAGCACAGCTTGTTCTCAGGGGCAAAGGGTTTAAGTAGCTGTCTTCTTTCCCTCTTTTAAAACATAAAAGTCAAAATCTGAAAATCTTAACTTGATTCCATTTATTCATGGAGTTTAGTTTAGTGATCTCTTTGATATTAGCAGGGCAAAGGAACTAACAGGAAAGATGGAACCTGCTATTTCTGGAAGCCTGAAAAGACCTCTGTAAATTCCCAGCATGATGCGGTGATGGTTTTCATAGGCAAAGGGCTTGAGGGTACCAGCATCACATTTTTACATCTCTCTACTCTACCACTTCCCAAAATATGAGAGAAGAACACTTGTACTTCTTAAAATAAGGCCAGATAGTCTCTGAAAACTTTAGCCTGACTAGCAAGATGATGAATATGAGACAGATTCTGTTTCAAATTTTTGGAGTTCGATATTTTCTTTTCTAGAATGCTCTCCCCTTTTTCCTAGGACAATTCCAGCATCAAGAAGCTGTTTGTGAGAAATAACCACAGAAGTAAAATCCCTTCCACACAAAGAGAAAACTCATGGACTTGAAATATCTACTCAGTTACTACTAGAAGCAAGGCTGGACTTGGTAAAATGGAGAGGTCAGATAATAAACTTGGGGTCTGGCTCTCTCTTATTTTACTTCTTTGGTTTCCACATCAGTAAAATAAAAGAGTTATCTGCTTGGTTATTGCTAATACCTATTCTGGTTTTAATATTCTATGATTGGTGAGGCAACATATTTCAATTTACAGCTGGCAAATATTAAGCTTGTATATTGCCATCCTTACTGGTTATATTCATGCAGACAACACTAATTAATTTTGAAAACTTTTCCTGCCAACCTTGGAATTCCAAGGCCTTAGAACCCTTTTCATCACAGAATTGCGAGCATCCATTATCCATCAGGTGAAGACAAAACTTACATGCCATTCCAGACATAATGAACAGAGAGGTGGTGACAAGGCAGGGGACTGGACAGAGATTTTGTCCTGTGTCTGCTTTTATACGTCTGTGTAACTCTCAAGAAGGCGATTAAATATTTTTAAATTAAATTTGATACAGGTTTTTGTGTGAAAATAAATTTTTATTTCCCTGGAATAAATGCCCAGAAGTGCAATTTTGGGGTCATATGGTAATTGCATATTTAGTTTTTAAAGAAATTGGCAAACTTTTTCAGAGTGGCTGTAACATTCCCATCAAATACATACGAGTGATCCAGTTTTTCTGCATCTTCACCAGCATTTAGTGTTCTCACTATTTTTAATTTTTACCATCTTGATAGGGGTGTAGTGGTATCTCATGGTGGTCTTAATTTGCATTCCCCTGATAGCTAATAATGTTGAACATCTTTTCATGGGCTTTTTTTGCCACCTCTATATCTTTTTCTATGAAATGTCTCTTCGTGTCTTTAGCCCATATTCTAATTGAATTGCTTCCTTTTTTATTGCTGAGTTCTGAGTTTTAAAATATATTCTAGATACTAGTCCTTTGTTGGGTAAGTAGTTTGCAAACATTTTCTCCCACTCTGTAGCTTGTCTTTTCACCCTTTTTACAGGATCTTTTGCAAAGCAAAAGTTTTTGATTTTGTATTTATCATTTTATGACTTTAATTTTAATTATAATTAATTCCTTTTAGGATCTATGTTTTGGTGTTAAGTCTGAGAACTCTTTGCCTAGACCCTAGATCTCAAAGATTTTTCTCTTGTTTTTTCCTAACAATTTTTTAGTTTTACATTTGATATTTAAGTTTTTGATCTATTTTAAGTTAATTTTTTATATAAGGTATAAGACTTAGCTTGAGGTTCTTTTTTTTTTTGCCTGTGGATATCCTGTTGCTCCAGTGCCATTTGTTAAAAAGGCTATCTTTCCTTCTTTGCACCTTTGTCAAAAACTCACACATATTTGTGTGAGTTTATTTCTGGATTCTCTATTCTGTTTTATTGATCTATGTGTTTATTCCTCCGCTAGTACCATACAGTCTTTAGTACTGTAGCTATATCGTAAGTCTTGAAATGAGTAGAATGATTCTTCCCACTTTATTGCTCTTTTTCAAAATTGTTCTAGTTCCTTTGCATTTTCATATAAATTTTAGAATAATCTTGTCTATATTTTTAAAAAAACTTGCTGACATTTTGCTAGGAATTGCATTAAAACTGTATATCAATTTGGAGAAAATTGACATTTTTATTGTGTTCAGTCTTCTAATCCATCAATATGGCATTTCTCTCCATTTATTAAGATGTTTGATTTCTTTCTTCAGTTTTGTGTAGTTTATAACATACAAGTCTGGAACATGTTTTGTTATCTTTACCCCTATGTATTTTTTATAAGTGGTATTGTGTTTTTAATTTTTGGTGTCCATATGTTCACTGCTACTATAGAGAAATACAATTGATTTTTGTATATTTATCTTGCTGAACTCACTTATTAGTTCCCAGAATTTATTTTGGGTTCCTTGGGATTTTCTGTGTAGACAATCATTATGTCATCTGTAAACAGAGACAATTTTATCTCTTCCTTTCTGATCTCTATGTCTTTTTTTTCCTTTTCATGCCTGATTGCATTGATTAGAACTTCCAGCACTTTGTTGAATAAGAGCTATGAGAGTGGATATTCTTGTTTGTTCCTGATCTCAGGGAGAAAACATTCAATATAACCATTAAGTATAATATTAGCTGTAGGTTTTTTGTAGGTGCACTTTATCAAGTTGAGGAAGTTCACCTTATTTCCTATTTTTCCGAATTAAAAAAAAATTTAAATGTCATGAATGGGTATTGAAATTTATCAGATGCTTTTTCTGCATTGATTGATATGATCATGTCATATTTTTTAGCCTGCTAGTATGGTGGATTACATTGATTTTTTAAAATATTGAACTCTTCTTGCATCCCTGGATTATACTCCACTTGGTCATAACATATAATTTTAAAAATATATTTATGAATTCTATATACTAATATTTCCTTAAGGGATTTTGTGTTTACATTCATGAGGGATATTGGCTGTAGTTGTAATTTTTTCTTTTGTACTTTGTCTGGTTTGGTATCAGAGTAATACCTGTTTCATAAAATGAATCAGGGAGTATTTCCTCCTCTTCTATTTGCCAGAAGAGATTATGCCCCGGGGGTCTGCCCTCTCCCCCTTCTTTCCCTTTTGGCAACCTTGTCATTGCCTCAGCCCCCTGCCTTGTCCCTTCCACGTCCCTGCTAAAGTCCACTGTTGAGTAGAGCAACTTGTCTTAGTTCTTTCCCCACATCAGGAGTAGTTCTGTATTCCACTGTGATTTCCATGACTTCATTTGCCATTTTGTTTTGACCTGGTCAAGAGCTGGCATAGACCTTTCTTAGGTCTCAAGTCTTAGAGTAGCCTCCAAGCTCCCTGAATCCTTTTCTATGTTATCCTCAAACCTCCCCATCCCAAAGACCCAGTGGTGTTGCTAGAGCTGGCTCTTACTGGCTCATGAGAACCAGCTGTCAAATTTTTAGGAATGTTGTGAGCTGGTTGTTAAACACAGTCACTATTAAAAATTAAATTATACAATATTACAATTAGATAAACTGTTTAAAAACAAAGGTTAAAAACACTCAAAACTTCATTGCTTCTTGATTATTTTACTACAGGTTTCTATTACCTAGACATACCCTTGAAGTTATTTACTTCTATTTTACCTGCAGGGTAGAAATACTACAGAATTGTGTGCTCCTGCACATCCTCCCAACTTCACAGTCAGTGATGCTACCTCAGGAGCTTGAAACTGGTCTTGGTGGGCGTATTTATAACATGGAAGCTGAAAAATGCCACAGATCAGGTCTAGATTTATTGTTTTGTTGATCAACTAGACTTAAGAAAGTGATGGAGAAGTGCTATTAATGCAGATTAAACTTAAAATTGTGTCATGTCGTTACCTGTTACATTATAAATAGTCCCCAGATTGAAGAAGTAGTCTTCCAGTATTCAAAACTGTCGTCCAGTTTCACAAAGAAGTCGTTCTCATGTCATTGAGTAATGAGTGGAGTCCTAACGTATGTTTGTGTTGTTTCGTTGTTTTATTCATTAACGTAAACAAAAATACCAGCCAACGTTCATGTCAGAACTACATTCATGCCATCAATGACATGAATGGAGTTTTGCTAAGTTGCATACTAACCAAGCATTTTTTCAGAGACTGTTTTTGTCAAAACGCTGTCGACTTGCAATTATGGATTAGCAACCGATGCGAGTTTTTGGCAAAATAAGAGAAAGTGTTCTGTGAGAATAAATTTCTATTCAGAATTGACAACAAAGCCTGTTATTGTCATTGATAAATCATGTGCTGCATATCCTTTATGTGAGTAAAGTTTATAATATATGTGTTTACTCACGTATTTTTTTTCCCGGAGAGCCAGTTGTTGAACTTTTATCAGCACACTACTGTGCAGACCTTAATCCTTATCAAGGTATTTCTGACATCTTATTTTAAAGGGTCCTTTCACGACCAGAAGTTGCACTTCCGTTAAAGCTGTGTGTGAAAAAGTTTGCTCACTTGACTCAGTTATCCTCAAAGCCTTAACGTGTAATCCACCAATCCACCAGCAGGTGTCACTGTGGTGTAGGGTCACAGTCAGACGGACTCCAGTTTTGCGCTTCCTAGAGAAGTATTGTTGGAGTTGAGCTGCTTCCAGTTAAGTTACACACCGAACATCTCCTCAAGTCTCTTTATAGAAAGACATGTCACACCCAGGTTCTCTGAAAGCAGGCAGCACAGTAACTGAGGCATAATCTGCTGGTTCTGTTTGCTTGCTTGTTTTGCATTTTTAACACTATTATTACATATATGTTCAGAAAGCCCCAAATACCTTCTGTTTAGCTCTAGAGCTGTATGTGGCTTGCTGTTCAAAGTGTGGTTCACGGACCAGCATCCCAAGCATTACCTGGGAGCATGTTAGAAATGCAACATCTCAGGCCCTGCCCCAGACCTACTGAACCAGAATCTGCACTTTATTAATGTCACCAGGGATCCTAATGCACATTCGAGTGAATGTGAGAAGCACGAGTGTAAATGACCCATACGTTGACAGTTACTGTGAAGCTAAGATAAGAACAAGGTGGAAACATAACTTTCAGCTTCATTGGTCAAGAAAATAAAGTTAGTGGGCAAGAGAGCAATGTTTCCCAAGAGAGACGTCTGATATTTTCCTTCGTGCGTGTTAGATTGCCTATCCTTTTTCTTTCTTTTTAAAAACTTTCTGGGCAGAAGGACCTTTCTGGATTTTTTTCTGCACAGCCTGGCCTCGGCTAACTTCCCCAGTGTTATCTCTCGCCACCTCCCTTCCACACTCTGTATTTCAGCCACACTAAATTACCTGCCAGTGTGACCCTCTTAAAACTCCCATCTGATAAATTTCTCCACGCTTAAGGTGGCTTCCTGTAGCTCTTAGGATAGAGACCAAAATCTCTGCCATGTTTTACAAGGGCTCCTAAGATCCAGCCCTGTCACGCTTTGTGGTCTCCCTCCTCAGCACCTCTCTCCTCCTTAGACTCACTGTTTAGCCTCAAGTGCTCTCTCTCCCTCTCTCTACCTCTCTCTCTCTCTCTCTCTCTACCTCTCTCTCTCTCTCTCTACCTCTCTCTCTCTCTCTCTCTCTCTATCCTGAGACTTGGTCCATTCTGTTTCCTCTCCCTGGAATGCTCTACCTGCTACCCCAACTCATCTATTGCTTGACGGATACTTTCTTTAAAGAACTTGGGAAGCCTTTTGTCAATCCCTTAGGTGCATGAGCAGCCTTCATCCGATGATCCTCTAATGCTTGCATTTTCATTTCGTAGTGCTTATCGTGTTTGTGACGACTGTTTCTGAGATGTATCTTTTCCCTGGTAGACCATTTGTGTACAAAGGATGGGAGTATGTCTGTCTTGTGCGTCCAGAGAGTCTACCATGGCCGTCAACACCTTACCTGTCGGGTCCTGGATCGCTCTGCTTTCACCACCTCCTGCTACTCTTGCCTCCACGCTTCCCTTGCTCTCCCTGCTCTTCCCCAAACATACCAAGTGCCTCTTGCCACAGGTCTTGGTCCTCGCTGATCTTCTGTGTGGCCCCTTCCTCATTCTCTTTAGCCTTTTATGTCTTTCCACCCAACCCTAGCAGAGTACCTAGAGGCAGACTTCACGGGAGGTGTGGGGATATGCCTTGGTTTAGGTCTTGTAGCACATTTGCCTTTTGTTGGATCGCTTGCTGTCCACGGATAAACAGGAAATAGCTGGTGTGTATTGTATACATTTTATAAAGGTGTGACTCTGAGCAAAATTCCCTTTCCCCGTGAACATCAGGTTGCTGAGGTCTGCTTCTGCACAGGCTCAGATGAAGATGATGTAGAAGAGAATGGAGAAGAGGTTGCCATTGCCTTTGGGGAGTAAAGAGCTGGGGCAGAGGAGACTTGGAAGATGAGGGGACTGAAGAATAGTGAGGATTGTCTATTGTTATTTGGTTTATCTATTAAAGTCTGAGAAATGTCTAAGACCTTTTCCTTCCTCATTACTCACAAGTTTACAAAAATAATATTATCGATGCAGGGCAGAGACTAAAATGAAGCCAAACAATCCAAGTTGGGCTTTTTCTTAGCGTGAAAAAAAAAGCTGTTGTTTTGAGAACAAACGTGTGTCTCCATTCTTTCCTTCATTCAGCTCCCTGCTTAGAGAGCACCCACCCTATGCAACGTCTTGCGCTGACTGCAACACTTACACAACACCAGACCTCCAGCCCCTGATGAATTTATCCTTCAAAGCCTTGCAAGTTAAACCGTCTGTTCCTATGGGAAACCTTTCTCTGATTTATTCCCTATGAAGAATTCCTCACTTTTTCCCTACCTTGATGTGCATAGTTTTATTCACATGATTTAGTTTAACACACAGTTAATTCAACAAATATTTGTTAAGTGTCTACCCTGTTCCAGGAAATGTGCCAGGTGCTGGAATGCTGAATGTGAAAAAGCACAGTGCCTCCCTCCAAGCGTTCGCAGCCAGTTTGAGAAGCCCACTCTCGATGGACAAGACAGAACGAAAATCTCAAACTCAGAAACGTGAAGTATCATGGTGTGTCCAGAAAGCAGCCCCTGGCTTGGTATGACCGGAGTGTAGGTTATAAGGAAGGGATGATGGGGGAGCATAGGGAGAGATGAAGGATGAGGCAGGCAGTAACAGTAATAATATTAATATTAACTACTACTACATTTATTTGCCAGGCACTGAGCAAAGTAGTTCACAATAACACAGAGATGTTGAGTAACCTGTGTAATACCACACAGCTTGTTGGTGGTGGAGCCAGAGTTTGACCCAGGTATGGTGCAGTATGAGAATTTGAATTTTATTATAGGTAAATCATCCGGCCAACAAGCACTGACTGGACCCCATCTATGCATGAAACACTTTTCTAGTTAATATGCATGTTTGCCTTCCCTATGAGTTTGATTTCTCTGAGGGATGGAAATCTTTTTCTGCTTATCTTTGTCAACCTCATAACTAAGGGAGTGCTTGGAGTGAAGCAACCATTATAAGAAATTATCGTTCCTTCTCCCTTTTTCCATCCTTACCTTGCTTAGAGCAGTGCCCTTCTACCTAAGGATTAGAGCTTCCTCTAATCAATAACCCCAGCATCTTCTCATCTCTTCCCTTTAGAGCTAAGGATTTGCTGGTGAGAAGATTTAGAAAGTAAAGGGGATTGTCCTTCTTTTATTTTCCCTTAGGTCATGCTTTTTCTTAAGTGAATCTTTGGACGGAGAGCAGCTAAGATGTTCTTTGAAGAGGAAAGACCCATTTATAAGAAATACCAAAAATCTAGTGTTATGCTGATGGCAGACGAGAAACGTATGAAACCTTACAAGAACACCCCATGCTGCACACTCACAATTCTTGGCTGCCCGCATTTACTTTAGGGTGAAATGAAAATGTCGGGAACTGGCACTGGCTTGTCTGTGGTATTGTTTGTAGCACCTGGGGACTCCTGGTCACATCATGTGATGAATGGGGCAATCAGCCTAGTGTTACCTTTGCAGTATCAAGAAGTTGTGTCATGGAAGTAACGGTCACGGGTCCAGCAGCAGAATGAGAAAAAGACCTTTTAATAGACCTTGTGAGAATTAGTTTGTTTGTTTTGCCGTCGTTATGAAGCTTTTATTAAGGGCCTCCTGGGAAGTAGTGCTCATTGGAAGTTGTTTGATTATTTATTTATTTATTTGTTTATTTTTTATGGTTTTTTTGCGGTACGCGGGCCTCTCACCGCTGTGGCCTCTCCCGTCGCGGAGCACAGGCTCCGGACGCGCAGGCTCAGCGGCCACGGCTCACGGGCCCAGCCGCTCCGCGGCACGTGGGATCCTCCCGGACCGGGGCGCGAGCCCGGTTCCCCTGCATCGGCAGGCGGACGCGCAACCACTGCGCCACCAGGGAAGCCCTATTTATTTTTTTTAATAAATAAAAAATGTAGACTTAACAGTGTTGTGTTAGTTTCAGGTGTACAGCAAAGTGATTCAGTTAGGCATCTAAATGTATCTATTCTTTTTCAAATTCTTTTCCCATTTAGGTTATTACAGAGTGTTGAGCAGAGTTCCCTGTGCTATACAGTAGGTCCTTGTTGGTTATATATTTTAAATATAGCCGTGTGTGCATGTCAATCCCATATTCCCAATCTATCCCTCCCCCACCCCTCCCCGCTGGTAACCATAAGTTCGTTCTCTAAGTTGTGAGTCTGTGAGAATTAGGTTTTGTCTCAGAAAATTCTACTGTTGCTTTGCTTTCTGAAAACATACGTGAGCATAATCAGTTACTATTCTTAGACCCTCTAGATGTTCTATATTTCAACTTTTCCCATAGATAAATATGACGGATCGATAGCAATACGCCTCCCTATCTTTTCCATTCTGAAATACTTGCGTATATCTAAAAACGTTCCATGTGATTCTTAGAGGTGGGAAAGGAAAGAAATTGATTGGGAATGATAGGACACTTGACACAGAAATTTGACATACGGTACATTGCTGGAAAAGCACAGAACGTAGGCAGGCTATGCAGTTCCTGGGTGTTGTGTACACAGCCTAACAGTCTCTGGAAGAGCACAGTACATTTTAATATTATGTCCAATAGATTCACTAGGCCTTACATAAATACCTAAATGTTAAGGGAAACATCACAGTTATCTTAGGTAATGTGTTAATGGGTGAGTTTAAGAATATAAATTGAAAAGTGTATAGGGGTTCGTGCTGATGTGTAGATGTCTGCCCAGCACTCCTCCTCAGTGGAATACCCTCTGCCTTGCTCCCCGTGTCTCGTGGGTGCCCCTGTGCTATTCACAGGGTGCTCTTTTCCCGTCACAGAGCTGGGTGTGGGCACACTGTGCACAGTGCCCAGCTGGTGCTCCACATTGTCCTGGCTGAGCTGATTAGTTCACGGTGAGGCAAAGGACGCACAAGTGAACAAAGTGTTTGGCTTCTATTTCTCTGCCAAGGATGGCTTTGGACTTGGGTCGATTTAGATGAGGCCTTTCCCAGTGCATGAAGGTGAACAAGACAGACAGGTGCCTCTGCTGGGGGCTGTTGACTCACGCATTGCTGCCTCCGAAGGGTCTGTGCCCATAGACCGCCCTCCCTCGCAGACTGTCCCGAGTGCCCCTAGGGATCCACCCACATATATTTTAAATATAGCCGTGTGTGCATGTCAATCCCATATTCCCAATCTATCCCTCCCCCACCCCTCCCCGCTGGTAACCATAAGTTCGTTCTCTAAGTTGTGAGTCTGTGAGAATTAGGTTTTGTCTCAGAAAATTCTACTGTTGCTTTGCTTTCTGAAAACATACGTGAGCATAATCAGTTACTATTCTTAGACCCTCTAGATGTTCTATATTTCAACTTTTCCCATAGATAAATATGACGGATCGATAGCAATACGCCTCCCTATCTTTTCCATTCTGAAATACTTGCGTATATCTAAAAACGTTCCATGTGATTCTTAGAGGTGGGAAAGGAAAGAAATTGATTGGGAATGATAGGACACTTGACACAGAAATTTGACATACGGTACATTGCTGGAAAAGCACAGAACGTAGGCAGGCTATGCAGTTCCTGGGTGTTGTGTACACAGCCTAACAGTCTCTGGAAGAGCACAGTACATTTTAATATTATGTCCAATAGATTCACTAGGCCTTACATAAATACCTAAATGTTAAGGGAAACATCACAGTTATCTTAGGTAATGTGTTAATGGGTGAGTTTAAGAATATAAATTGAAAAGTGTATAGGGGTTCGTGCTGATGTGTAGATGTCTGCCCAGCACTCCTCCTCAGTGGAATACCCTCTGCCTTGCTCCCCGTGTCTCGTGGGTGCCCCTGTGCTATTCACAGGGTGCTCTTTTCCCGTCACAGAGCTGGGTGTGGGCACACTGTGCACAGTGCCCAGCTGGTGCTCCACATTGTCCTGGCTGAGCTGATTAGTTCACGGTGAGGCAAAGGACGCACAAGTGAACAAAGTGTTTGGCTTCTATTTCTCTGCCAAGGATGGCTTTGGACTTGGGTCGATTTAGATGAGGCCTTTCCCAGTGCATGAAGGTGAACAAGACAGACAGGTGCCTCTGCTGGGGGCTGTTGACTCACGCATTGCTGCCTCCGAAGGGTCTGTGCCCATAGACCGCCCTCCCTCGCAGACTGTCCCGAGTGCCCCTAGGGATCCACCCACACGTGGAGGACTCTGGCCACAGCTGCAGGCTTCGCTTTTCACCTTTCTTCCTCTCCACCCCTATTCTGAGATTTCTCAATAAGTCAGCTGCTTTCTTGAGTTTGTAGACAAAGCAGGGTAAAAACCTCCCTGGATAATATCTCAGGTTCCAACCCCTCCACGCTTTCCTAGATGGAGTTATGTGTGGACACAGCTGGGGCTTAGAGGGAATTCTTATAGCCACTCCAAATCCCGGGGAGTTCATCAGATAGCACTGGAGGACTTGCGCCTTCTTGGGAAGCCTGCCCTGGAATTTCTATTTCTCCGGGAAACCTTTAAGCTGTCTTGAATGAGTTTATCCACTTTGGAGCTCCTTGAGAGATACGAGAACAAAACCACTGCTCTTCCCGGAAAAGAAGAAAAGGGTCCATGAGCAGAATTATTTATACTTCTGGCTGCCACCTTCAGCAGGCAGTTAAGATTGCCCTATTGAGTGGCCTCTGCTTATTAATAGAAGGAGGGAAAGAAGAAAAATGGAGTTAATGTTGCAATGAAGACATGACAGAGCCTCTGGTTTCCAGGATTGGCCTGAAATGAATTAAAGCCAGCTCATACCAACAAATCTGTCATGCTGCCCTGCAAACAAGAATCCTAGGCTGGGCCAACAGGAATTAGTCACGGCACACACTGGCAAACCTTACCAGACCAGGGAATGAAAAATGTGCCTCATCTGCACAAATTACCTTTTGGAATTTGTACAGTGTTTTCCATTACCCACTTTCTTTTCTCCAAAGGCCAGTCATCAAATCTGCTTGGCTGGCTTCTGCTTCTGCTATATCATTAAGTGTAGACGTTTGTATGTGAAATGCAATCCCAACTAGCTGTGTGCCTTTGGATAAGCGACCTCATCTTTTGGGACCTGAGTTTCGCCTTCTGAAAAGTAAGGAGGTTGGCATCTCATGATCCTGGTGCTTTAACTTTTTTGGAGGTTAGAAAATAACGTATCGGACACGTATTGCCCACCTGTGAAGTGCTCATTTGGTGAAACGAAATGTTGACGATCAAGTCTTTTCAAGAGTTTCCAGCGTCTGCGGGGAGATGTGCATTTAGAAAATGTGTTATAAAAAACCGTGATAAGGCCACCAGGACTGTATGTACTTAGAAGACAATTAACAGTGTGTCAAAATGGGTTTTCTTAATAAAGCTTTTTTAAAAATTTTAATTTTGTTTATTTGTGTTTTGGCTGCACTGGGTCTTCGTTGCTGGGTGCGGGCTTTTTATTGCTGCGGCGAGCGGGGGCCACTCTTCATGGCGGTGCGCGGGCTTCTCACTGCGGTGGCTTCTCTCGTTGCGGAGCACGGGCTCTAGGCACGCGGGCTCAGTAGTTGTGGCTCGCGGGCTCCGTAGTTGTGGCTCGTGGGCTCAGTAGTTGTGGCTCGCGGGCTCCGTAGTTGTGGCTCGCGGGCTCAGTAGTTGTGGCTCGCGGGCTCTAGAGCGCAGGCTCAGGAGTTGTGGCGCACGGACTTAGCTGCTCTGTGGCACGTGGGATCTTCCCGGACCAGGGCTCGAACCCGTGTCCCCTGCATTGGCAGGCGGATTCTTAACCACCACATTCTTAACCACTTCCCCACCAGGGAAGCCCTCAAAATGGGTTTTTCTCTGCCCCAGAATTGTAGCTGGAGAAAGGTCCCACGTACGCCACATTACAAAGACACTCCTGAGCACACAAGCCAGTGCTGCCTCCTTAGGGCCCATTGGGAGGGACCAGAGTTGTGCTGGCCCCAGCCCCACCATCCAGTGTCAGGCGAGAGTGCTGGGAGGGCAGGGGCGTCTTACAGCGCAGTGCCCCAGGTGAGAGACCATTGCCTCCCATTCCTAAAGCCAAACAACAGGGCTTCTAATAGAATTTTTCTTAAAGACTGGAGGGAACTTCAGCATGTGGAGATTGGCAGCTTGCTCCTTGACTAGCCGTGTGCTGAGCTGTCAGCCTCCCAGGGGCCCTCTGATGCTCCCGTGCGCGTGAATGCTTTCAGGGTTATTGGTGGAGCGTGCTGGAATGCTAGGGCAGAGCTTACATTGTCCTTTTGGGTCTCAGAATCTCACAGGTTCCCTGAAGTTTGGGGACATCCTTGGACCAACAGAGTTCAGATCTAGAGATTTCTGAGGATGAAGGACCCATTGCATGAGGCCAGGCTAGCAGTCTTGATGGGTTGTAATATAAGGTGTCTGGGGAGAAAATGGGACCGCTTGCACCTCATTCATATTCTTCATCGGCCTTAGAGGGTGTAGGAGAGGACTCGAGCAGTCCTGGCCGCTCTCCGTGAAGAGTACCAGGTTTAACCGAGAAGTAGCAGTGAGCGTGCCTAGTGAGCACAAGGGATGGTGGCCGCCTTCTGGGAGAGGCCCTCAGTGGCGGAGGGTGCTCGGTTAAAGCTAATCTTTTTCTAAGAACATCATCACCCCACCTACTTGGCAGCCACCAGCCGCGGGTGGAACTAGACTGGATCAAAGTGAGTTTGGGGAGAGCCCCTTACCACGCAAGGAGATTCTTGTCCACCATGCCTCCTCTCTCTCTTCAACACTTGAGGGACGTAAGGCTAGGAAAGGAGAAGGAGGAGGGCTCTGAACCAGATCACGAGACCTCCTGGTATCTAACAGGTATTGAGGAAGAGGGAGTCCACGTAGCCCAGTTGCAGGTAGTCCCTGTTCCATATTTATACACCAGTAAGCCGAGAAAATGTGAACATTAAGTTAAGGTATCATGGTGGCGAGACTAACTCTGCTTGGGGACACTCAGGGACTCAGTTGAGTAGAGGAGACAGGCTCCATTAATGTTAGGGCAAATCGTAATTGATAAGTGATAGAGGTATGAATAAAATGCTGGGGGGGATGCTGGCAGACTAGATGGATTCTGATTGCAGGTGGACGGCTGCTCTGAAGACGTGACATCTGAGCTGGAAATGAGAAATTTGAAAGAAGGCAAAAAGGGTGGGCTCTCACGGTACAAGGATCAGACTCAAAAAGGCACAGAGAGCAAAGAGTGTAAGTCGTCGGCTATGGTTGGAACAGAGGAAGGGAGGACCTGCTCCCCACAGACACTTTCAGGATGCAAGGATTACTATCTATGGAATACTCTCAAGGGTCCAGCCAAAACACACCTCCTAAATTCAAGACTGAAATTTCCCAAACCCTACTGTACATCTATCTGATGATCAAATGAGCACCTGAAATTTGACACACATGAAACCAAATTTGGAAAAAAGCCCACCCTTTTTTGCCTTCTTTCAAATTTCTCATTTCCAGCTCAGATGTCACATCTTCAGAACAGCCATCCACCTCCAATCAGAATGCATCTAGTCTGCCTCCACCCCCCCGCCAACATTTTATTCATACCTCTATCACTTACCAATTATGATTTGTCCTGAAGTTAATGGAGGGAGGGAAAAACCAGGAGAGAATTCAAGGCTGTTCCAACTTGGCTGAACTTGCTTTTCCAGCTCTAAGGATTGTGGGTCTTTATACGTATTGACAATAAAAAGCCTTTGGAGCATTTGAGAACACAGTTTAGAACATTTTAAAGATATTACTCTGGCAAACGAGAGCTAGAGGAAGAAGACAGCAGAGAACAGATGGGCACCGAGCAGGACTTTGCAACAGTTCAGTTGAGAAGTAACGAGTGTCTGAGTCAGAGGATGACAGAATGAAGATGAGGCAGCGGCTCTGAGAGTTAGTGAGAGTCACTGGATGGTGGTAAGAGCTGAAAAGGAGTCCAGTAGGGCTTCTAGCTTGGTCTAATAAGTAGGTGGTGAGGGGTATGAAACACGGGAAGGGGAACAGATTTGCCAGAGAAGAAGGAGGGAGGGGAAAAAAATAATAATGACCAACATTTATTAAGCCCCCGCTCTGTACCATCACTTTTCTGTGTGGTTCACACATATTAATTCATTTTATCCTCATCACAACTTTATGAATAGATACTGTTATCATCTCCATCTTACAGATGAGGTTAGATAACAAATTTGGTATCGTGTGTCGAATTTTAGGTGCTCATTTTTTGATCATCAGATAGATGTACAGTAGGGTTTTGGAAATTTCAGTCTTGAATTTAGGAGGTGTGTTTTGGCTGGCCCCTTGAGAGTATTCTATAGATAGTAATCGTTGCATCCTGAAAGTGTCTGGCGGGGAGCATGTCCTATTATAAAACTGAGAGAGACCCTGGGAAACTGGGAACTCCACCACTGAAAGAACAGGGAAGAGAGGAGTGTGGCATGGATAGCTAGCTCTCACCATAATCCACGTCCTCTTCCTCCTGGTCACATTACCCAGCCTCCCTTGCAGCTTGGTGTGGCAGATTTCTAGCCAGAAGAATGTGTGAGCAGAAGTGATGTGGCCATACTCCATGCAACCTTTCATGTGGGCTTTTCCATGTTCCTTTCCCTTCCAGCTGGCTGAGATGGAGACCTCCAGGGAGACCATCATATGTAGTTGATGAATCCTCCATCAGCCTGGGTCTCTGAGTGATGCGTAAAGCAAAGCATCCCACACCCTCACCACCAACCACGATGACTTGAAACTGCGCTGGGCTGTCAGGTGAGCAAAAAATACGTGTCTATTGTTCTTGAATCATTATGTATTCCTGAGTCTACTTTACAGCAGTTACTTAACCCTGACCAAAGGAGAGAGACCTGCAAAAGGCATTAAGAAAATTAAAGAGGGAAGAGAATTTCTCTCTGTAGTTGCATCTTATGCAGAATTCATATTTCCTTCACAAGGGAGAATTTGCTTAGGTTTGATGTGTGAAACCAGTCAGTCAAGTGACTTCCCTTATTATAAAATTTCTCACAAAACAGGTGAAGACCTAAATCCAGGGGTGACTTTTTTTAAAAACCGTTTTCTCAAAATCCCTCCCCAAACTTCTGATTGCGTTGGCTGTCACTCTTGAAGTAGGAGCAAGTCTAGGGTGAAACTCACTTCACACGCAGCAGGAACAAGCTTATTGCTTCCTTTCAACCATTTGACTTGTACATGCTCTGCTCTGTACAATCTGTCACGGTCCCCTTTCTTTGCAGGCACAGCACAAAGTGAAGGTCAATCAGCACATAATTGTAGGAACACTGCTGTGTTGAACGAAGACTTCCTTACCCTCTGTAAGTGGTACCTGATATTGACTGAGGCATCGTAAGGAGAAAAAAGCTTAATGCATCCTGCATATTTTGCAGTGCAGTGTATTGTGATTACCGTGGAGGATGTATTAGAACTTTGGTTGAAAATGAAGCACCTTTGCAACAGCATTTTGCACAGGAATGTTGTAATGAGTTTTGGCAGACACAAAACATACTGTCCAAATCATCAGGACACATTTCAGACATTTTCTAGGACCAGCTGCTCAGTCATGATTCAGACACAGGCTTTCCTGCAAATTCCAGCTCAAGCCACCTGCAACCTTGAACCCTGTGTGTGTATGTGTGTGTGTGTGTGTGTGTGTGTGTGCGTGCGTGCATACGTGCACGCGAGGACGTGTGTATGTGGCGTGTGTGTGCAAGAGACCTACAGAGGCTGGACAGAGACCTCACCCACTTGTAAAATTGGCATCCTCCGTATTAAGATACACTTGGGTGGCAAAACGCTTAACTCTCATTTAAAGAGAACAAAGTCCCACCTAACAGGAAAGCCTACCTTGGAAATAAGACCTAATTCGCTCTGAGCACCAAAGGAAGAAAGAAGGAATTGAATGTGCCTTCCCTCCTCAATCATATCCGAGAGACAGCCAGTCTCGTAAATTTCACATCAACTTAGTTTGGCCTCTCAACCAAATCTGCCGTAATGCTATTTGTAGATATAGATTGCTGTCTTTTTCATTACCGTTATCAAATGATGCATTTGCGGCTCAGCTCCGAGCTCCCTGACCCATTAAGTGGATTAGATTGCCTGTTGTCCTTTGTCCTTTTGGCTTTTGCTTTATCCTCAAATATTCTACCCTTCTAGTTTACGTATGTAAGATACATGCATGATTATGTACGGCGTGCACATACATACGCCTGCAACTCCAATTAGCCCAGCAACCCCAGCCCTTCTGTTTTTTAAGAGGACTGTGTTCAAATCTCTTAGCAGAGTCATCAGTCCTTCTCTGTAGCACAGCAGCAGCTGAAACCCTCTGAGGAATGGCATGTCACAAGCCCACCTCAGGGCTCCTTGTCGAGCTACGCTCAGCAAATTGGAGATCACGCTCCCTATTAAGCTCCTGGCTGGTGCATCATGGTAGACTCATTTTCTAGAGCAGCTTACGCCCCGACCCTGCATCTTTCTTGTGCATGATACCCACCACTCCAGCCCACAGGAGCTGCAGCAGAAAAAAAAATACTAGTTCAGGACAGGTTTTGATGGTGCTGTTAACATGAAAACAGATGCTCTTGTATGGCTGAAGAAAAGTTAAGGGGAAACAAGCGAAGAGAGACACAAAGACCAAGGATTCAGTCCTGACTCTTGAAGCCGAAGGATAACTCCAGTAGGCTTCCATGATTGGCTAAACATTTGCTGAGGGTCCACCACGCACGATGTACTATGTTAGGTAGTGGGCAGGCAGTGGTGAACATGACCGGTGTTCTCAGCAGCAGCTAGGCAAGGGGGTGTAGAGGTGAACAAGTAATCTTTGTAAAGAGTGCTAGCAATTGCTATGATATATGCACTTAGTATGTGAACATTCAGAAGGGGCCTCTAACATATTCTTGGGGAATCAAGGAAGACTGCCTGGAGGAAGTGCCATTTGGGCTGAGGTGTGGCAGAGTGGTAGAAGAGCCATTTCCCTAGGAGAGCTCTGAGTTTTTGGTAGATAATAAGGAATACTCGGTAGCTTGTCTCCAATGTGGCCACCATTAACTTTTTTCCTTGTGCACAGGTATGCCATTCCCCCATTGAGAAGTGGAGTCTATTTCCTTCTCCCTGACTTTGGGCTGGTATTAGTGACTTGGTTTGACAATATAATGCAGCAGAAGTGATGTTCTGGGTCAATATCTTTGGGGAAATCCAGTGACCAAGTAAGAAGTCCAGCTATCCTGAGACCAGCCTGCTATGAGAAGCCAAAGTCATGTGAAGATATCTTAGAGGTTGAGTGAGATGCCAATGTAGCCAATATAGAAGAGTCATATGGGCATAACATGACAGCTATGAGACCTTTTCTCCAAGAACTGTGACCCCCAAGAACTGTGACCCCCAATCCTATTTAAGCATCCTTTTATTTAAAGCTTCCCAACAGAAGTTTGTTAAATCATGGCTGAGACTCCAGCGTTTCCCCACCAGACCTTTCTGTCTTACATGCCCATATTTCATAGTTTCACCTGCTCTCAGAGTGACATCTGAGGAGGGTGTGAGAACACAGTCCCCCCTCATCTTCAGACCTCCTCTCTCTGACCATCACTGTTCTCTCAACTTCTCATTCCGAGTTCCCTGGCATCGAGGGGAGGAGTGTAGTTGTAGTCGCCCAAAGAACTACTGTGCAAGTGCTGCAGATTTGCTCTGATGTTTAATCACCCGTGGAAACCATTTGTTAAAGCAATTAAGAATTTGGGTATAGGGCATTTCTAGGGATTAATGACCAGGTGGTAAAACCTGACTGCTTACAGCCTTGACAAAGACTGTTTTTATCAGCAGGAAATGACCTGCTTCAAGGTGACTGATGATATTGGCTAATTGGAGTTGCAGGCGTATGTATGTGCACGCCGTACGTAATGATATAAGGATGACAGTACAGTGAAAGCATTTCTTGGGCAAGACTAGCTTCCGGGTTAGCTCACTGAAGCATTTTGCCCTTGGTTTTACACACAGAGGAGCACTCTGTAAACATTCTTTTAAGTGTATCATAAAGGGCTAAAGTCAAGAAATGAGCAAAATATCTGTATCACTGTTGTTGAGATATTTAGTTTTAAAGTTCAGCAGGAATATGAAATTGTGTGATGCAGTGGAAAGTATAGTAGATCAAAAGTTGAGACCAGGGCACTAGACCAGATGTGTCATTTCTTACCTTTGTGACCATGGACAAGCCACTTCACTTCTAAGTTTATTCGTGTGTAAGATGAGACATGTGGAAGAAGTGATCCCAAAGGTAATCCCAGCTCTGTCATTTTGCAAGTATAGCTTCAGACTATTATCATCAAGTCATCTAGAGAAAATTTGATGCAGTCAGAAATATGATGTTGTACTGGTGTAATGCTCTTCTTTTTCTGAGGCAGTCAAAGAATTCTGCACACACCAGTCACGTGGGCTACTTGGCAACCTGTTTTCATGACTGAGTGAGTTGCCTGTGAGATACCATGCTTCCCACTCTTGCCAGCCCTGTCTCAGTGCCTGATGTGCCCACCCTCTTGCTGCTCTTCCTGGTCTTGTCCATAGAAAGCCCTTACTACGAACAAATCAGGAGGGATGACCAATAAGCTCACAGTTATTGGGAAGGGTTTATTTCGTGGATGCCAGATTTGGAAGAAGGTTCTGAATAATGGATGGGCTATTGGCAAAGAAGCCTTCGGGAAGTTCACAGGGGCTGGAAGGGAAAGATAGGGCACTGAGACCTTTGCGCCTAGTTACAGTGATACCTGGATGGCCAGGACAAAAGAAAGGGCCCTTGTTAGAAAAGGCAAGTCAGGAGTTAGGGTCTCTTTGTGGGATTAATTTCTCTTCCTCAAAGAACAAGCTTCTGCAACCAAGGATGCACGTTTTGTGCATTTGTGCATTTGAAGCTATAAATTCCACAGGCATTGTATGGGGCACTGTGGCCATTTGAATCACCGGGATCCACCCCCTCACCTCTGTGCAGGAGGTGTTATTTTTAAATTTTTCTTTATTTTTTGTTGTTGTTGTGGTACGCGGGCCTCTCACTGTTGTGGCCTCTCCCGTCGCGGAGCACAGGCTCCGGACGCGCAGGCTCAGCGGCCATGGCTCACGGG